>NC_045595.1:37057875-37392518 GCF_009762305.2 Zalophus californianus | reverse complement strand
ATAGCAAACCATCAATAAATCATGGATACCTTAAAAACAAAAAGATATCACTCTAAGCCTGAGTTAGCAATAGAGGACTCCAAGTGTAAGTGCACATTTGAACTGGGTTTTGGAGGAAAATTAGAAGTTTCACTCGAAGGAATAGCAAGAATAGCACGCACACAGAGGCCAATAGAGAAAAGTGTGAAATGTATTTTCTCATTCAGTTAAAAGATTACGCATCTGAGAGGGATAGGAAATAAAAAGCAAGGTAGCTTTTAAGGATTCATCAATAAAATCTGTGTAAATATTGCTTCTGTATGAAGCAATACTATGCAGTAGATCTTCAGGAAGAGGCAGATCTAAATGGGCACTCCTCCAAGACATATTAATAAGGGGAAAATCCAGCTTCACATTAATACAGTAATGTGCACTTATATAAAGGAAAAATCAAGCATGCATGTGTTCATTAATGTAGGTAAAATGTCTATAAAAGAGTTATCGTGAACTGATAATAGAAATCATCTCTGTAAAGAATAGTAAGAATGAAGCAAACATCAGTGGTGGAGTGGGGATTTTGCTTTTAGTTTAAACTTCTGTGTTGCTTTTTTTTTAAACAATAAAAATGTATCTACATGTTGCTTGCATAATAAATTGATATTGTTTACATAAAATAAAGTTTTCTATTAAAATAAGAGTCAAATTACTAACAGGCTAAGGAGTCTGGTCTTTTAAAAATTAACATTATTGTTTTTGGTTTCAGTGGGGCAGGTAGCTAATAACTCAAGGTACAAATTAGGATGAATAATATTTGCAGGGGGCATTATCTTAGAGCCTGTAAACAAATAAGCACGTAGAATTCTTTGGAGGGTATTACAAATATATAATAGATATATTTTATATGTGTATACATAAATATACAGGTTAAGCATATATTTTCATATAGGAGGCTATTTTAAATGTACATGTACAATAAATAAATATACATAATTGTAAATATATAATGAAAATATATGAATGAATAATAAGAGAAGGAAAGAAGACTAGTTCTTTTTTAAACATAGGGATTTAAGGTATCAAAGAGATGTCTTGAGGATGTTATTTTGGGAGTTATCTTAAAGACAGGAAATCTGGATCTGGGGTCACAATAAGCTGAGTCTGATTTTAGTTGAGATTTGGTGGTGATCTACATGAAGATGGTTGGAAAAAATGTATGAGGTCGAAAGGTCCTCGGGGATTAAATGAGGTCAGTAAGGGAAAGGGTAAAGGAAACTGAAGTCAAGCCTTTGGGAAAGATCATCCATTAAGAGAAGGGGAACAATGCAAGGGTGCAGAAAGATGGCGGAGGAGTAGGAGACCTGGATTTCGTCTGGTCTCAGGAATTCAGCTGGATAGGGATCAAACCATTCTGAACACCTACGAACTCAACAGGAGATCGAAGATAAGAAGAGTAACAACACTCTGAACAGAAAAGCGACCACTTTCTGGAAGGTAGGACGTGCGGAGAAGTGAATCCGAGGCGATATTCAGGAGGATAGACGGCGGGGGAGGGGGCCTCCATCGCCCCCCCCCCCCAACCCCCAGCAAGTGATAGAGCCGCGGAGCACAAAATCGGAACTTTCAGAAGTCGGCTCTGCTGAGGGACGTCGCTCCAGTGGCTAAGCGGGGGGTGGAACCCTCGCGGGACAGTGTAGTCTCAGGACCCTCAGGGTCACAGAAAAACCGGGGGTGCCTGAGTGCGGCAGAACTCCCAGGTATCGGAGTGGGGAAGCCGGCTGCAGAGACAGAGCCGAGGTGCGGGATCTCAGCTCGGGGTTGCGGTAAACCATGATATGTGGCACAGTCGGGCCACTGCTCCTCCAGCAGGGACCCAACAAGCAGCAGAGCCGGGGAGACTCCTCTTCCTCCCCCGGGAGGAGCGGCGCAGGAGTGCACCACAGGGATCTGCTGGGTTTGGAGACTCCACACCGAGTCAAGTGTCAAAGATAGAAACGCTCGGTCACAGGCCAGGTGAGCACAGAGTATGGCTGGAGACCAGGGAGACGGGAGTGACTGACCGCTTTTCTCTGGGGGCGCACTGAGGAGTGGGGTCCCGAATTCTCGGCTCCCCCGGGGCGGAGATTGGGAGGCCACCATTTTCACTCTGGTCCTCCAAAGCCGTACCGAAAGCTTGCAGGGAATAAAAGCTCCCGAGAGCAAACCCGAGCAGATTACTTAGCCTGGACAGACAAGGGCGGGGCAATTCTGCCTCCGGCAAAGACATTTGGGAACCACAGCAACAGGCCCCTTCCCCAGAAGATCAGCAAGAACAGCCAGCCAAGACCAAGTTTACCCATCAATGAGAAAGGCAGAACTCCAGCGCTAGGGGAATACAGCACATAAAATTCATGGCTTTTTTCCCATGATTCTTTAGTCTTTCAAAGTTAATTTTTTTAACTGGCTTTTTTTTTAAAGATTTTATTTATTTATTTGACAGAGAGAGACAGCGAGAGCAGGAACACAAGCACGGGGAGTGGGAGAGGGAGAAGCAGGCTTCGGGCTGAGCAGGGAGCCCGATGTGCGACTCGATCCCAGGACCCAGGGATCATGACCTGAACTGAAGGCAGATGCTTAACGACTGAGCCACCCAGGCGCCCTAACTGTCTTTTTTCTTTTTAATTTTTCTTTTTCCCTTTTTCAACCAAAATCTTATCAATCCCTTTTTTAAAAAAAAAAAAACATTTTTATTTTTCATTTTTAGTGTCATATTCTATTCCTTCATAGTAGTTACCATTATTTTTGGCATATATATATAAGTTGTTCTCTCTTTAAAATTTTGAGATACAGTTTCTTCTAACAGATCAAAATATACCCTAAATCTCTAGTGTATGGCTTTGTTCTAGTCTCCTCCCTGATCACATTCTCTCCCCCCCTTTTTTTTCTTTCTCTCTTTTTTTTAAATCCTCTTCTTTTTTCAACCAACTTCTTATCAATTCCTTTTATAAAATTTTTTATAATTTTAATCTTTACAGTCATATTCCATCCCTTCATCCTATCAACCCTTATTTTCTACATATATAAGTCTTCTTTCTTTAAAATTTTGAGAGGCACTTTCTTCTAACAGACCAAAATACACCCAAAATCTAGTGTGTGGCACTATCTATGCACCAGCCTGATCATATTTGATCATATTCTGTTTTTTTTTGTCTTGTTCAGTTTTTGTTTATATTTATTTTTTTCCTTATCTTTTTTTTACTCTTTCTTTTTTCTTTCTTTCCCTTTCTTTTCCCCTGGTTTCAGGTCATTTCTGATTTGTTTAGAGTATATTTTCTGGGGACGTTGTTAACCTGTTAGCATTTTGATCTCTCATTCATCTGTTCTCCTCTGGGCAAAATGACAAGACGGAAAAAAATCAGCTCAACAAAAGAACAAGAGGTAGTAACATCTGCCAGGAACCTACTCAATATGGACGTTAGTACAATGTCGGACCTAGAGTTCAGAATCATGACTTTAAAGATACTAGCTGGGCTTGAAAAAAGCATGAAAGTTATTAGAGAAACCCTTTTTGGACAAATAAAAGAACTAAAATCTAACCAAGTCGAAATCAAAAAGGGTATTAATGAGGTGCAATCAAAAATGGGGGCACTAACTGCTAGGATAAATGAGGCAGAAGAGACAATCAGCGATATAGAAGACCAAATGATGGAAAACAAAGAAGCTGAGAAAAAGAGAGATAAACAACTACTGGATCACGAGGGCAGATTTCGAGAGATAAGCGATACGACAAGATGAAACAACATTAAAATAATTGGGATCCCAGAAGAAGAGAAAGAGAGAGAGGGGCAGAAGGTATATTGGAGCAAATTATAGCAGAGAACTTCCCTAACGTGGGGAAGGAGACAGGCATCAAACTCCAGGAAGCACAGAGAAACCCTCTCAAAATCAATAAAAATAGGTCAACATCCTGACATCTAATAGTAAAACTTATGATTCTCAGAGACAAAGAGAAAATCCTGAAAGCAGCTTGGAAGAAGAGATATGTAACCTATAATGGTAGAAACATTAGATTGGCAACAGACCTATCCACAGAGACCTGGCAGGCCAGAAAGGACTGGCATGATCTCTTCAGAGCACTAAACGAGAAAAATATGCAGCCAAGAACACTATATCCAGCTAGGCTGTCATTGAAAATAGAAGGAGAGATAAAAAGCTTCCAGGACAAACAAAAACTAAAGGAAACAGCCCTCCAAGAAATACTGAAAGGGGTCCTCTAAGCAAAGAGAGAGCCTAAAAGCAGCATTGACCAGAAAGGAACACAGACAATATACAGTCACAGTCACCTTACAGGCAATACAATGGCACTAAATTCATACCTTTCAATAGTTACCCTGAATGTAAATGGGCTAAATGCCCCAATCAAAAGACACAGGCTATCAGATTGGATTAAAAAACAAGACCCATTGATATGCTGTCTGCAAGAGACTCATTTTAGACCCAAAGACACCCCCAGATTGAAAGTGAGGGGGTGGAAAACCATTTACCATGCTAATGGACACCAAAAGAAAGCTGGGGTGGCAATTCCTATATCAAACAAATAAGATTTTAAACCAAAGACTGTAATAAGAGATGAAGAAGGACACTATATCCTACTTAAAGGGTCTATCCAACAAGAAGATCTAACAATTGTAAATATCTATGCCCCTAACATGGAAGCAGCCAATTATATAAGGCAATTAATAACAAAATCAAAGAAACACATCGACAACAATACAATAATAATGGGGGACTTTAACACCCTGAAATGGTGTTGGACTGAAATGGACAGATCATCTAAGCAAAAGATCAACAAGGAAATAAAGACTTTAAATGACACACTGGACCAAATGGACTTCACAGACATATTCAGACATTCCATCCCAAAGCAACGGAATACAGGTTCTTCTCTACTGCCCATGGAACATTCTCCAGAACTGATCACGACCTAGGTCACAAATCAGGTCCCAACCGGTACCAAAAGATTGGGATCATTCTCTGCATATTTTCAGACCACAGTGCTTTGAAAGTAGAACTCAATCACAAGAGGAAAGTCGGAAAGAACTCAAATACATGGAGACTAAAGAGCATCCTACTAAAGAATGAATGGGTCAACCAGGAAATTAAAGAAGAATTAAAAAAATTCATGGAAACCAATGAAAATGAAAACATAACTTCAAAATCTTTGGGATGCAGCAAAGGCAGTCTTAAGAGGAAAGTATATAGCAATACAAGCCTTTCTCAAGAAACAAGAAAGGTCTCAAATACACAACCTAACCCTACACCTAAAGGAGCTGGAGAAAGAACAGCAAATAAAGCCTAAAACCAGCAGGAGAAGAGAAATAATAAAGAGTAGAGCAGAAATCAACGAAATAGAAACCAAAAGAATAGTAGAACAGATCAACGAAACTAGGAGCTGGTTCTTTGAAAGAATTAACAAGATTGATAAACCCCTGGCCAGACTTATCAAAAAGAAAAGAGAAATGACCCAAATCAACAAAATCATGAATGAAAGAGGAGAGATCACAATCAACACCAAAGAAATACAAACAATTATAAGAACACATTATGAGCAACTCTATGCCAGCAAATTAGATAATCTGGAAGAAATGGATGCATTCCTAGAGATGTATCAACTACCAAAATTGAACCAGGAAGAAGTGGAAAACCTGAACAGACCTATAACCACTAAGGAAATTGAAGCAGTCATCAAAAATCTCCCCCAAAAAAAAGCCCAGGGCCAGATGGCGTCCCAGGGGAATTCTATCAGACATTTAAAGAAGAATTAATACCTATTCTTCTGAAACTGTTCCAAAAAATAGAAATGGAAGGAAAACTTCCAAACTCGTTTTATGACTCCTCCATTACCTTGATCCCCAAACCAGAAAAGACCCCATTGAAAAGGAGAATTACAGACCAATATCCTTGATGAACATGGATATAAAAATTCTCACCAAAATACTAGACAATAGGATCCAACAGTACATTAAAAGGATTATTCACCATGACCAAGTGGGAATTATCCTTGGGCTGCAAGGTTGGTTCAACATCCGCAAATCAATCAATGTGATACAATACATTAACAAGAGAAAGAACAAGAATCATATGATCCTCTCAATAGATGCAGAAAAAGCATTTGACAAAGTACAGCATCGTTTCTTGATCAAAACTCTTCAGAGTGTAGGGATAGAGGGTACATACCTCAATATCATAAAAGCCATCTATGAAAAACCTACAGCGAATATCATTCTCAATGGGGACAAACTGAGAGCTTTCCCCCTAAGGTCAGGAACGTGGCAGGGATGTCCAATATCACCACTGCTTTTCAACATAGTATTAGAAGTCCTAGCCACAGCAATCAGACAACAAAAAGAAATCAAAGGCATCCAAATCGGCAAAGAGGAAGTCAAACTCTCACTGTTTGTGGATGATATGATACTTTATGTGGAAAACCCAAAAGACTCCACCCCAAAACTCCTAGAACTCCTACAGGAATTTAGTAAAGTGGCAGGATATAAAATCAATGCACAGAAATCAGCGGCATTCCTATACACCAACAACAAGACAGAAAAGAGAGAAATTAAGGAGTCAATCCCATTTACAATTGCACCCAAAGCCATAAGATATCTAGGAATAAATCTAACCAAAGAGGCAAAAGATCTGTACTCAGAAAACTATAAAATACTCATGAAAGAAATTGAGGAAGACACAAAGAAATGGAAAAACGTTCCATGCTCATGGATTGGAAGAACAAATATTGTGAGGATGTCAATGCTACCTAGAGCAATCTACACATTCAATGCAATCCCCATCAAAATACCACCCAGTTTTTCCAAAGAAATGGAACAAATAATCCTAAAATTTGTATGGAACCAGAAAAGACCCCGAATAGCCAGAGGAATGTTGAAAAAGAAAAGCAAAGCTGGCGGCATCACAATTCTGGACTTCCAGCTCTATTACAAAGCTGTCATCATCAAGACAGTATGGTACTGGCACAAAAATAGACACATAGATCAATGGAACAGAATAGAGAGCCCAGAAATGGACCCCCAACTCTATGGTCAACTCATCTTTGACAAAGCAGGAAAGAATGTCCAGTGGAAAAAAAGACAGTCTCTTCAACAAATGGTGTTGGGAAAACTGGACAGCCACATGCAGAAGAATGAAACTGGACCATTTCCTTACACCACACACAAAAATAGACTCCAAATGGTTGAAAGACCTAAACGTGAGACAGGAGTCCATCAAAATCCTAAAGGAGAACACAGGCAGCAACCTCTTCGACCTCAGCCACAGCAACTTCTTCCTAGAAACATCGCCAAAGGCAAGGGAAGCAAAGGCAAAAATGCACTATTGGGATTTTATCAAGATAAAAACTTTTGCACAGCAAAAGAAACAGTCAACAAAACCAAAAGACAACCGACAGAATGGGAGAAGATATTTGCAAATGACATATCAGATAAAGGGCTAGTATCCAAAATCTATAAAGAACTTATCCAACTCAACACCCAAAGAACAAATGATCCAATCAAGATATGGGCAGAAGACATGAACAGACATTTTTCCAAAGAAGACATCCAATTTGAAAATAGAGCTACCATACGATCCAGCAATTGCACTACTGGGTATTTACCCCAAAGATACAAATGTAGGGGTCCGAAGGGGTACATGCACCCCGATGTTTATAGCAGCAATGTCCACAATAGCCAAACTGTGGAAAGAGCCAAGATATCCATCAACAGATGAATGGATAAAGAAGAAGTGGTATATATACACAATGGAATATTATGCAGCCATCAAAAGGAATGAGATCTTGCCATTTGCAATGATGTGGATGGAACTGGAGGGTGTCATGCTGAGTGAAATAAGTCAATCAGAGAAATAGATGTATCATATGACCTCACTGATATGAGGAATTCTTAATCTTAGGAAACAAACTGAGGGTTGCTGGAGTGGGGGTGGGGTGGGAGGGATGGGGTGGCTGGGTAATAGACATTGGGGAGGGTATGTGCTATGGTGAGCACTGTGAATTGTGCAAGGCTGTTGAATCACAGATCTGTACCTCTGAAACAAATAATGCAATATATGTTAAGAACAAAAAAGATAGGAGGGGAAGAACAAAGGGGGGGAAATCGGAGGGTGAGACAAACCATGAGAGATGATGGACTCTGAAAAACAAACTGAGGTTTCTAGAGGGGAGGGGAGATGGGTTAGCCCGGTGATGGGTATTAAAGAGGGCACGTTCTGCATGGAGCCCTGGGTGTTATGCACAAACAATGAATCATGGAACACTACATCAAAAACTAATGATGTAATGTATGGTGATTAATGTAACAATAAAAAATATTTAAAGAAAACAAAAGAGAAGAGGAACAATGCATTTGCTCACTCATTCACAGCTAATAGTTTTCAAGGACCCCAAACTCAACACTGCTGGTTTTGAGGACAGAAAGAATAGGAAGGGAAAAAATGGCATGGCGACTGCCCATAGGGAGCTTACAGCCACTGGAATGCAAATACTAACATTAAAGGAGCACTTATGATCTTTGCAAGGGCATTAAGCATCACATCAACCTTTAGAACAACACTATTATCACCACCTTTCTATGGATGAAGAAAGGGGCACTTTATCTTAAGTTTTAACAGCTATGAAATATCAGGGACTTGACTTTAACCCTAAGTTTGTCCTCCACTACAACCCATAAACAAGTGGAACACTGCTTCCAAAAAGTGTCCAGTCAAGCGTTATACAAGAAACATCAGAATAAGAGAAGAACTAGAATTCTGTTAAAGACAACAGGGATGGAGTCATGGTACTGACTGACCATGTATCAAGGAGGAGGAAAACTGATTAAAGATCATTGATTTGGTGATGAGAAAGTCATGTATTCACTTGTTTATTCATTTAACAAAGTGTAATGAAGCACATAGCATGTGGTATCACATGAGCTTTGAAAGATGAGTTTCATTTAAATGGGGATGGAAGTCAATTTTGAGGGATTAAGGAATGAGTGAATAATGAAGTAGTAGGTGTTAAGGACTTCTTTGAGGAAATGGATGGAAAAATTAATGCAAGAAGCATTTGGGGCTATGGTACATGTAAGCATACATGCAAAGGGAGGAAGGAGACAGTAGAGTGAAACTCAAAATAAAGGGGAAGGGGACAATGGTGGACAAAGATATGTCTTGTATATGGTGAAGACATAGGGGTGCAATTCCCTGATACATGTATTCACCTTTAAAAGGAAGAGGGCCTTTTCTCCTCTGATAGGGTATAGAAAATGTAAAGGAAGAGACAGATATTGCAGTTAAATACAATCATAGCAAACTGTACCAATAAGATTTTATATGTATACTTTTGTGGGAGGGGTTGGTTTTAATTTTTTAATTTTTATTTTTTATTTAAGAATAAGTGACATACAACACTGTATCAGTTTTACGTGTGCAACACAGTGATTCTATATTTATACACATTACAAAAGGGTCACCAAGTAAGTCTAGTTACCATCTGTCAACATATAAAACTGTTACTATATTTTTTACTATATTCCCTATACTGTACATCTCATTCGCACATCTTACTTATTTTATCACTGGAAGATTGTACCTCTGAATCCCTTTCATCTATTTTGTCCATCCTGATGCCCCCTCCTCTCTTGCATGTTTGTTCTCTGGATCCCTGAGCCTGTTTCTGTTTCTGTTTTGGAAATTCCACATATAAGTAAAATCATATGGTGTTTGTCTTTCTCTGTCTGACTTATTTCCTATAGCATAATGTCCTCTGGGTCCATCCATGTTGTTGCAAATGGCAAGATTTCATCTTTTTATGACCAAGTAACATTCCAGTGTGTATGTATGTCTCCACACGTGTATACACACCACATCTTCTTTATCCATTCGTTTACTGATGGATATTTAGGTTGCTTCCACATCTTGGCTATTGTCAATAATGCTGTGATGAACATAGGGGTGCATATATCTTTTCAAATTAGTGTTTTCATTTTCTTTGGATAAATACATACAAAAGAATTGCTGGATTGTATAGTAATTCTACTTCTAATTTTTTGAAGAACTTCTGTACTGTTTTCCTTTGTGACTGTACCAATTTATATTCTTAGTAGCAGTACATAAGTGTTCCCTTTCTTCCACATCCTTGCCAATATTTATTTTGTGTCTTTTTGATAATAGGCATTCAGAGAGATGTGAAGTGGTATCTTGTTACAGTTTTGATTTGCATTTCCCTGATGGTTAGAGATGTTGAGCATCTTTTCATGTGCCTGTTGGCTATCTGTAAGTCTTCTTTGGAAAAATGTCTATTCATGTCCTCTGTTCATTTTTAAATTGGATTGTTTGTTCTTTTGATATTGAGTTATAGGAGTTCTTTATATATTTTGGACATTAACCCTTCATTGGATATATCATTTGCAAATGTCCTCTTCCATTCAGTAGGTTGCCTTTTCATTTTGTTAATGGCTTTCTCTGCTGTGCAAAAGCTTTTTAGTTTGACATAGACCCACTGCTTTACTTTTGCTTTTCTTGTCCTTGCATTGGAAGACAGATCCAAAAAATGTCATCCAGATTGATGTCAAAGAGCTTACTGCTTATGTTTTCTTCTAGGAAACTTCCTAGTTTCAGGACTTACATTTGAATCTTTAATCGATTGTTTAGTTTATTTTTTTATATATGGTAAAAAAGTGGTTCAGTTTCATTCATTTGCAGGTAGCTGTCCAGTTTTCCCAGTTCCGTGTACGGAAGAAACTATTTTTTCCCCATTGTGTATCTTCTTCTCCTTTGTTGTAAATTAAATGATTATACAAGTGTGAGTTTATTTCTGGGCATTCTTCTGTTCCATTGATTGATGTGTCCATTTTCATGCCCATACCATACTGTTTCGATTATAACTGCTTTGTAGTATGGTTTGAAATAAAGGAGTATAATACCTCCAGCTTTGTTCTTTCTCAAGATTGCTTTGGCTATTTGGGGTCTCTTGTGATTCCATACAAATTTTAGGATTACTGGTTCTAATTCTGGGGAAAAAAATTGATATTTTGATAAGGATTGCATTGAATGTGTAGACTGCTTTGGATAGTATGGACATTTTACAATATTAATTCTTCCAATCAATGAGCATGGAATATCTTTCCATTTATTTGTGTCATCTTTCATTTCTTTCATCAATGCCTTATAATTTTCATAGTATAGGTCTTTTACCTCCTTGGTTAAATTTATTCTTAGGTATTTAATTCTTTTTGATGCAATTATAAATGGGATTGTTTTCTTGATTTCTGATAGTTTGTTATTAGTGATAGAAACACAATAGATTTCTGTGTATTAATTTTATATTTGGCAACTTTACTGAATTTATTAGTTCTGATAGTTTTTTGGCGGAGTCTTTAGAGTTTTGATGACATGCAAATTATGACAGTTTTACTTCTTTTCCAATTTGGATGCCTTTCATTTGTTTTTCTTGCCTAGTTGCTGTGGTTAGGACTTCCAATACTATGCTGAATAGAAGTGGGAGAGTGAGCCTCTTTGTTCCTGAACTTAGGAAAAGCTTTCGGCTTTTCACCATTGTGTGTAATGTTGGCTATGGGTTTGTCTTATATGGTCTTTATTATGTTGAGGTACATTCTTCCTATACCCACTTTGCTGAGAATTTTTATCATAAATGTATGTTGAAATTTGTCAGATGCTTTTTTTGCATGTACTGAGATGATCATATCATTTTTACCCTTTGTTTTGTTATTGTGGTACATCAGGTTGGTTGACTTGCAGATATTCAACGATCTTTGCATCCCTCAAATAGATCCCACTTGATCATAGTGTATGGTTTTTTTAATAAATTGCTCAATTTGGTATGCTATTATTTTATTGAGGATTTTTGCACCTGTGCTCACCAGGAATATAGGTCTATAGTTTTCTTTTCTTATAGTGCCTTGTCTGGTTTTGGTACCAGGGTAATGTTCACCTTGTAGAATGTTTGTTAAGTGTTTCTTCCTCTTCGATTTTTTGGAATAGTTTGAGAAGGATAGGTATTAATTCTGCTTCTTGAAATATTTGGTAGAATTCACCTGTGGAGACTTCTGGTTCTGAACTTTTGTTTATTGGGAGGGTTTTTTTTTTTTTTTACTATTATTATTACTGATGCAATTTGAGGTTGTCCAGTTTGTCATATGATTGTACTAGTCTCTTATCATTCTTTGTATTTCTGTTGTATCAGAAATCTGTTCAGTTGTACCTTTTTCTTTTTCATTTCCAATTTTATTTATTTAGGTCCTCTTTATTTCCTCATGAGTCTGGCTCACAGTTTAACAATTTTTTTATCTTTTCAAAGAATCAGACTTAGTTTCATTAATCTTTTCTATTGTTTTTTAGTTTCTATGTCATTTATTTCTGCTCTTATCTTTATTGTTTTCTTCCTTCTACTAACTTTGGTATTTCTTTTTTTTCTAGTTCCTTTAGGTGTAAGGTTAGATTGAGATTTTTCTTGTTTCTTAAGGTGGGCCTTTATTGCTATAAATTTCCCTCTAAGAACTGCTTTTGCTACATCCCAGGGATTGTGGAACATTGAGTTGTCACTTTCATTTGTTTCAAGGTATTTCTTTTTTATTTCCTCTGGTTTCTTTGTTGATCCACTGATTATTTGATCTAACACATGATCTATCCTGGAGAATGTTTCATATGCACTTGAAAAGAACATGCATTTCAATGGTTTTGGGTTAAACGAACATTCTCTATATATCTATTAAGTCCATCTGATCTAATGTGTCATTGAAGGCCAATATTTCCTTATTACTTTTCTGTCTGATCCACCCATCATGTAAGTGGGGTATTAAAGTCCCTAACTAGTATTTTGTTATTGTCAATTTCTCTCTTTGTGTCGGTTGATATTTGCTTTATATATTTAGGTGCTCCCATATTGGGTGTAAAAATATTTATTAGTGCTATATCCTCTTGTTGGATTGACCCCTTTAGGGGTATTCATTATGTAATGCCCTTTTTTGTCTTTTGTTACAGTCTATTTTAAAGTCTATTTTGTCTGATGTAAGTATTGTTATCCCAGCTTTCTTTTCATTTCCATTTGCATGGAGTATTTTTTCATCCCTTCACTTTCAGTCTGTGTGTATCTTTCGATCTGAAGTGAGTTTCTTGTAGGCTGCATATAGATGGGTCTTGTTTTTTGTTTTTTATCCATTCAGTCACTCTAGGTGTTTGATTGGAACATTTAGTCTATTTACATTTAAAATAAGTACTGATACGTATGTATTTATTGCCCTTTTTCTCAACTGTTTTCTGGTTACCCATGTAGTTCATTTGTTTCTTTGCTCTTCTCTTGTTCTTTTTCCTTGCGATTTGATAACTTTAGTGTTATGTTTGAATTCCCTTCTCTTTATTTTTTATGTATCTATTGTAGGTGTGTTTTTGTGTGTGTGGTTACCATGAGATTTCTATATAACAACCTATGTATATAACAGTCTATTTTAACTTAGTGTTCACTTAAGTTTGAATGCATTCTAAAAGGACTACATTTTTACTGCCTCCTCCCATATTTTATGTTTTTGATGTTATATGTTAAATCTTTTTATTTTGTGTATCCCCTAACTAGTTGTTGTAGATATAGTTGATTTAAACCACTTTTGTCTTTTAACTGTTATACTAGCTGTAATGTGGTTGATCCATTACCTTTACTCTATGTCTGTCTTTACCAGTGTGATTTTTTTTCTTCCATGAGTGTTCTTGTTACTAATCAGTGCTCTTTCTTTTCACTTAAAAAAGGCCTTTAATATTTCTTATAAAGCTAGTCCAGGGGTAAAGAACTCCTTTAGCTTTTGCTTGTCTGGGAAACTCTTGATCTACCCTTCAATTCTGAATTTTAAATTTACCAGATATGGTATTCTTGGTTGGAAGTATTTTCCTTTCAGCACTTTGAATATACATGCCACTCTCTTGTGGTCTACAAAGTTCTGTGGCAAAATCAGCTGACAGTCTTATAGGGGTTCCCTTAAATGTAACTAACTGCTTTTCTCTTACCACTTTTAAGATTCTCTCTTTATCTTTAATTTTTGACATTTTAATTATGACATGTCTTTATATGGATCTCTTTGGGTTCATCTTACTTGGGACTTTTATGTTCTTTCTGGACCGGGATGTCTGTTTCCTTCCTCAAGTTAGAGTTTTCAGCTTTTATTTCTTCAAATAATTGTTCTGCCCTGTGTCTTTCTCTTCTCTGAGACCACTATAATGCAAACATTAGTATGCTTAATGTTGTCCCAGGTCCTTTAAACCATCCTCATTTTTAAAAAAAAATTTTTTTTCTATTTTCTGTTCAGTTTAGATGATTTCCACTACAGTTCCTCCCAGGTCACCAATCCATTCCTCTGAATTATCTAGTTTGGTGTTTATTACCTCTAGTGTATTTTCCATTTCTTTGTTATTGTATTCCACAGCTCTGGTTGACACTTTCTTACATTTTCTATTTTTTTGTTGAAGGTCTCACTGTGTTTATCCATTCTTCTGAGTTCAGTAAGCATTTTTAGGACCAATATTTTGAACTCTTCATTGGGTAGATTGCTTATCTTCATTTTGTTTAGCTATTTTTCTGAGGGTTTTGTCTTGTTTTTTCATTTGGGACATATCTCTATTCTCTCATTTTGCCTAACTCTGTGTTTGTTTTTATGTATTAGGTAGTTTGGCTATGTCTCCCAGTCTTAAAGGAGTGACCTTATGTAGGAGATGTCCTGTTTAGCCCAGAAGCACCATTCCTGTGCCATCAGAGCCAGGTGCTCCAGGAAGGTCCCCTGTGTGGGCGGCATATGCCCTTCTGTTGTGGCAAGACTGTGACTGTTGCAGGTACACTGGCAGGCAGTGTTGGCCCCTGGCCCTGCTGTCTGCAAAGCCTGGCCACAACTGCTGGGGGCACAGTGGTGGGCAGCAATATCATCCTATTAGCTGTGAGGCCAGCCTAAGTGCAGTTTGTGCAGGGCTCTCAGAGGGATATGACCCTGGCATTCACAGTTTAAAGAGGGGATTCCAAAATGGCACCCACTAGTGCCAGGATCTGCACAGAACAAAATAGCAAGAATGTCTGCCTCTAGCATCTCAGTCACTGAGGAGAGGCCCAGCTACCTCCTGCCTCTTCAGTAGGTGCTCCAGGATTAGCAAGTGGGTCTCCTTCATCGATGGTCTATGCACTTTTCAATCTGGTGTTTTGTGCTGGTTTCCAGGGTGAGTGAGTCTTCACAAACCCTTTAAAAGCAATTTTCCTTTCTCTACAGTTCTAGAGTTTTCCTGGATGTACTCCTTGTTGGTTTTCAAAGCCAGATGTTTTGGGGGCTCATCTCTCTTGTGTAGGATCTAACAGTTAGGGTCCCTGATGTGGAGCTCAAGTTTCTTCCTCTTCAGGAAATCTTTGAAACCCCCTTTCACCCTTAGAACACAGTTCTTGGGGTGTGGCTTTTTTTTTTTCTTGAGACCATGTCTCTACCCCTCTACCCATCTCAGTTCTGTCCCTTGTTGTGCAGGCTCTGTTTATCCAGCTCCTATATCCCCTTCAGAGGGAATTATTCCATATGAGGCTATAGATCTGTTGTGTCCACAAGAAGAGCTGAGCTCAGGATCTTCCTAGACTGCCCTCTTGAACTCTCTCGATATGTCCACTTTTGGAGAGTGGTTCTCAACCCTGACTATACATTAGAATCATCTTGGCAGCTGTCACAAATTATGATGTCCACAGTATACTCCAGACCAATTAAATCAGAAAAATCTTGATGTTTCTTTGGGCTGAGGATGTCCAAGGCAGGTTTTAAAGAGAAGCTGGCAGGATTTAACTAGGTGAGAAGAAGAGAGGCATTACATATGACAGTGACTTGAGCAAAATTTTAAAAACTGGGAACCAATGAAGAAATTAATTCACTGAAAACAAAGGTAGCAAGGAAGAAGTAGGGAAGACAGTAGGAGTGGTAGTATGTGGGCATATCACATAAAATCATTATAAATTTTTAAATTGCTGCAAGGTAGATATAGGTGTATTCCATTGCTTATGATGATAAGCTGTATTAAGCACAGAAATCTTATCAGTACTAGTCACTTTTGTATTCCCAAACCACTATCAGCATCCCTGACACATAGTAGATTTTCAATAACCATTAGTTGAATAAAGACATTTAATAAGTAAGCAAATGTATAAATCAGACATCAGCCCAGGAATCTCTTCAAGTGTCTAGAATCCTTGAGAAAAGCAGAATTTCCTCCTACCCAATCCCAAATTGCTCATTGCAAACTTTTCCACACCTCACTCACCTATCTGGGTCCTCAGCTGGCTTCACTGGAGTTTGACAAAAGTGAAAAAATAATGGGGATGAGGGCTTTGCAATCAAAGTACTATCTAGCAAGCAGTTTAAAATGATCTCAGACAGCCATGTTGCTAACTATGTCACTTGACCATTCTCATTGTCCATTATGCCATTCTGAGATCTTGCCTCCTGCCATATTACTGTACTCCTATTTCTCTCAGACTTCACCAGTACCACCCAAACCACAAATTTCAGCATTTTCTTACATAAGGCAATTTAACTAGGACTATCTCCTATATCATGGTTTGGGGGAAACCCACTTTTAGTATCCAACTTTCTCAGAAATTATTCTGCCAAACCAGAGTTCAGCTATTAACCCCATCTCTCTTAGGGCCTCAAACTTTTATAGCCAACTATGATTTTATATGGCAATTTTTGTCCTTCCTTTTATAGAAAAGAATGAATCACCTAGGGAAGACAAGTAGAAAATCTCCAACCCATTAACAAGTGAGGACCCATGAGGGAATAAACATTCATTATCAGTAGTTCACAAAACAATAAGTATTCACATTATTGTGGAGAATAACCCTTCCTTTCCTTGCTATGGAGTCACAAAATGAATGTCTTTGTCTTAGAATGTCATCACTATATCCAGTCACATGAGTGGTGGTGTGAATACAGTGGACACTCAGCACATGTGCACTAATCATGAGGATAAAGGGTAAAGATGAGATACTCTGAGATTTTATACCTTATAATAATAGTGGTAATAATAGCTACTTTGTATGTCCAAAGTCGTTTAAAAGCATTAACATTTCACATGGTGCACATCCTCAGAAAGCAGATCAATATTTATTCTTCCAAGTGTGTCGAGTATACAGTTGGGGCACCTCGAGGTGAAATCATCACCCTGCCAGTGTCAGCCTAAGAACTTGGAAATCACATCCCCCAGTTCATTATGTCAGAATAATAAAGTGACCCTGGCCAGTTGAACACATTCATTAACAGTTAGGGGGAAGCAGGGCGGAAGGAGCAGACAATAGGCTTTGGGAGCATCCAGCGCTAACTAGCCTTCAAGAAAACAGGACTATTATTTGGCATAGCATCAGTTTGGGAAGGGAAAAAGCCATGAACACACACACACACACACACACACACACACACATCACAGCAGGCCTGTTTAGTCCTTCCAGATGAGAATTTATTTTTGTGACTCTTAATCCAAGTAATTTCATTGCCACTAATTGGGAAGGGTAAGAGAGAGGAGAAGGGTCTACCTTTTGCCCCATCTCCTTTCTCTCTGTCACTCTTTCTTTCATTAGTGTGTGTTTAGCTGATTAAGCAAATCAACCTTAATTAGTAACTAACTAGGAAAGAACTCTGCAAGGTTTAGTTAAGCAGCCTCAAAACCCACAGCCTGTTCTCAGAGCCCATTAAGAAGTAATCATCCAGTGCAACTAACAAGTCACTTAGACCATACTTTTGTAATTTGGCTCTTTTGTTCTGTCAGTTTGAAGAGCGAGGCGCATGTGAGGCAATTTAGAAGGGAGCTCTTTTAGAGCTTTCACTCAGGAAGGCGTTGGGAGCTCTGGGGGTAGAGCTTAGCTCAGAAAAAGGGAAAGAATTCAAGTTTGCATTGACAGCTTGATCCCAGAGAGAGATGACTGGCTGCTTGTCTAGCAGGTCCTTTGGGTGCGGATGAGGCAGGGGCAGGAGTCTTCGTCTTAAGTGAACGTGTGCCGCCAATGTTAAAGGCACAATTACCTTCCTGTGCACTGCTCACCATTTGCTACTACTGTTTTCCTTCAATAAAACCTCTTTTCCATTGCCAAGCAGAGCCTGTCAGGCAATAATATTTTTCATGCACGATACACATACTAAAATACCCTTGCGTGTTTTTAATAGATTTACAGCTGATAACAATAGGGCTGTTTTGTCACGAAAGGTAAAAATGTATTTGTTACAAATGCAGAGCCATGGCCAGTGTTGATGTACCTCACAGTTCCTAGTCCTTCATAAGGGTCAATCCAGCTCCTGTGAGCAGGGAACAGTAGCACAAGTAATCAAGTTGAAGGTCTTTTTATTCTAACGGAAGTTCACCATTTTAATAAAGAGCTTTGTTGCTTGAGATCCTCTTCTCCCACCTGGGAGGAGAATAGCACAAGCACGGTGTGGCGGGCATGCAGAATCCTCGTATTTGAATGCATACTTGGCCCTTGCATTCATCATGGAACGTTGTCTTCCCAAAATTCAAGGAGGATGAAGGGGTGGGATAAATTGTTCCATAGCGTAAACCATAGAGGAGGTATCCATCAAAAAATGAGAATCCTTGACTAATAATTCACAGCTTGTTACTTTACAGTTCAGTTTTGTTTTTGTTAAATGAAACCACATATTAAACAGTAAATAATAAATAAATGACTTCTATCAGCCAATTCCAAGAGGGATTTCCATTGTTCTTCAAATATCCATTTGGCTAGACTTAGAAAGTGTGTGTATATATATGATTCATCTATTATTGGCCTAATTATAAAATGGGTTGGTAGAGGTTTTGAGAACCAAATAAAATTCTAGTGGTCAAAAATAAAGGTCTGACACAAGTCTATATCTAAATACATATTTTAATGAAAGGACACACTGGTGAAAAGAATTTCTGTTGTTATACTCAGGATGAAATGGATCTTCCACATTATTTTACAGAATAAAGGGAACTATGCTGGTTGTTACTCAACTATGTTTACCTTCTTGTAAGAAATAATATAAGACATCAGTTGTTCAACATACATTATCATATCTACCAGTGGGACACAATATACTGTTAAGTGGGCAGCTCTCATGTCTAAGAACATGGATTCAAATCCTGGCCACATTCTATGATCTTAAGTAAATATCTCCAACTGTGGGGCCCCAATTTCTCAACCATTATAGTGGGGATGGCAGTAATAATACCTACTTCATAGCATTTCTTATAGGATAAAATTACATAATAAATATGCTCTATTCAAGTCCTGGAATTCAATACTAAATACTTCTAAATTATTGTATAATAAATACTGAAAAATATTCATTAATTAATTCACATATGAGTTGTACTGCATAACATTAGCCAGATTTATTAAGAGCAGTGGCTGTAAAAACCAAACCCTACTTTTTAGTGGACTAACTTAATAAAAGTTCATCCCAAGCCAAAGTTCAATGCAGGTAGATATTTTTGAGTTGCTGTCCACCATGTGGTGACTCAAGGATCCAGGCTGTTTTATCTTTTGGCTCTGCTACCCCCAGGGGGCTCCTCAGTTTTCTACTGCATTATTTTTTTCTTTTTCTTTTTTCTTTAAATTTAATTAGCCAACATATAGTACATCATTAGTTTCAGATTTAATGTTTAATAATTTATCAGTTGCTTAGAACACCCAGTGCTCATCACGTCAGGTGCCCTCCTTAATGCCAATCACCCAATTACCCCACCCCCAACCCACTACTGCATTTTTTGCTTAAAGCTGTCCATTACATAAAGAATAAAATGTGGAGAATCACGTGACATAGTTTAGAGGACAAACTTGCAAGTGTGGCACATCATTTTCGCCCACATCCCTTCCGCCAGAACAATTTGCATGACACCACCCAGATGCAAAAAACCACTGGAAAATGTTGTTTAACTTTGTGTCCAGAAAGAAGTACATTCAACTCAGTATGCATCCAAGTCACCAATCTTCATGAGCTAAAGATGGTATAATTGAGAATATTTTCCTTAGTCACATTTGAAGCATTGGATCCACCAATATATGTAAAGAAGGAACTTTCTGAATACATAAGGTTCATATATATATATATATATATATATATATATATATATATATATGCACCAGCACTGCTGACCACTAAATAGTCTTACACACTCACCTTACTTGGCAGTCTCTGGTTTTCCTTCTCCTTCGCTGGTTCCTCTTCTACAATGTGTACCAGGATGCTGGTAACAGAAAAAAAAAATTTTTACCAAAAGTTTTATGCTTTTTGCAAAAGAAAATGCACATCCTTCCTATCCTTCCTCTAGATTCATATCTTGATTTATCTTCTCTGGGAAGACCTTTTAACATGGAGGCTGTGAGCATCCCTCACTGGTAAGCCCATAACCTCTGTCATAGCATTTGGTACATGGAGTTCTCAGTGTCACTTTACCGGACTTGGCTACTGGAAGCTATCTGAAGACTGACTTAGGTTGTTATCTGAGTTTTTCCTCACCTACTACAATGTCTGCCACATAGTAGACACTCAATACCACTTACCAAATGAATGAAGGAATTTCGGGGTATAACCCAGCTGTACATTTTCATCAGTAAAGAAAACCATAATACAAATAAAACCTGAATACTCTCTATCAAAGAATAAATGATTCATGAAAAAACATCAGTGGGAGGAATATACATTTTTCTTTATTAAGTACAAAACTCTTTGTATTTTTGTTTTCAATTTTCAACACTTAGCACCATACTTTTAAAAAGTAAAAAATCTTGACTATTTCATCAGGATCCAGTACATTGACTTGGGAAATATTTTCCTACATATTTTAGCCAGAAGATAAGGACAAACAACTGAGAGCCAAGAGTCCCAGGGATTCTTCTCCCAGAACTTTTGTGCTATTGTTGAAAAACCGAGACCATCTCTGACTCTCTATTAGTGAGACATTATGTTTTTGGCAACTTAACATTAGTCAAAAGACAAATGGCTCCTTTTGAGGGATAAGAATGAATACTTAAGCTGCAGATAGTTAACTTTTCAAATTAAACTCTTGTTAAAATGTCTATGCTACCCAGAGCAATCTATACCTTCAATGCATTCCCGATCAAAATTCCAATGATATTTTTCAAAGTGCTGGAACAAACAATCCTAAAATTTGTATGGAATCAGAAAAGACCCCGAATCACCAAGGAAATGTTGAAAAAGAAAAACAAAGCTGGGGGCATCACGTTGCCTGATTTCAAGCGATATTGCAAAGCTGTGATCACCAAGACAGCATGGTACTGGCACAAAAACAGACATACAGACCAATGGAACAGAATAGAGAACCCAGATATGGACCCTCAACTCTATGGTCAAATAATCTTTGACAAAGCAGGAAAAAACATACAATGGAAAAAAGACAGTCTCTTCAGTAAATGGTGTTGGGAAAATTGGACAGCCACATGCAGAAGAATGAAACTTGACCATTCTCTAACACCATACACAAAGATAAACTCAAAATGGATGAAAGACCTCAGTGTGAAACAGGAATCCATCAAAATCCTAGAGGAGAACATAGGCAGTAACCTCTTTGACATCAGCTACAGCAACTTCTTTCAAGATACATCTCCAAAAGCTAGTGAAACAAAAGCAAAAATGAACTTTTGGGACTTCATCAAGATAAAAAGCCTCTGCACAGCAAAGGAAATAGTCAACAAAACAAAGAGGCAACCCACAGAATGGGAGAAGATATTTGCAAATAACACTACAGATAAAGGGCTGGTATCCAAGATCTATAAAGAACTTCTCAAATTCAACACCCAAAAAACAAATAATCAAGTCAAAAAAATGGGCAGAAGATATGAAAAGACACTTCTCTGAAGAAGACATGCAAATGGCTAGGAGACACATGAAAAAAATGTTCATCATCATTAGCCATCAGGGAAATTCAAATCAAAACCACACTGAGATACCACCTTACACCAGTTAGAATGGCAAAAATGGACTGGGAAAGAAACAACAAATGTTGGAGAGGTTGTGGAGAAAGGGGAACCCTCTTACACTGTTGGTGGGAATGCAAGTTGGTACAGCCACTTTGGAAAACAGTGTGGAGGTACCTCAAAAATTTAAAAATAGAGCTACTCTATGACCCAGCAATTGCACTCCTGGATATTTATCCCAAAGACACAGAGGTAGTGAAAAGAAGGGCCATATGCGCCCCAATGTTCATAGCAGCAATGTCCACAATAGCCAAACTGTGGAAAGAGCCGAGATGCCCTTCAACAGATGAATGGATAAAGAAGATGTGGTCCGTATATACAATGGAATATTACTCAGCCATCAGAAAGGATGAATACCCAACTTTTACATCAACACGGATGGGACTGGAGGAGATTATGCTAAGTGAAATAAGTCAAGCAGAGAAAGTCAATTATCATAGGGTTTCACTATTTGTGGAACATAAGGAACAGCATGGAGGACATTAGGAGAAGGAAGGGAAAAATGCGGGGGGCGGGAAATCGGAGGGAGAGACGAACCATGAGAGACTATGGACTCTGAGAAACAAACAGGGTTTTAGAGGGGAGGGGGTTGGGGGGATGGGTTAGCCTGGTGATGAGTATTAAGGAGGGCACGTACTACATGGAGCACTGGGTGTTATACGAAAACAATGGATTGTGGATCACAACATCAAAACTAATGATGTATTATATGGTGACTAACATAACATAATAAAATTTAAAAGAGTTCAAAAAAAAAACTTTCATCAGAGACAAAAGATTTTGTCAAGGTTTTTTCCATATACAGTGAAACACAACATGATAGAGCATTAGGTCTCTTCAGTATTTTTATATTACTATAATACTTTAGATCTTGCTATCGATATTCACCTTTGAAGAATGTTTCTTCATATCAAAACTTCTAAAACTTAGGGGCACTAAAGACTACTGCTAGTACCTTATCCAGTCCCAAATAGTGAAATATTTAGCACACGTTATTCTAGTAATAGTGACAACCTATTCAAATTGAGATTAAAGTTTCTCCTTTGCATATCTATTGCTCACTAATTACTATCACAATACTACTATATTATCAATATTACCCATTATAGTACATGTACTATTAATATTACTATTTACCTATGACATCTACTTTATCAAAGGCAGTGCATTGTAGTAGAAAAAAGCTCACCTTCTTTTCTGAAACCAGACTTTCTGGTTTAAATCCCAACTGCACCTCTCACGAGCTGTAATTTTAATTCACAACTTATATTATCTTTCTGTGCCTCAGCCTCCTGATATGTAAAATGTGGATAGTAATAATGTTTAGCCCCTAGGGTTAAGGTAAGGATTTAGATCTGCTTATACATCGAAAGCCTTATGGAATATTGGTACATCAAAAGCCTCTAGAAATATTTAGCGATTATTACCTACTGAGAGAGTAATACATGTTCATCTTTTCTATATTCTTATTTCTGTTTTCCCCCCATCCTAAATTAATCTGTCTTCTATCCTTCCTCATGTATTGAAATTATTCTAACAAACATCACCAAATTGCCAAACTCATTGGTTTGGTTTCCATCTGGAAATATTACTGCTTTCTTTGTAGCATGTGGTCCTTTTAACCAGACTCTTTTTCTTAAAATGTTCTCATCTCTTGGGCAAGGAGAAGAGGTATGGAAAGACTCAGAGAGACTGACATCACAGTGGCTTAGAGAAAAACAGTGTAAGGAGAAGGCAGTGACTGGTTTACATGTTAATTTGGAAGAGAGCAGACAAATAACAATAACTAGAATCCTGGACTCCAGTCTACTTTCCCTACAATCCATCCTTCATATTGGCCTTTCTGAGACAAAGATATGATCTTGTTTTATTCCTACTTAAAACCTTTATTTCAGGCTCTGCAATAGGAGTTAAAGGAATTTGGATATAGTTTGTATGTTTGGGGGGTAGGGGTGGATCACCTGTATCATATGTCTGAATATAGTGCATTTTTCCAAGAGAAGATCCACATATTCCCTTGGGATCCATCTCTCCTAGATTGCAAGAACCACCGCCCCAGTGGCTAAAGTCTAAAATCCATAAGAAAAGATAAAAATCTTCATCTTAACGCTCACCAGTCCCTTTCTCTCCTCCCCCTACCCCCCCCCCATGATCTTACCATGCTCTACTAAACACTGTTTTTCACACTTCCAAGGTGTACAAACTTTGTCTACTTCATGGAATGTTCCTGCTTTTAATTGCCAACTGGCAATTGAATACTAATTTTTTAGGACTCAATGAAAATTTCATCTTCTCTTAGATATTTTTCTGCATGACATCCAACATAATTGCAAATTCCTGAATTTTGTACCCACAGAACTGTGTACATACCTCTATTATCTGCTTATCATATGCTCCTGAAGTTGTCTGAATGCCTGTCGCCCCACTGAATAGTGAACTCTGAAGGCAGGGCCAGGTCTTTTTCATCTCTGTGTATCTACCAGCACTTAGCCTATTGCCGGGTACTTTATAAAGAGCCTATAAATGTTTCCTAAATGAGTGAGTGAATTCCTGGTTGCTGTCTTGCTTCCAATTCATCTGTTAGGTGAGGTACTGTATGGTTTTTACTTAAATAAATGCTGGTTAACCCACATAGCTATCATACCCTTCCATATAGAGGTGAATTCAGGAATAAAGTGCTATGCTTCATACCACTTCGAAATTGTTTTAAATCATGTCAACATCCTATCAGTAACCAACTTAGTAGTTGCTGAAGGAACAATGATTTGATGCCATGCTTTTTTAAGTCCAAGGAGGCCAGTACTCCCTCCAGTGGCATCATCTGTCAAAAACGGGGCTCGTGGTGATGTTATTTCAACAATAGCCCCACCATATATCCTGAATTGTTAGAGGGCAAAAGTGTGGTACAAGTCACATGCATAGCTAGAGGGGGAGAAACTGAGTCAGAAGTGATAATATTTTAAAAGACATAACTCTAAAGTACTTTTGTTCTTAGCACTAAAGTATACTTTCACTCCATTGTTTCATCTTTGTGGATTTAAAAAAACATCAAACCTCTTTTGATCCAGAGGAGATACAAAATTTTCTTATGAGGGTATTTAAAGAAGTTAGAATTAGGAATGCTTCTGGCATCTCCACTTCATACAGAGGAAAAGATTTTGAAGCAGGGAGAACATAAACAGTATACACTAACTCTTGACACACCATTGCTTTCTTAAACTAGAATAATAAAAATTTGCAAATGAACAAAAGAGTGGGAGGTAGATATCTGATTTACAATGTTTTTGAGATAAAGAACACTATAAAAAAGATCAATGTGAATAATAAAGCATTGTTAACTGAGTCATGACATTTCTATTCTAGTGACAATTGAACAGCAGAACTGCAAATGAGCACCTTGTGCCACTTTCAAAGTGGGAAGAAGACATATAATTATAATTCTTACACTGACGAGAATTCGAGAAAATCTGGGGAAAAGTTTATTGAAAAACATATTGACATATCGGTATTATAAATTACTTTCTCTTATTAGATAAAAAAAAATTCTTTTGTTGGCTAGCTCATCATGGCACAAAAGGTGTTTCATGAAAAGACATCCCTGCCTTAAAAATCCTTTCCTTACACTGAAAAATATCTACCATATATTTATTCCGTAACTTTTGCAACATGCAAGCTGTATCAGAGAAATATATTTTCAACCAGTTTTAACCTCCATTGTCTTGAGCGCATGTATCAACACTGTCATGTCACTTACCGAAAATCCTCACAGAAACCTTGTATTTAGTCAAAACTAATGAATCTGTTTTAACACCCTTTACGAAAGTAAAAGAAGATATGATATTATGTTTTCACTTAACATACATTTTCATCCATCTCCTTTCTTTGTTGGCTGGTTCACGGGGCGGGGGGGGGGGGGAAGCTGCAAAAATTACAGGGATGTTATCAACTGTAGTGTTTTAATAGAGAACCGAATGGAAAATGGCATTTTGCTGAGTGAACTTCTAAATGAATTTAAAAAAAAAAAAGAAGAAGAAGAAGAAGGGTGAATTTTCTCCTGATGTTTAACTCCACTGAAGTCTCGGAGGGTAGACTCCCAAGCGTTGTCGGAAGCTCTCTAACTGACCCCATTATTACGTCTGGCACTTGGGAAGGTGAAGGGGCAGTTGTAAAGTCGGACACAGAGTGAGCACTGCGGAAATTATAGTGTGGCGCTAAATGTATCCTCTGCAGGGTGCTTTCCTATCTTCAGAGAACACACTCATTAAGTGCTGCCAACAAGAAAACTAAGCATTTTTCTTTATAAAGAAGTGCCACCTTTTATGGAACATCTGGAGCTCATCCAAAGGGCTTCCAGAATAGGTGGAAGAACATAATGAAGCTGAACGGCTCAGCCACTGAGGTTTTCACATCAACTGCAGCATGGAGTCATGGCTACACAGGAACCAGGATTATTCACCTATCATTATAATGTGCTTGGAAGACCCAGGAAGAAATGCGATGTGTCTGGTCCATGTAACATCCTTAGCTGGCCCTTGGAATCAGTCTGCAAAAGGCCTACTTACACACTTAGAGGAAAATATGTCTTGGCTCCTTATTATGGTTGACTAAGCCCGTTTTGTCCACACACCATTATTTCCCCTCTGCCTATTAGTGATAAAGATAGACCCGGGGATTTGGTTTTTTACATTAACCTGGTGTTTTCCACAATGTCTGCTGTGATAAAGAATAAAGATTAAGACACGCAGGAAATATATAGACTATAGACATGGCATTCTTGTATATATCCAATGCAGATAGCATAACAGTTTATACTCGATAAGACAAGAAAACCACAAGAATAGGCAGGGAAAGGAGGGCACAAAAGTCAGATTGACTAAGCGTATCAAAGAAAGAGCACAAGGAAAGAGGAACAAAGATTAGGTCTCAAAGAGGGATCATAACAACAAATTCATCCATGAGGAAAACAAAACAAAACAAAACACTGAAAGTACCCCAAAGCATCCCAACCTTCATTTGTATGTGATTTAAGCTGAATGCATGCAAGCTTGTGGTTGATGTGGTTCTGCTCCGTGGTGCTCTCAAACTTGGCTAGTACACATCGGAAAAAGAAATTTCCTAGACTTAAGTTTTGGAGATGAACCTGGGGCAGGGCACCAACCTTTACGACTCATTATGACAAGTCCAGAGTACAAGGACTTGTCAACAGAGTCCTCATGTTTCTAGGGGAAGAGAACTTTGATCCTTCCAATTCGAGATGCCACAATTAATTTCCTTGAAATCTCGACCAAAAAAAGTTTGCTTAGAATGGGAAAGGGGCTCATTTCGATTCTAACTATAACTTCTTAATCATATGTGGGGTCAAATTACTGGACTCAAGTGTTTATATCCACGCTTTGCACTTATCTCAGTGGATTTTAAGGAATCTGTGCAGAGATAGATGGTAGCAAGAGTTTGAACGAACTGGGTTTGAGTTCTGGTTGAGTGACCTGGGTACAAAGCCAGTTGCAGTTGCTTCGTGGCTCATAATAGGTGCACAATAAATGAAAACTTGAGCCAAAAGTCTTGCTTTCACATATTAACATCCTGCTGCAAATAGACTAATACAGAATAATGAGAATCACCTGAAGCAGGTGGCAGACAGGTAGCCATAAGACATGCCAAGTTTCCCATCACTCTCTGTTGAATGGAATTTACTTGAAATTAAAGTCTGTACTTACAGAATCAGAAATCCTGAGAGTATAACACAGCAATCAGTGTTTTAACACGTACTCCAGGTGATTGTGATGAATGCTAAAGTTTAAGAATCACTGCCTAGGTATTATAAAACAAGGTCTTGGTGGGCTTATGCCAATATACTGTATAAACTGTTTACATACTCCAGTTGGACTCAACAAGCTGACCACCGGTAAAGGTGTTCCTCTCAAAGCAACCTTGACAATAGTAAATGTATTTTCTTTAAAATATCAGCAGTATCTTCTGACTTATGGAGCTCTCTTACAGAAAAAAAAAAAAAAAAACAACTCTCTCATTCTGGCACAGTTACTGAATTGGACTCACCTGGTATATTTATACTTGTTTGTATCACCAAGGGACAACTTCAAACAAAGCATGGCTGGCTCATTTCAGGTTTAAATATTCCATTAGCTAAGTAGTAAGTTAAGTTCATGTAACCCAGGAGGCCCTATGGTTCCATTTTAAGTATTATTCCTTTAGAATTTCTGTTACTGTTTTCAACCTTTTGAGCTTCTGCAAATGTATTTGGCATTCAATTAAAGTGAGATTAATCCAAAGCAGAGGTAGCACTAGTAGAGCTGTGTTCGTTGAAAGCCTAGCCATCCAAAGTACTAAATTATAAGCACATAGACACAAACAAATCCATAAATATCAATTATTTAAAATTATTTAAAATGCATAGTTTTATATAACTCATTTGACAAAAATACAAATGCCAATGAGCTCTTAACAATAAACTATAATGACTAGCTTTACCTTTATGGCAACATAAATGTATTTCAGAAGATGAAGACCTGGAATTTCAAAGAGTACCCATCTCCGGTTGCCAAGAATTCCAATTTTACCCAAACCTCCAAGCTTCTCTTGCTGTGATTGTACTCCTACCTTAGATCTTAGATTTCCAGAGGAAAAAAACCAGCAGAACTTCGTTGTCCTGTCCGCTTGAGGGGGAGCATGGGAACATAAAATTACCTAGAGAAACCTAAAGCATAAAGGGTTGGTGTGGTTAATACTGTTATTTACTAAACTGGATAGAGCCAGAGCACTCACCTACTAGACCTACAGGGTGTCAGCCAGGCTCAAGAGTGGTGGTGGTGGTGGTGGTGTTACTATGACAACCTAATTGCTAGAGCCTCTTAAAGGGGCAATCAGGTAGTTAATCCACCCAACTGATAGGATGAGGACCAGCCCTCATCCTCTAACTGAGCGATGCCCTGTAAATATGGAAGATGGCCTTAACAATGATAGCTTGGCATAATCATATGCATCAGAGTCCCAGAAAGTGGGACAACAGCCAAATTCCCAGCATACACAATCTCACTGTCCTTCTTCCCCCTTCATTTGAACCTTGGCCTACCTGGGGAATTCTGACCAGCTATTAATCATTAAGCAGAATTACACTGGCAAAAAAATTAGGTTAAAGATGGCATAGAAGAGTTGCCTGTGGGCAATCTACCCATTGACCTGTTTGGCTCCTTTAAATACACCATAAAGTCCCCAAAGGCACAATTATGTCTTACTCACCTTTGTATCCCCCCACATATACCACAGTGGTTAAGAGGAAAAACTGTAGCTGCCAAATACCTAAATTCAAATTCTTACCCCGATCTTTACTAGCTTAGGAATACAACAGTGAATAAGGCGCAGCCCCCTTCCTCGCTAGGAAAACTGAACTTGTAATAACTTCCTCATTGGGTTATTGTGAGGATTAAATGAGAATCCATTCAAAGCTTCTCATAGTGTGAAGCAAATGCTAACTATCATTACTTTTATTATTATAGCAAGAGCTGAATGAATGAATGAATGGATGGATGGATGAATTGGTGTGTGGGAAATGAAACTGACTGACATCTACAGTCCATTCCACATCTAAAATTCTATAATTCTATTTAGTTTCCAAAGAGCTCCATCTCTGAAAACTTCTTATCTGAAAATATTGCACCAGTGCTGGTTATTATCGTGCCTGATTCAGATGCAATGTAATATACAAAAGTGCACAGGACTAGAAGCCAGAGAACCATATTTAAGCATTCGATTACCTGCCATTTAGTAAGCAGACACACACCTACATTCATTCGACTTCTATGCCAAGCCCTGTGCTAAGCTCAGGGACACCAAGGCATAGGCCCCTTCCCTCAATAGTGGGAAAGATGCACTTATCACAGAATGTTATGGAAGCACAGAAATGACCTTCTTTTTCAAGGGTTAGGGAAGGCTGAGGTGTCCACGAGGGCAGAAATGGATTTCATTCATCCTTGTATTCCCAGCACCTGGAAGGATTTCCAAGTACAGTAGCAGTTGACAAATAGTTGTTAAATAAAGTACCATTTCCTCTGAGTCTCGAATGACGAGCAGGAGTTCAGCAAGGTGAGGCAAGAAGGGAACTCTAAGTAGAAAGAATGACCTTGTAAAGGGCACTCACAAAATTGGGAGGTACAAATGTATGTGTGTGGGGAGGGTCGGAACGGAAGAAATCACAGAGAAATGAGATAGTGGCTATGAAAGTGATGTGAACTGAAAGCGTACGGCCGTTTTGTTCCTGTGCCGATCTCTGCCCTCGTTCTGACCTCTTTGGCATCCATGTAGTTCTAAGATGTGTTCCTCATTCACCGGCTCCAGTGTCCTGTCCAAACTACTTTCATTCTCCTTTCTCCTTTCTTTATGAAAATATTTTAGAAATTCGCTTAAGAATAAAAATATACAATACTTGCCTTCATCATTCCATTTGTTAAAAAAAGGAAGTACGTCTAGCACTTTCCAAAAAAGAAAATTATCGATGTCTACACACTGACCACTCTAGCCACTAATGTTTCCATTCGACTGTCTTCTTTCCTAATCCACATCATCACGTTAGCACATTTTAGCACTCATTTTAAAGATCCTCATTTTTAATTTGTCACTTATAAAAGGACTATTTCTTCAATGAAGCAATATATCCTTCTGAGCTTTTTGGACAGCCCTTTGCACTGAAATACTCATTGCAGAAAACTTACTTGAAAGACTCAGAAAACTGGAAAATTCATGCTTATTTGGAAAATTCAAAAAACACTTCTGTGAGTGGAGGTTTTATCGGAGCATCATCGGAGTAATTTCCAGGTTACTGCCACAATCAAGAATAAAAATCATGCAAAGGTTTTCTTCGTCTACACCCAGATATCATCTTAAAAGGAGACCAAACACTTCCACGCACTTCCTGGTTTCTGGCTTTGTAGCCTCCGGTTCAAGTTGGTTTTGAACACTGAAATTCACCCCAACAATGTCAATGTAATTCCTGGGGACGATCTGTCATCTTTCCTTACCTCAGCTTCTCAAAACTTGAGTTCCTGATTTTGTTTTTGCTGCCTCACAAAGTGCAAATATGACTCTGAATAGTTTTTCCAAGAAAGTTTTCATTGCTTTTCTCTGGGGTAGGACATTTTCTTCTGACAGTGCATGATGAGAATGCCTTATTGGACTTTTGCACAGAAAAGTTGAGTGGATTGAGGATAAAATTATCAAGGCATAATTTTATTCCCTCAAAATTGAGAAAATGTTGTACGGCTGTTTTCTGGTACTGAGTTTTATGCAAGAAGGATTGGGGGAAAACCTCAGGACAGGTCTTTCTATAGTTTTGCTTGTCTATGTGTTTGAAAAAAATCTTTACTTTTGTAACTCAAAATACTTTCTAGGATTGTAGGTCTCTTTTTCCTAAATTTTAGACAGTGAGGTACACAATCAAAAATTGTTTCTACTAAAAAAAAATGTTTCTACTTAGAAGATAAACTTCAGGATTATCTCTGAACAAAGCTTATATTTAAATTGCTTTGGTTTCTTCTTTGGAAAACTTTTTTATTAGATGACAGCTGTGTGTTCTGACCTGTGTATTAGTGTCATTTTTGCTATCACAGCTTGAATCATGTGTTTTTTACTTTTGAACCATGGGAAAGTTTTTCATATTTGCTCTCCACATTACTACTGATATTTTCTGCAGTGTCAATTCTGTGTTTTGCTGCTGCTCAGGCAGATTTTAATTCTCTATGTACAATTTTGACTTTTTCAGAATCTTTAATTTCACCATGTCCTTTTGGATCTATCTTGCAGGCTTTTCATCCCAATTTGCCTTTTGAGATTATCTTTTCTTTTCTTCAGAGAGCTCTTCATGCAACCTAATGAGAACCTTGAACAGTTTTTGAAAGTTTCCTTCTGTTTCTTGTAACAAACCCTATCTGGATTGGTTAGAGTGGCAGAGAATTCTAGCTCTCTGGTCAGGTCACCAAGCACACCTTTTCAAAAGCCATGGCAGCCCAGTTTTCGGGTTCCTGAGCCAGGAACAGAGAAATAAAGGCTGTTCATTTCCCTCTCAGTGTAAGCACCAGACTGATTGAATTCTTCAGGTCAATTCTAATGGGTTGATATTTGGTGTAAATATTCCCCAGGCCAAAATAATATGTATTTTGTAGACGTGAGCATTTTTCTTTCTTTTTTTTTTTGTCACAAGTATTTTAGAAGGAAACTAGCAGAAGGTGTATCAAGGCTTACTAAACTGGAAGCCTTGATTACAATGACTATTTGACCTCTGGAAATTATTTTTAAACCTGTCATCATTAATAAATGGAATAATTAGACAATTTTTCTAAAGGAGACTTTTTTCCCCTTCAAATGGCCCAAACACTTCATAGAATTGTCCTGTTATTTTTAAGACCTGAAATTTTAACCTAACTTTGTGCTAGCTTGTTTTAACACTCTCAAATATATTCGGAATAGTCTACCTTAACATGCTTGAATGTTGAATATTTTATGCTTGGACAAAGAGCAAACTGTAGGTCTTTCGCCAAGCACAGTCAATGTACTTGAGTATGGGTTACCAAAAACGCTGGAGATTTTTTTTTCTATTTATTGTTATAGCTCAAATCCTTGTGTCTCTGGTAGGCTTTAAGTGACATAAATATGCATTTCCATCTGCACATCCTTGTCAGGAATAGTTCTGCTGGGAGGTGTTATGCCACCCAAGTACTTCCAGAATAGAGTCTGTTAATCCTGTTACCACTATAGAAACTCAGAGGAAAAGTCTACTCAGGCCACTACTGCAGCTGCTGTGGCTGTAAATGTTCCAGCAACCACACCCTGGGTACCAAAAGGAAGCTTAAGAAAATTGATTTTCCTTCAGGTGAAGGGGGATAGAGAGAGAGCTGACCTTAGTCTATTACTTAAACCAGTGGTCTCCAAAGTTTTTATTGTAAACTTTTATCAGTAAAAAAAAGGGGGGATAGCAAGCCCACCATACACACACACACACACAACCATACACACACACACACACACACACACAACAATGGACACATATGCTGCCATATTAACTGCTATATACATCATAAAATATGCAAAAATGGCTACTATACTGGGATTTTTTAAAAGTCGACATAAAATAGATGCTCCAACCCCACTGGATAGTTTTGCAATTCCGCTAGGTCTATATATGCCACTTTGGAGACCACAGGGTTAACTTCTAGCAGGTGGTTCCACCAGGAAAATAAATCTCAACCCCTCAGTTAGATTCGCAGATTCCATAATACATTGGGCATATGCTGTGGGCAAAAAGGAGTTGTGAATAAACAGGTCGTTTGTTTCTCCTGCTTACTTCTTGCCCTCCCTTCCAGTGTGGCTTGACTTCTGGCCTCCCCAGGGTCTCTGTGGAGAATATAGCTCTATTCTCCATTTATCCAGGTGTATCATGGATGGATACTAACTGGTCAAAGCCTCAAAGTAAACAGGGAGCCTCCAAATTCTGTCAACTGATATGTCACAGAGCCCTTGTGACACAAAGGCAATAACCAGCTAAATAAACTAAATTCAATTGTCAATCATCCAATAAACATTGTTCAACAAGAATCTCTTGATCTACAAACACAAAATGAGTCTTTACCTACCTAATCTGTATAATGCAGGGGATCTCAGAATTACCCATGAATTGAGTTGTGGAACAAAGATTCCTCAGAAAGGGCAGTGAATATGAAAAAAAACCTTCTACTTCTCAGGATAGTGAAAGACTATCTTTATGGATGTAGAAAATTTGGAAACTTGACTCAAGTTCTTTTCAAACTGATAAAAGTAAATTATTTTATTGGTAAAATCTAGAATTGGCCTGAGAACAGCAAACTTCTTCCAATCCCTGTTGGTGTAAGTATAAATTGACACGATCTTTCTGGAAGGCAATAACTTGTACATTATATTCAGGGCTTTAGAAATCTGGCCATTAATGCAATAAGTCATTCCCTATGAATTTAACCTATATAAACAAATAGACATATGAAAATATTCATGAAGATAATGTTTAAGGGTATTTAAAGTAGCAAAAATAGGAAACAATCTATTTTTTTATTGAATGGGGAAATTTTTAAATAATTTATGATACACCATGCAAGGAATGCTATGCATTCTTTGACTCCTTATTTATTAAGTACCAACTATGTCCCAAAACCTCTTCTAGGATATAGCAATTAATTAATACAGACAAAGCTCTCATAAAGGTGATATTTTAGTATAGGGTAGAAGAGACTTGAACTCAAGTGAATCAACAAACACATAAACTAAACATTTTCAGAATACTGGAAAGCACTATGAGGGCAATGAGACATAGAATTCGCTGGTGGTGAGAGCCTGGGACTACTTTATATATGGATTTCTCAGCCTCAGTACTAGGGACATTTGAAACCATAGTCTTTATGTTTTATTTGGGCAGGGTGGGGGAGAAGGAGTTCTTGTGCCTTGAAGGATGTTTAGCAGCATCCCCTGGGCTACTCACCCTACTAAATGCACTCACCCCAATCATGACAATAAAATATGTCTCCAGCCATTGCCAGAATCTGTCCCTATTGAGAAATATTGCTTTAGATTTAGTGTAAGAGAAGGCCTCTCCCAGGAGGTGACATGTGAGTTGAGACCTGAGGATGTTTTTAAATAATCTTTAGGATATAGAGAAATGCTTCTGATATAATGGTAACATATATAATATATTCAATAAAATCCCAATACTGTTTTTTCTTTTTAAATCTCTATCTAGAAGACAATATAGCATCGTGGTAGAAGCTTGGACTTGGAGCCAGATGGCTAAGTTAAAATCACAGCTTCATCGCTTACTACTTGTGTGACCTTGAGTAAATTACTTCACATCCCTGTACTTAAGTGTCCCCATCCAAAAAATGGGGATGGCACCAGCAGTACCTACCACAGAGTTGCTGGGAGTATTAAATGAGTTCATTTATGCAAAGGTCCTAAAAGAGTGAGTGGCACATCTTGGAAGTACTGTGTATAATATATATAATATATTAAAGTGGGTGACACATCTTGCAAGTAGTAGACATATGATATATCTATTAGAATATATTAAAATTAGAATGTATATAAATATATTTTTCTGCTATGATTTTAATGTATATAATATACACATATTCCAGATCTGACATATATATAGATATATATTCACCAAATATTTCCATTGTCTTTTTGTGAAACAAATATAATAATGTGTTAATAATGGTAGAATTACAGGGGATTTTATTTTCTTTGTGCCTTTTTATATTCTTCACAGTTTTACAGATATAAATGCAAATGTTGCCTTCAAATCAAAATAAAAATTAATATGTATTTTAGCACAAAAGAGAATTTTTAGACTTTCATCAGTATTAACTGGCATATCGAGAGTGGGGGAGGAAGACCGATGGAAGATGTGCTTAGAAAACCTGTCCCAGGGAAAATGAGTCAATTGTCAACTGAAAGCTGAGACACCCCACATTCAATCTGTCAGTCAGTTCATCCGTCGTCTGAAATTTATTTAACACTTGCTTTCTGCCAGACACTGTGCTAGGTGCCGGGAAATCAAAGATGAATGGACATGCATTTCCTCAAGGAGCTCACAACAGGAAGGGGAAGAGAAATACATCTACAATTAACCACAGTACCAAAAAAAAAAAAAAAAAATAGGATATCAACCCAGACCTCTGGGGACTCCCAGTTGGAGCAGGGGGCATTGCAGAAAGCCTCACATAGACGGTAACACTTGCATTGGGCTCTGAGGGATACGGAAAACGCAGTCATTTGTTGGAGTTCCGGTTTTGAGCACACACACGCAGTGCCTCCCTTAATCAATGACTAGCGAGGTCAATTACCCTCAAGAGAGAAACGTCAGAAGGGACACAGGAGTTATACTTCAGAAAAGTATTTTGAGCTCCTATCAGAGTGCCTGGTTTCATAAAGCGATTTACGGATGTAAAGTTTGACAGTCACAGGAATTAGAAGACCTAAGTGCAAGTCCTAGCTCTGCCCCTTACCAGCAGGGTAATCTTGGGCAAACCACTAAAATCTCTGACCTTCCATCCATTTCCTCATTCATATAATAGTGATAATAATACTTTGCAAAACTGTTGTGAGCCTCAAATGAGATAATGCTAGAAAGAGACTTTAAGTGGCATTCGCTTCGTTGGGATGAATAAATTGTGATGGTTTTAACATAATAGAGAATATTTTGAATAATTATAGCCTAATTTTTAACATTTATATTTAAATACTGACAATAAAAAAGCAACCGTATATGTAATACCAATTAGGCATGAGTTTATAGCCTGATTGGCTTCACTGAGTTTTTTTAAAGCCCTAAACCTATCACTAATCCAAGTGCATCAAGCTGTAAAAACTGCTAACCAATTTGTTTTTTCCTGAGATAACATCATCTTTATTTCTTGAGACATTTTACACAAACATTAAACTGAAGGTAACTGCATACAAATGAATTGGAGACTCATAATTGTATGCTGTTCTCATGTCTGAAGAAGATCCAACCACCTCCTAGGATGGAATTTTTCCTTGATACAAGCTTAGGATCTAGCTATAAAAGTATATCACTTAACCTGCATCTGTGTATGGGTGCCAAGTGTACCACAGGGGAACAGAAAACAGATAATGATCTAGAAGCGTTAGGCCAAAAACCCCACTTCGGTCCCAAAGGGTTGAAGATGCTTGGCAGGTATGGAGGAAGCTTGGTGAGGGGGCTGTGTTCAACCTTATTCTCTCAGTTCTTTTCCCCTCTTTAATCCTTTTCACCTTGAACACTCGCTGCTATTGTATCAGGACAAATAATATTCTTTTGCTTTTTCTCTCTTTAAAAAAAAAAAAAAAGATTTACTAATGCTGATTGAAAAGGCTTAAAATGTCCCCTTGTCACGGCCCCTGATAAACATTTCATCTAACGTTTTTTGAAGCAGGGTTTTAGTTGAAGCACCACAGAAGACAAAACAATGGTATATAAAACTACTGCTTTAACTTGAAAGTCTTTAAAGGACATCTTCTCACCAGAGCCAGCATTTGAAAATTCCAGAAAAAAAAAATGTCCAATATCTTTACCTCACTGATTCCACTCCCCTCCAAAAAAGAGATTTAATAAACCCAAGATTTTATTTTGCCCAATCTCATAGGACATAGCAATGGAACATGCCATGAAAAACTTATTTCCATTCATTCCAAAAAGATGAGACTAACTTCATCCCTTAGCTGGAAAAAATTATCCCCCATTCAGTTTCCAAAAAAGAAAATGTGTTGTTTTTTTTAAATACAGCTTCTTTAAGTACCAATCACCTTTCAATATGCATTTGTCAGGACTGAGAAATCCTCGTCTTCCTAATTGTATTCTGTCTTTAGCCATAAGGATCAGTTTCCCAAAATTGTACTCAACATAAGCACAATAGTGCTCTACACCTCTAGAAACTGAGATTCTAGCTCTTTCTCATAATTTTCAGCAAGTTCCATCATGTCGAATGCTCTTCAATTTTGTATTCTTATCTACCAAGCCATGGAGAATGGAGCCCATACATTCTAGTATTAACAACAAAAATAATTTCTGACATTTGTATGAACTTTATAAACTCTACATACAAAGGAGAAAAAACCTTTTTTCTTCTTCTTCGGCGTTACTTCAATTAACTACATTTACTAACCATAATTATTTGTTGATGGTTTGGTAGCTTATACCTTGAAATGTCACCTGTCTGCTTCAATCTGATTTCAACCCCAGATAATTACAGTATGAAGTTCTAAGCTAGAAGATAGTTTAAATCCAAGGTAAAATATAATTTGTCATGATAGCTTTAGAAATGGCCCATACTTTTGAAATACACACTGACTTTAAACATTTTGGTCCAGAATTAAAATCACCCTGTTTTTTTTTTTTTGAAGATTTTTTTTTTTTTTGAGAAAGAGAGAGAGAGAACACAGAGGGAGGGGAAGTGGGAGAAGCAGACTTCCCACTGAGCAGGGAGCCCGATGCGGAGCTCAATCCCAGGACCCTGAGATCATGACCTGAGCTGAAGGCAGATGCTTAAGTGACTGAGCCATCCAGGCGCCCCCCCCCCCACAAATCACCCTGTTTTAAACACCTATCTGACAACATTTGCATAGGCTTCTGGAGTTTACTACTTACAAGAAAAACTTAACATCTTTTTTTCTATTTTGCAATAGAATGCATAGATTAATTCAGAACAAGAGAATGGGAAAACAGTCTGGTAATAATGAGCGATTAACATTTGGTGTGTGCGTATGTGTGTGTGTATGTTTTGTTTTGATTTTTTAGTGAGTATTACGATCAGAAGAATATTACTCAAAACATTTCAATTATAGTGTACAAGATGTCTTGGGGAGGGTTGTCACCATAGTTGAGACCACTGGTGACAGAAATAGTACAGATTTAAGAACAGAGAGGATTCATCTTGAGTGGTAGTGATGGGAATGAAAAGTCTGAGATGCACTTGTAAGATATTTAAGAGCAAAAATAAGTAAGAACTGGTAAATATTTGGATGGAAGGATGGGGCAATTCAAAGAATATTTTGAAGCATGGGGAATTTGTTAAAAATGACAATACAATGAAAAGAAATTGAACTATGGGTTCTCCGGAGATATCTAGAGTTACCCAGTTTGGGGAGAAGAATAGGGCCTTCATAGAAAGAGATATACTAATTGTAAATATTAGCTGATAACTCGAGTAAAATGTCCAATCGTCAGTTACAAGTGTGTGACTACAATTTGTGCTAACTGTGGGCCTCTTGAGGACCAAGATTATTTGCTGTTCTTCTTTGAATCTCTCAGCACCCAGGACGGGGCCAGACACATAGTTTAATGCTCAGTAAATGTGGCCCAGCTGGCTGATGTACTGCACAGAGTCTCAGGGGCCAACTTCACAAAGAAAATAACTAAATTCTGAGTGTGGACAAATAGGACCTTCAAAGGTAGGGTACAAAAATAGGAATAAAGGAATAAATATGTTGAAGGAACTGGAAGGGAAAAAAGAAACCAATAACAGAGACAGGGCAGGTCAGGGAATTAAACTGAGAGAGAGAAAGAGAAGAAGGGAAGGGAAGTGTAGGGGACAGGGTGGGGAGGGGAGAGGTAAGGGGGTTGGAGAGGAAAACAAGAATAGAATCAGAGGAGCCAGGGAAGAAGAGCTGCTACTTATTGACAATTGGAAAGCATATATATAAATATATGCACTCAAACAGAGAATGCATGGATGCAAACATTACAAAGTCACATTTAGTGAGCAAAAATGAAAATCATTAAAATGTTTCCTTAATAACTTAAAGTAAATAAATTAATAGCTCCTGTCATATTGATTCATCTATTGCATGTGAGCACTCAATAAATGTTAATTGAATTAAATTAATAACATTTGCTCAATGGCAATAAAAAATTAATTAACTGTCTGTCTTTTCTGTTACTTAAGTTTATGCCCATTGGTTCTGTAATTACTTCTAGCCCAAACATGAATTTTCTATTTCACTGACTTAAGATACACTTTAATTTTTTTTCCCTAAGAAATACAGTTGAGCTTCTAATTTTTGTCCTAATTTTGGTGTTTTTTTTTCCGTTAAAAAATTATTTTCTCTAAGTTAATGTCAAGAACTATGTATAACATCCCAAATATAGTTTCACGAGTTCCTTATTTAATTCCAAAATCGTTTTCTCTGCAGGAGATGCGATACCACTTTTTATATGTTTCTCCTTTTAGCCTATGCTACTTTATAATACTTGGGATACAATGTCAAATAACACCGCAAAAGAGGAATCTGGGGAAATTTATTGTTAGCTTTCCATCTATAAAAGATGGAAGATGTCAGTAACATTCACCCAAAACTTGTGACTCACTTCAGATGTCAGAATTCTGGGTTGAACAGACTGGGGTCTGAAATGTGTGTATGTCAGATGATTTTTCTAATGAGCAACAGATAGTTCCCACTGGGAAATGAAAAAAAATAAAAATATAAACAGAGATAGAGAATTAAAATAACTTTATGAATGGCAGTTTAACTTCTCCACAAAATTCTCTCAGTACAATCCCAGTGACTCCAAATGGTTGCTTAATGTAGCACACCACTTAGATTCAAAATGCTATACTTAAAATTGTCGCAAAATTAAAAAGAGAATCATATACCACTTGGCTGTATACAGTATTCTCCGCATGTTCTTACATTCCAGTAACCTCTATCCAACATTTTTTTTTGTTACTGAATTACTTTGTGCAAAAGCAATTTAAATTACATGCAGCCTGACTACGTGTGATAATTTGAACTGATTGTTAATTAATTCCGTAAGTAAATAGCTGCCGCAATCTCTATACTCATCAAGGTTTCGTTATCTACCAGCTCTTTCTGAGCTGCTCTTTAATGTACAGTATAAAGCAGCTGTAACTGAAGATGCAGGATCCCCTGAGTGTGCAAGAAGGTAGTCCTGCTTTGCAGAGGCTGCTCAGGGAGAGAGGCATCTGGAAAGCTAAGTAATCTGCTAGACTAGATTTTGGGTAGGTGACACATCATGCGTGGGATTCAGGGTTCAGAGGGGTTTGCTGATGTGCAGCCTCAGCAGCTTGGAAGCAGAGATAAAAGCTAAGAACAAATCAGAGATGATGTTGTCTACTACAGAGACAAGGATGAGAGCTGAGCTTTGGGAATACACCAGGCCTGGATTCAAATCCTAGTTCTATCATTTGCTAATGAGGACCACTGGGGCAATTATATAAATAAACTATCTAAGTTTTGGTTACACTCCCTCATCTGTTAACGGGGGATACTAGTTACTCTCCTCTGTTCAGGGAGGCTGACAATATCTACGTCCTAGAGTCTTTGTGATGCTTCAGGTAAATAAGGTATGTAAGTGCTAACATGGAACCTGACATAAAAGGCCTGCGACATGCTACGATGTATGTGGGTGTGTGTATAAAGCAGTGGTTTGGATTTCTACCCTAGGTGACTTTGCCCCGGAGGGGAAATTAGGCACTATCTGCAGACAGTTTTGTTTGCCACAACCTAGGACAATGGGTGCTCCTGGCATCTAGTAGGTAGAAGACAGGGATGCTGTTAAACATCCTATGATCTCCTCATGACAAAGAATTATCTGTCTCCAAATATCAATACTGCCCCAAGTGTTCTAAGACATAATTTGAATGGCTATCTGTTTGTAATATTAGCTGGCTATCAGACACTTTGATACTCCAGAAAAATAAACTACTTTTTTATATCATCATTACAACATTAATTTGGTGAATCTCTCTGGAATTAGAGGAAGCCTAGGGTTTCCCAATCGGTTGAGCTAATTCCATCTATTCACTATTACATTAATTGCTATTAATGATCGATGTTTTCATGAACCCTAATTTCCACCAGTCCAGTTTAGAGTGAATCAAAACACAACCAAGAGACTTAAAGCCAGCAACATAAGGAGTAGGGAATAAAAAGCAAACCTTGTTGAAAGCCAAGGCTGTTTGGAGGCTGAGAAAGAAACAAGACAATGGCGTGTTCCGGACTGACAGTTCCCACTCCAGTCAGGAGCCTTTAGAGCTTCATGTAGGGAGCTTCACAAATCCCCCAGGGGCTGTGAGTTAATCTGCTGAGGGGTGGGAGGGGTTCCCTGAGCTTGAAAAAATCCCAAAGTTTTAAAAGATTTCCCAGGTTATTTTACTCTTTAGACAAGTCTGGGAACCACTGACCCAGGAGATAGGACCCAGTAGAGATTTCCATCTGCCTGAAAGAAAGAAGCAACTTTGGAAAAGGTGATGAAAATGGATGTTGGCCACTGGGCTGTTATAAGCATGGTAAAAACCAGGTTGCGAGCTGTATAATTTATTCTAGACACTCAATGAGCATTATTGGATAAACCAGGCATTGGGTTAGCCACAAGAATGCAAGTCTCCAGAATGCATCTTCACCATCTCCCAGGAGGGCTGCCAAATGACCCGGACTGCTGTTTGTGTAGGGCTTAAGGTGTTCCTAGGAACCAGCTGGTCTGCATGTTTGAGAATACCTTCTATTCACTCTTTGCTCGATCTTAGGATTCTGTGTAATGGGTATATAGGTAAGTTATGACCCAGACTGGTTATGTCCCAGACTCTAACATGATTTCACGGTATGCTGCTCTGTCATACACTCCTCAATATTGTGACTTAGTTATTTCTTTGCTAACTCCTTTGATGCTTGTGGAAACTGGGGTCCACGCTGATCTTAGGCGCTACTGTATCCCCCGTGCCCAGCCCAGTGCTTCTTACATAACAGACCCATATATGATTATGTGAGAATGAATGAATGAATGAATGAATGAATGAATGAATGAATGAATATGGGAGCTCTAAAATACATGAGGCACCTCGGCCTTCTTGGTCTTTTCTGTGCCTCTCCAAACCAGAATTTCAAGGGTCAAGGATTTTGCCAGAAGTTCCCTTCCAGGTGGTTATATGGAAATATATTCCAAAAAGCACACCCCCAAAAGCCGTATCGACACTCACCTGAATAGGATCCTAGGAAATGCTAAGGCAGGGGAAGGGGTGGCAACGGAGAGCCTCTGAGAGTAGAAACAGATATGAGCTGATAGAGGTTCATTTATAACCACTCCTCTTATGCAGAGGAGGAAACTGAGGTTTGTAGAACCAAAGAAATGAAAACAATTTGATTAAGATCACATACATTATTGAGCAGCACTGTCCAGCATTTAAGACCCTTTTACTGCTTCTGGGAGCCAGACCCTAAGCTGACAACAAACTATGAGATCTCATTGATCCAAGTGAATGAATTCTTTGTTTCTCTCCACCTATCACTTAAAAAAAAAAAAAAAACACAGTAGAAATAAGTGTTACAAATTACTGTGATAGGGAAACTTGTACTATGTGTAAAATTTTACAATTATTGCACTTTTTTATTCTTACTTATATTTTTATTCAAAATGATTCCATTCAATGATGCTTCATTCTCTTAAATAAGACCTTATTCTCACAAAAGTCTTGAGTGAGAAACTTTCTGCAAATGTCCATTCTGAGATCACTAGGTCATGTCAATTTAGTGGGTTTATGTATGTGTGTTTTCTTTTTTCATCTAGATACACAACTCACAAATGAAAAGCATGCAGACGAGAAACCCATTAATGCTATCATTATAAATTCAGTATCTGAATTCAATATCACAGATGGACCAGCCAAGGAAACCCCCAGTGAGAAAAAACTGTCAGAATCCAGCACATCACTGTCCTCCCTTGAAGAATGCCAAACGAAATTTTCCTACCTCCAAACTGATACTTCAGTTCATCAGAGAGACACTGATGGTATGTTTCTCAGAATCAACCCATCTCTAAATAAAGCTCCCCAACCCCCAGCCCCTGTAAAATCATCACATATGCTGTTAGAAAAAAAGAGCCTTTATGAATATTAAACAGTAAGACTTTGATTTGAAAACCCTGGTGAATGACACATGTCAAGGTCACTCTGCAATTACGAGGTGCTTGGCAGATTGTTTGCTCTCAAAGCTGGAAATCAGAGGTAAAGTGTTTTAAATAGCTGGAATGAGGTATAATCATTCTTGCTACAGAGCTATGAAGGGGATAAAGAAAAACGGCAAACTTTTCTCAACTCTGAGACTATTTCAGCCCGTGACGCTAGGCTGAGAGAAGAAGGCAGAGTAGAATGGTATTAAAATGCTGGAAATGTATAAATGTGGATTGTAAAAAATATCAAGATGCTTACATCAGCAACCAGGGTTGGTTCCTCTAGGTGATATCACCTCCTGGGCATTCTGATCAGTGCTAACCTACACCCAACCACCCCTGTATATGACTATAAAAGGCACATTCCTTCTGCGAAGCCAATTTCAAGTTTATTTGGTGCTAAATGGTCATCACAGTCAAGTTCAAAGTCAAGCACTTCACAACAAGACATACGTAATTTTACTCAGTTTGCCTTTGCAGCGCCCTTTACAGGACACCCAAAACCATTCAAGAATTTTGTAGTGTTCCATATCTGCATTTGCATTTAAAGAAAGCTTGCAGTGTCTCAAAGGAAAATATAAGAGGGTATAGTTTCTAGTCTATATTTAAATTAATATTTACTTTTTGAAAATAAGGAAAAAATAAATAAATGGACTTTTGTATAACAGGAGTTCTGGAATCACATCAGTTTAATTCCTGGCTCTGAAATTTATTAACCGTATAAACCTGGATAAGTTTTTACCATCTCTGAATCTTAGTCCTTCAGTTATATAACGGAGCTAGGGTGTTTTGAAGACCAAATGAAATAACGTGTACAAAGGATCCAATACAGGACCTGGCACATCATAGATATTTGATTTTTGCTTTCATTATGGTTATGGTTTTAGAAAGCAAGGGGAGAAATTTCTAACATGCGTTCCTTATGATCTTGTGTAAACATGTCATGGCTGCTTTAGACCAGAAGCTACAGACACAATTGCTTGCAGGTGCCAGGGGATGATGTGAATAATGAGTTAGAATGGCAGTGAGCAACAGGGACTGGTGAGGAGTGGGGCGCAGTGAAGCACGCTGCCCCACTCAGCTCCAGCTAATTGTTTCCAGAAGGAAATAAAAGCTCAGAGTTGCCAGCTCCAGAGTGTTATGTGAAATTGCCAAATTTTTTAGGTGTTGACAATACTTCTATTTCTTCTATGAAGCCCCAGACACTCCCAACAATACACAGCTCGGGGCCAACTTTGGCCAGTGGACTGCCAGGTTACAACCTCAAATTCAAGATGACGCTCATGTTTCTGGCTTTGCTGGAGTCTGATGCCAATCAAGAAAACAGGCAATACAGGAGAGTGCTTTGAGACACTAGAAAGCACTGTGACACTAGAGCATTTCATCAGATTGTCTCAGGAATGCATGTAAGAGATCTTGGTTGTCATGACCCACAAATTAGGAATTGCCCTTGTACAAATCCATGTAGTACAACACGGTACCCTCCAGAACAACTCTGATTTGTCCTAGCAGGGATTCTGGGAGAAGGAGAAGGGCTGGTGCAGCTAACATGATACCTGAACCCTTGTATTCTCAGGGAAGGGCCAAAGGACCAGTCCATTAAAATGGCAACTGATACTCAGGAGCCTCGTGCAGGAAATGCACCACTTACTGTTTTTTTCAAAAGAGCAAAGGAGATTCACAAGGACAGTTGACTTAGACTGTTTTTCTTAAGCCCTGGCTGAGAGGCCGGGACAGCCCGGGAAATCATGATTTTAGGCTGACAGCACAGGTAAAAGCCCACCGCTCCCTTCCTAAATGGTGAAAAAATCCCCCCATTGAGGTGAGAGTTTTTGGTACCTGGATAAAAGAGAGAGCAAAACATCCAAACGAAGGCCCACAAGTGTGGATAAGACACTCTCATTATCTTAAACAGCAAACATCAAGGATATCAAGAGTTAAGTCAGAGAATTTTTATAGTAATTAATTTAAGGATGCAGAAATTGAGAGCTGGGGTCATTGTTCGTACTGAGATAAATACAGAAATATCTTTCAGGAACAGCAGGGGAAACAGAAGGGAAAAGAGAAGATTGCATCCACTTTCATGTAGTTTGTGGTTAATTTATTTTCAAATGTATAAATGAGTGCATAGGAATGGATGCTTAATTGCTAATATCTATTATTTATATACATTGCCCCACTTAAAACAGAATGGAAAAGCCTCACACATGCAGATTTTGTAAAATGTGTTACATCCATTAGCACAGTTCATGGTGTGTGCTCTGATGGGAATTTAAAAGGATCTTTACTGCACATCACACACTATGTGCTGCAACATTACTTTATTATTAAATTGTGGCTCATCCTGTGTGGTCCCTTTCCCGAATAAAATGTAAAAAGTGCAGAGCACTACCTGTGTCTCTGCTTCTGTTGCTACATTCTGATTGCAAAGGCATCCCTGTGAGTAATAAAATCAAGGATACACACAATGCTCAAAAACAGGCACCTTAAAAAGAAGCCTGAGAATATACCTAATTGATGTATAATTTTGAATTTGAGACATCTCATCCAGGTGGAAGAGGAAAATCATAAATATAAGATACCTCAAAAGAATAGTCTTAATTACACCATGGACTACTGAATAAAATGATTACATTTTCTACACTGTAAATTTCATACAATTAAATGCAGTAGTGTCACCTTATAAAATGTTTCAATTTTATAATTATTTCAGTTCATTTGCTCAGAAAAAAACATAAGCACAAATTTACTAAGTATCACCCAAATCTAGTCATCCTCGTTCTAAAGAACTGACTTGAACGTTAGTTGTGCTTGTCTGAATTTAAATAGATCTTGACATATTTAAGTAGCTATTAAAATTGATAACATCAGGGATGATACCCCCAGCTAGAGAAAGACATTCAGTCACACTTTATTTATTCCTATTCTACATTACAGACTTTAAAAAAAAAAAAAAGAAAAAGAACTCAATGTTGGAGGAGTGGGAGCCAATTTTTATACTTTTTGACTAGAAACTTGGAGTAATTAGCTGGAGTCACTGTGTCACAAATCTCATGATTCTGCTGAATCTGCTGGGAGAGCACGTTAACCATTAACATATTAAGATACTGGGTTTGGGCCATGTTTATTTGCCTTTTTTTTAATTACTTTGTTTGGAGGGGAGGGGGATTGTTGCTTATCTGGGGCCAATTCTGGAGGAACTACATTCTTGCTATTTTGAATAGTGATTCCCAAACGAGGAGGTGGTATGTGTCCAGAGCTGAGGAAAGCTATAAGAACTCCAGTGGACAGCTAAATCTGCCTCTGCCCCTCCCTCCTCTTAATCCCAGGCATCATGGTGACAGGATCCAAAGTTGGGAGGGCGAACCCAGGGAGTACAGAACCGTGACCGCGAGGCTGACCTCAGGTACACTGGTGGGAGCCCCTTGCATTGTTACCTTTTCCACTATAATTAAACATGATCCCTTCTAATGAGACAGATTCTCCCTCTTAATTAGCCAATCCCCAGCTGTACATTTAGCACCTCTGGAGGCTGCATTAATCCTTCAGTATCATTAGGGTATCACTTAGCACATTATAGCCTCGATGTCCTAAAGGTACCCTAGAGCTGTAAAAAGAAAATGAAACAACCTAAGGGGGTTTTCGTCATGGCTTCTTGTTCACAGTCAAATACCTCTTTTGGCTGCTTGGCCTGCAAGTCTTGGCTCCCTCTTGAACCTTCTCTGATCCAGGTTTAACAAGGCAAGAGGAGGGAAAGAGAGATGGGACACTCCAAGAGGCCAGGATGCCAGGGTCAATAAAGGGACTTCAACATGCAGAGACCTCCTTACAAAAATGTTAGGAGAGGTGAAAAGCCAAGTAAGGGAACAGTGAAGCCACCCAGACCTTAGCAACAAAGCTCTGCCACGTCTTCCCTTGGCCCCTCCAGGCCACTAGTAGAGGACTCGTCCTGGCCTTTGCTCATAGGCCGCTAGGAACTTAACATTACTAGACAGACAACTAGCAAGTGGCATTAACAAGAGCTGCAGAAAGAAGGATGTTCAGAAAGAGGTAAAACCAAGGGGAAGATCCAGGTACTGCCTGAGATACCACTCAATTCTTCTTCCCACCCTCCCATTTCCTGCCACTGCTTTGACAGAACCTGGAGGACAGAGGTTAGCAGTCTGGGGGATACAGAGCGGAGCAGGGAGTGAGGCGGCCACGTCCCGCGCCATACTGGATCATGACAGAGGAAGTGTGAGCCTTCGGAAGGACAGGCCAGCTGCAGGATTCAGAGCTCTGGAAGGGACAGTTTGAGTCAAATCATGGCTGCTCCATTTCCTGTGCTTCTTAAATTCCCTGAGCCACAGTTTCCTCATCTATAAAAGGACAGGGATAGTACTCACCTCAGGCTTATTTCAGGAACTATGGGAGGTGCCTACGAAGTGCATCCTTGCCATAGCCTGTGTGATAGGTTCCTGCCTGTTTTTCTGGCTTCCCATCCTCTGTCCTCCTTGCTCACTGGAGCAGGACTGCACATTTGCTCCCAGTGTAACACCAGCTAAGAGACAACAGATTTTGGATCCAGAAAGATTGAGATCTGAACCTCCCCCCCCACCCCCAAGCACCTTACAGTTGAAAAGATTCAGGACAATCAGGGACAATCCCTGAGCCTTAGTCCTTTCATCTACAAAATGAGGACCACTTTATTTGTCCCCCATCATTCATTTATTCATTCATTCATTCAACAACAGATACAGCTTTCTTGGAGCTCAGGTTCTAGTAGGGGGAGAAACTCACTAATAAACTAATTAGTTTCATATCATCCTATAGTCAGTACCATGAAGAAAAAATAGAATGCTATGAGAGTTTCATGGCATGTAGAAGAATGATGTTTCAAGCTAAAGGCTCAGAGGTTGTGTAGGAATCAGATCAAGCTGTGAGGGGAAAGTATGGAACACAGGCCAAAGAAAGAGCATGGGCAAAGACTCTCAGGTGGGGCATCTCAGGATCTGAAGCTGAACCAGTGTGGCTGGAGCGCAGTGAGCAAGGAGGACAGAGGATGGGAAGCCAGAAAAACAGGCAAGAACCTATCACACAGGCTATGGCAAGGATGTGGGACTTTAAGGGGAGAGTGAGATCTTCCCATCTACAATGAAAAACATCACAGGAGCTGATGAATTTGAGCTGGGCTCGTGTAAAAGCAATGTGTTAGATAGGAGCCTATTGCTGTGGACCTGACGATGGCTGATAGTAGCCGGAACTGAGGGGGTGGCCCTAGAGGTGGGTAGAGGCTTCTGGTTTTCACATACTGACTTGAGACAGAATGAGCAGAACCTCAGCAAGGAACTGGAGGGAGGACGGTGGTATGATGGGGAAGAGGAAAATGACAAGAATGAGTCCCAGCTTTCTGCTGATTTCATCTTAGTATGCAGGAGCCATTCACGAGAGAAAGCCAGAGGAAGGACAGGTGTGCGGAATGGGGAAAGAGGGAGATCTGGATATAATTTGGCCTCGGTAAGTGGGCGATATCTTGAAGACACTGCTGAAGAGAAGAGACACGAAAGGGGCAGACGGAAGCATAGCGTACTCTTTCGGATGGCTGAGAGTAGGGTGCTGATCATGGGCTGTGACTTCAGAAATCATGTTTATTAAACATGAAAGCCCCAAGAAATTGTGCAGGCAAAGGAAAACACACCCATTCAGGAACTGGGGAAACCCAACTCTCTTTTCAAACAGTTGCAAATTTCTCCCCCGGAACTGCTTATGTTACTTTTGTGCAAACAAAATTTGCCCATATGCAAAATAGTTTTGGCTGTCCGTGTAGCATTATGTAATATGCCTTTTAGGAAAAGTTTTCAATGCTCTTGAAAGTTCGGGAAAATCTGTTTTCAATTCACCAATGTTGCCATGTTTTTTTGGGCAAGAGGCGCTGCCTTTTATAACCAAATAAAAAGGACTGACTTATACACAGAAAGAAAAAAATTCTCAAATGCAAAATAGAGAGGTAGAAGAAAACAAATGCCAGTTTGGCCGAAGGATTAGGCCAAACACTTTTGTGTGTGTGTATAAATAAAATCTACAGTGTACATCAGAAGCAGAGACCTCCAGAATCTGCCAGCTTAAGAAAACAATGGCAAGAGGAATTAAACCAAAAGACTATACGCCCTCAGGAAAGAATAAGTCCATTTCACAAATAGGTATTTCACACTTTGATAGGAAACACCAGCTCCCACCCTAACCTGCCGGCAAAACAAACTTTCAGCCTCACATCTCCATCTACAAAGGATGCGATCCCACTGGATCATTTTCATATGATCATAGTCTGAGTCAGTCTCTTGAGCCTCCAGCCTGAGGGCTATGGAGCATTTGCTTGGAATATTTTCTCCTGAGAACTTCTTCTTTGCCGGGGGCTGCTAGAGTAGCCTTCTTGGCATTAGTAAAAGTTGATGAGGTTTTATGCTACATATCTTTGACCACCAACACACCCTCCTCAGAAATGCAAACATGAAATAGAGTCTAGGTACTGCGCTAACTAACTCCTGAATTTTTGTGGGTGGTTTGTGGTGACTTATATGGGTGAGTTAGCCACATGCTAGAAGCTGGCTCTGAGTGAATAAAAAATTATACCCCATCTGGCAAAGAGATGAGTGCATACGCCCTAGAGGTATTGTGGGATATGCTGCCTACACTGCTAAGAAATACTTAGTAATGGCCACAGCACCTGCAACAATATATGTCAATTAAAGTCATCATAAAAGTCACGGTGAGGTTCTTTACCACCGTCTTATTGGGAAGAAATAAAAAGGAGGGTCTGAGGCAGGGATGGAGGGTGGGATGGAGGCAGGAAGGAAGATTTTTGTTTACTTATATACCAGGTCACTTTAGACATTTATATGAGGATTTTAAAAGAAATCTTCAAAATATTTGTTCCCTTTTAGAGCAAGTTTCCATGTTCTCCCTCCTCTTACAGATTAACAAATAGATGAATAACAAAAGTAAAAAAGTTTTCTGGAAAACATTGTTGGAAGTAAATGAACAGGGCCCTAAGAATACTCAGAACCATTTAGCAGATGACTCCAGGAGCAAAACCTCTCCTGCAGGCTTGTATAGTTTCAGCCAACTAAAGTCTGAAAACCAAAAGTGATGAACATTAACATTCTTGGTGAAAAAAATAATAAATCCCCATGAAAATCTAACTTTGACTGATAAACCCATCAGGAGGAGGAATTTTTCTCCAATTTATGCCAGATTGTTACTTTCAATCATCGACAATCTTCAGGATACTCTCTTTAATTAATTAGATGATGTCTCATGTAAACACTTACCTACCCATTTATAAAGTGCTCACGTTTTGAGAACTTTTTAACTAAAAAAAAAAGTTATAATTTTAACAAGAGAGCTACTACATCTTCTAACTAATTCCCTTTATGGAAACAAAAAAAAAATCTATAACCCATCACAGCTGTTTGGCTAAAATTACCAATTACCTTCAATACCTTAGAGATACTTTTCAGATTTTCACAAGTCTGCATAGTAAATTTTTAAAGCAATTTTCTTAAAGAGGATTGAGAAGATTTCTACTCTTTTAGGCATATGATGACATATTCCATTTAACATGAATATAAAATCAAGGCTTCACAGTAACTGGAGGACAAAGGATACAGGGATTCAGAATAAAATACAACTAACATCAAAACTACGATTATTTAAAAATCATTTATATTAGGTCTTGAAAAATGTGCTTTTTGCTTGCATGTGAATATGGGTGTGGTGGATTTCTGGGAATCCACACCATACAAATGACAAAGCCTTGGGACAAGAAACTGGAAGTTTGTACAGTCTCTCCTTGTCCCCAACCCTAATTGCTCCCAAAAGCTCTCTGCACTTGGGGAGGACCTGCTATTCTTCAGACAGTTGCAAGGCTTCCAAAAAGATAGCTAATTGTGTGGCTTCCCAGCACCTCTGCAGGCAAAGCAAAGAAAGGAGTTTAGAGAAGTGACAGCACTTTAAATAACCAGATCATGTGGAATCAATAGAAATGCTCAGGAAGTTAATAAAGCAATTGCTTAAGCAGAGTGAGTCCTGCATGGGGGGTGGGGAAGCTTCAGAGAATCATGGTGTACATTACCCCTAATATGGACAATTAAGAGTTGGCCTATAAAGTTATCAAGCACACCACCTTACATGCCTGTCCTTCAGAGATGCCCCTAATCATTAGGTGCCACTAATCATTTTTTGTCATCTTCTTCTTCTTTAAACAGAGGAGTGTGCCTCCCTTATCCTCACCTGTCTGTTTTGCCAGTTTTGGGACTGTCTCCTGATGCTCCCAGATACTTGTGAAACGGTGTGTACCAACCTGTGCTGCCCCTCTCACAGGTATCACCACACCTCGGATGAAAGTCATGCTCGGAATGATTGCAACTGCAACTGTGACATGGACTGCAGCCTGTTTGAATCTTGCCACGAGACCACCGAGTGTCTGGAGCTGGCCATGGAGATTTCGGAAATCTGTTACCGCTAGCACAGTGAAGTTAACCACATCCCAGCAGACCCTTTGGCCCCACAGGGAAATCCCATGACAATAAGACTGTGATTTCTATGTGCCGAAATGTAAGGACTGTACACATTTCTTGGACGCTATGGACCGTTTTATTCTGCACCTGTCTGGTAAAGCCAGTACTGTCAACTCTATGGTCTTATTCCAAATTTCATAACAGCATGGCTCGCTGAAAAATAAGATCTTGATCACATGTGATGAACAAATCCTAAATACCTCTTAAATGCCATAGGTACAAGGTGTTTCTTGACTCTAAAATAAAAGCATGCTAAACTACTCTGTGTTATTGCATTCATTGGCTTGCATCATGGATTCAACTTCATTCACAAATTCAGGACAAATTAGTGCATTCTTTTAGAATTGACATACATTAGTTCATCTTTGTAATGGACTCATGCATAAACATTATGCATTGTTGGTTATTATTAATAATGTATTGTATAACATCATTTTGTAATTAAAAATTTATTTATACAGTCTCTTAAAATTCACTTATATGTACAGTTTAGGTAGGAAAGGGAATTAAATGAATTAGAAACCATGTTCCTGTAATTACAACAGATGTCTCTAAGACATCTCGGGTGAATTTTGAATATGATGTACTTCAAGAGAGTACTGTAATTCTAGACCATATTATTATACGTCTATGACTATGTCATAACAGGTTATGCATGTTCTTAATTTGTTACAGAAATGCTCTTCTTTATTCCAATGAGCATAAATGGGAATTATATGCAAGTTTCAAGAAAATGACCCCCGCTAATCAATTCTTCATTTTCTTCACTTCTGTTTGTCAGGTACAATAAGCAACAGGATATTAAAACAGAATCACATCATTTCACTAAACTATCACTTATGTAGGAACCAAAAAGAAATACATGTTTAGGTACTTATTCAGCACCTAGTTTCCTAATAAAGCATGTGCTTCAGAAATCATATTTTTTCTCTTTTCTGATAATTACAGTAATTCATAATTATGCTGAGTACCTCCTCATACTTAAAAAAATTTTTAAAGATGTGGTATCAACTTGGAAAGTGATTTTCAACTCAAACAAATTAAAACAAACCATTTTCGGGGAAAACACATCTAGGTTGGTGTTATTTTAGAAACTTTACTTTCAGTAGGCATGGCATTGCTCATTAATGTGTGCTTATATATTCCCATGGAGATATCTCAAAATATTCACTGAATATACATATATGTGTGTGTGTATATGTATATATATATACATATATATATATATATATATATTCAAACAAAGAACATAAAAGTGAAGTAAAGAGTGGAGGGAACTTTCCCCAATCTAGTCAAACAAAAAATTCCAAAATATCCGTTTTTGCCCAACTTAGGCAATTTCAGGCAAAAGCAACATTCGTTTTGTTTCTGTAGTAAACTAGCACATTTTTCTCTCTGCAAAAAAATTCCTCCAAACATTGGAAACAATTAATCTTTAAAAAATGTCTTTTTTTTAATTTTTTATTGTTATGTTAATCACCATACATCATTAGTTTTTGATGTAGTGTTCCATGATTCATTGTGCATAACACCCAGTGCTCCATGCAGTACGTGCCCTCTTTAATACCCACCACCAGGCTAACCCATCCCCCCACCCTCCTCCCCTCTGGAACCCTCAGTTTGTTTTTCAGAGTCCATCGTCTCTCATGGTTCATCTCCCCCTCCGATTTCCCCCCTTCGTTCTTCCCCTCCTGCTATCTTCTTCTTTTTTTTAACATATATTGCATTATTTATTTCAGAGTCTTTAAGCTGCCTGTAGAAAGGTATTTAACTGCTCCTGTCTTGTCCTGACAACACAGCGCATGCAGTTAATGCAGCTTCGTTCCTCTTTGACAATCGCCTTATCCACAAACCACAGAGCATGACAGTGCCCTACACTGCTTAGGAAACACTTCAGTCTCTGTTTTTCAGAAGTTCAAGGACAACTCTATACTCTGTGCATAGAACCTGCAGCTCATTCATGGGGGAAAAGAAATCGATTCTTAGAATAGGAAGGGAACCTAGGACAATTCCAATCCAATATTCTATTCTCCATAAGAGAAAATGGAGGCCCCAAGAACTAACTTATCCAAGACCATAGAGTGAGTTAATGGAACTGTTAAGAACTCTAACTGGTGGTCTAATTTTCTAACTACACTGCACCATGTGATAGTTCTGCACTTCTGAGTCCAGCTGGTACACGGTGATACAGCTGTTTCAATGGTTCAAATATTAAAATACTACCAGACTGGCTCATAAACAGTTGTTACCTTGTACCTCCTTAGTGTTTTCTCTATGCCCCCAGGCACCCTGGCCCCTCTCCAAGCACCCGTCCCACCTCCCCATGGTCCAGCCACTAAAAGAACACGTGGAACTGCAGCGTCTCTGGGATCCTGTCCCAATAAGATGGTACCTGGTGTCACTGATTAGGCCATGTCATATTCGTGTTCAATATTTTGACCACCATTACTTATTCTTTCCAGTCTACGTACCCTTAAATTGTGCAGAGATTGCATTTCAAATGCAAATCGAATGCTTGTCAATTAGAGACACAAAAATTGCCAGTTCTGGTTTTATAATGTGGTCAGAATACTACAAGATTTTTCTGTGGTCTCTCCACGGTTAGTTAACTTGTTCCTCACTTTCAGAATTCACCGTGCTATAACAGAAAGTATGAAATTTCTTTTCTTTATAACCAATAATAAAACATCATCCTTTTTGCAAACATGAATGGCTCCTTCAATTGAATTCTGACAATAAAACATACGCAGGTGGGAAAATGCACTTGCAGAGGTAACACAGATGAAAAAGGAATGTGGTTATTGATTAAATACAGGTATCAGAGTCTGAGAGGGCTCGGGGTTTTTTCTATAATGATGAAGGCCTGTGATTACAAATAAAGACAATGGGCTTCTTAGGGAACAGAGTATTCCTATGTAAGGCAGAACATTAGATAAAAAAGATTTGAAAACATACCACATTTACAGGGAATCGAGAACAGAGACTTCTTTTCCCCCCAGCACTATAACACAATAGTTACATTGTCCTTGCTATGCTCAATGGATTTTTATAAAACCATTGCTTCTCTAAAAGCCTAAAAAATATGGAAAGCAAGGAAGAAATAAAGTTACATTTAACTTGCTAATGAAATCTTCTCACTACATAAGCTGATGGGCCTACAAAATTAATTATCGATACTGGACAAAGTTAATAAAGCAAAAGTCACTTCATTTTTTCCCAAGGAAGTAAGGAAACATTCAGGCAGAGGAAGGTGACAAACAGGAAACATCACTTGAAGGCATATCAGCATGTTTTTCAAAAATAAATGTGTAGGTGGAAATGTCTGAAGGACAGAATTCATTATCCAATGTCTCCAAATTCTTCCCTCTACAAAATGGAGCTAAGGAATAATATGTACACTTAAGTAAGGTAGTTTGACTATAAGAGTTTTGCCCATCACACGGGGAGTTCACTAAGCCACACAAACTGATGACCTGTGATAAAATTTAAGTACTTGGTTTAATCATTTGCTGGGCGTTCTCTGAAGAAGAGATCTGAGCTAAAACCTAAAGAGTTGCTATTCAGGGCGTCATGTGATCTGTGTGAACAGGCAAAGTCAATACACTAGGATTGTCTAGTGATTATAATCAACATGGGACTAAAATTTGTTGTTAGGTTCCTCTGCATAGGTCTAGATAGCCCCTAACATTACTGGGAAAGAGCCCAAACTGTGGGGGTAGGGGGAGGAATGAAGACAGAGGAAGGACCTGCATCATTTTTTGGATATACAGTTGATTCTTGAACGCTGCAAGGGTTAGGGGCCTTAACCCCTGCCCAGTGGAAAATCCTCATATAACTTCTGATTTCCCCCAAGCTTTAACTACTAATAACTTACTGTTGACCTTACCGATCACATCAACAGTTGATTAATACATACTTTGTATATGGATGATGTACTGTATTCTTATAATAAAGTAAGCTAGAGAAGAGAAAATGTTACTAAGACAATCATAAGGAAAAGAAAAATACATTTACAGTAGGGTGCTGTATTTTTACAGTACAGCACTGTATTTGTTGGAAAAAAAAATCCACGGAGGAGTAGACCCTCACAGTTCAAACCTGTGTTGTTCAAGGAGCAACCTTAAGTGCCACCCTCTGGTCTACCATCTTGACATGCTTCACAGACCTGCTTGTGCCACTATCTCTAAAGTAGTGGTTCTCCATTAGGGGTGGTTTTTACCCCGACCCACCAAGAGACATTTGGCAATGTCTGGAGACATATTCAGTTGTCACAATGGAAGCAGGAGCAATTCTACTAGCATTTAGGGGGTAGAAGCTAGAAATGCTACTAAACATTCCACAACACACAGGACACCTCCCACAACAAAGAAAGAGCTCTGAAAGCCTTCCTTTCAGTCTCAGTGAACCATCACCAAACTGACTGCAAAACATGGCTAGAAATAGAATTGCCAGCTAACCTGGAGGATGCCCAGTTCCTTTCAAATTTCAGATAAACAACAAATAATGCTTTAGTACAAGCATGTACCAAATATGGCATGTGACACACTTATACTACACAAATGATTCCTCTCTTATCTGAAATTCAAATTTAACTGGTTGTCCTATATTTCTATTTGCTAAGTCTAGCAGCCCTAGTTCAAAAGACTCCACATTTTTTGAAAGGGCTCTCTAGAAGAAATGATCTTCTAGCTCCCTCCCCGTCTCCGAGAGAAGAGTTGTTTATCTCTTTGGTCAGAGGCCAGGACATTCATTGGACCCCATCTTACAATGTGGTATAATTTAGGTCAGGGAGCTTGGCTTAAAGATCAGCTCCAGAGAAGGACACTCATTTACCCTTCTGTCCCAGGCTTCACTATGACCTTCGACTAAGCTGACCTCATCTTATTCTCTCTGCTTCACATTTCTGAGAAGGGACCTCAGCCGAGGTGTATCTGGATTCAAGGGGTAGAAAGCAGTAGTCTACTTACACCTTGATAACTAAACCACATTTTCTGGTTCAGTCTTGGCCAGAAAGGCCCTTCTTGACTGGTGTCTGCACACCTATAAGGGAGTATTTTTTCCCTATCTAGTTATTTTCCTTTCTGTATTGCTTGCTCTGTCAGAACTCTGTGGGGAAAAGGGGTGAGTGAGTATTTCTTGGGCCTGGATTGCAACACCATCTACTAACACATGAACTTCACCATGCACTCTTAGTGTATATTTGGGGGTTGACCAGAGAACCTGAACATGTTCCCTTTACTACATTTTTCTTATTTATTTTACAGATGAGAAAAATATCCGATAGAAAATATTTGATTAAGTGCTTTATATACATTACCACAGTTCTCTAAACAGCTCTTAAAATAGATTCTATTATTAATCCCATTTTTCTAGGGGAAATAGAGATTTAAGGAAATTAAGTAACATGTCTGAGGTCATACACCAAATAAGCAATAGTCATGAGGTTTAAACTCAGGTCTTTTCATTCCAAAGCCCTGTTTTCTATCACTATGCCTAAAAGTTGTACATATGAAGAATGATCAAACCAAGATAAAGTTCAAGTATTCACTTCTAAAGCAAAATCAATCAGAAAAATATAATGACTAGATTCAAAGAAAACCATTCGCTGATGTAAATGTTTTAAAAGTTGTTATCCTGTGCAATGATTAGAATTTGGAACATCTTCAAAATGCTTTTAAGATATGTCCCCAATAAGTAATAAATGCAAAGTCAATGTATTGCAATTTAATGTTTATGTCAGTAGCTTTGCCCCATTCATCTACAGTTATGAAGGCTTACCTTTTAGTGTTCCATTTTAGCCAAGCAACTTTGATCTCTGCCTCAAAAATCCATCCTGCACACAGCACCCAGGCCAGCCCTCATCAGCATTCCACAAGGGGTGCCAGGAGCACAAACGTTTTTAATCAGTCAACAACACTACAGTCAACCAAATGCATTCTGATACTTAGACCTTTTATCTCAAAAGCAATGCAGAAACCAAGGTCATGGTAACCTCTTTTATGGTTTATTGTTCCTCAAATGTACTTAGAGTGAATTTATGAAGCCGCAACTTATTGTGTGGATGCAGAGCTTTCACTAGGTTCAGCCCTCTCCAACATCCACTTTGTTTCCTCTTTCAGCACTTTCTGCCTGTGGTTCCTTATTTAAAATCCAGTTCCCGTAAATTTTTAAAAAAAATAAAATAAGAATATTGAATAAGATTTTCCCAGTAGCTAAGCTACTCATCATTTGTAACTGAGGCTCTTCAGAAAGCTGCATTAACATCTCAAGTCACTGCTGAATAGCTTTGCAATACCAGGGCAGGTCCCCCCAACAGGGGAGGAAGACAAGAAGGTGGGATGGTGCCTGTGTCATAACTCTGCCATTGTGACAATCAGGTCATTGCCAATGTGGGCATGGCAGGAAACCACCTTGCTCAGGAGGTGAGTTTGTGGAACTACTCCTGGGAGGTGAGGTGGGAAGGGAGTTCTAAATGTTGTAGAAGAGCCTCAACAGATCCACAGATCCCATGAAGTTTGCTTGCTTTTTTGATGACTCTCACTCTAAGCAATAATATGTGTAAATTTATAGTTTTGATCTGCAGGCAACATTTTTACACTAATGTATCAGCAATGTGTTACAAATAATTTTGAGAACAGAAGTATCTGTGTAGCACCCAAATCATCCTGCCTGCTACCCATGGTACTTGTAGAATATGCTGGAACACTAAGTTTAACAAAAGCCAAGAGTGAAACCCATTCAGTGAGTGCCGACTTCAGGTGAAGAGCTAGTGCAGGCCTGGACTAAGGGGGTGGGTATGAACTGAATCACTGGGGAGGAAAAGAAAAGGCAAGAGCCATGTCCAGAAGGGGCCTCGAAGGCCAGTTTGTGTTTTACTTAGGAGCAGATGGAGAGCCACTGATGAACGGCAGGGGATCCCATGATTAAAGTGGTGTGCGAGGAAGCCCAGCCATGCCGCTGGGGACGGATTATGGCCAGGAGAGACTGAAGACTGACAAAGGAGCACTTGCAGGAAGACATGGGGTGATGAAGGCCTGAAATAGGATGGTGACAGGGAAAACAGGAGGGAAGAGATGGATGGGAAAGAAATTAGAAAAGGACCATTAGTCCTTTCTCAAACTCTTCTTATTTTAAGACTCAAATATTCCCTACTGTCTATCACATATATGAGTCATGAAGCCATTATTTTCATTAGGGAAGAAACGGGTTGGGGAGGGGGAGATCTATTCCAAGTGGAAAGTCAAGGTATATTTTTAGCTACATTAAGCCAGCCTTCTGCTGTTCTGCACACTGATGTAATTCCAACATAAAACATAATCTATAATATTCCTGAGGAACAAATCCAATTCCGGGTCATATAAATTTTCATATAAGTCCATCACAATTCATTCCCAAAACATCTCATTCTCTTTGAAAGCTGGAATTGCAGCAAGTGATCAAAAAGAGTAGTTTAAAATTGCTCTGGAATTTCCAGAGATGCTAAATCTAACCTGCCTACGGTGCAGGACCAATCCCCCAAACTTTAAATCAAAGGTAAAGCATTTTATGTTTTAAAAGATATATTCCTCAAAGTTTATCACAGTGTATTAAAGTCAAATGTGAGTTATTGCTTACCAAATCTGGAGCTGATGTCTCCTCTTGATTACCCTAGGTAGGCGAGAGTAAGTATCTTCCAACCAACATATTTTTTACCTTTTCATCTGCCTCTTGCTATTTGCAATAGCGTGAAAAATAATAGCCAAGGAGTGACTTTGCAGGGTTGGACTAAGTGCAAATCCCATCTGAGTCGAGCCTAAATTGTATTCCAGGCCCCTGGCAAGTTCTGCTGCTTGGAGAATTATGAAAACTGACTTCTCAATAGCTGGATTGGTCCTGGAGGAATAATCAGCGAAAAGTCATCTGATGAACTTTCAGCACATTTGCATTGGCTTAGAACCCAGTGTATCTATTGTTGGTCATGCCCGAAACGTACTTCTCCCTGCCCTTGCTGGGGCTTTCTGCATGAGGGAGGTAGCTGAGCAATGAGCAGGATGCCCTGTGAAACCCTAGAGTGAGCAGAAATTTCATAACTAATGCCATTTATACAGGGAAAATTCCCCGCCAATTCTTCTGATTTTATCTGTTGTAAACATAGCAACTGTCCGTAATTCAAGATTCCTCCTAGGGGTTGAGAGAACTGGGAGAATGGAGGACATCCTTTGGTTTAAAGCTATCTTAGAAGGGTCAGACTTCTCTGTGGGTGTGGCAAAGTATCACCTCAGCAGTCCAAGTCAGAAGAGCATCCCAAGGCTCACAGTTTCAAGCACCCTCCCTTCTGGTCTTTGGGGTGTTTGGGCTATTAGGAGGTTCCTGCTCCAGAACATGCCATTAGAATGCAAGGGTATTCCACAAAAAGACTTCATGTTAGCCTGTCATGACAGGGAAGAAGGCTGAGGTCTACCAACAGACTTGAGGTCAAATCCTGCCTCCCCCCATTTACTAGCTAAATACATTGAATTAGTAACTAAACCTCTTTGAGCTTCAGGTTCCTCATCAGTAAAATGTGGTTAATAACACCCATCCCATGGGTCATTGTGAGGAATCAAAGAGATAATTCAGCAAAGCTTTTAGCACTGGTTTAGTACATCCAGTACACTTACTAAATTTCAGCTACAATTATTGTTAGCATCACTACCCAGTTCATTTGTTTTCCTAACACAGGAGAGATGTCTATATCTTTATTTCTGCAATACCCCACATCATACCAAGTTTTTGAGACTTACCCCTTTTTTAGGACAAACTTTTCATTATTCTCTGGTTCCTCTCCCAGGAAATGAGCACCTCTACTACCCATCTCTCTTTATTTTTTTCTCTTATGATACCATATCCTCTTCTCCAAAATTAGGATAGTACTTATTACAGCAGGTAACCTTAATAACCATGTATAGGTGCCACGCACCGTAGGAATGACCTCTTATGCATTATATCACTAAATCTTCCCAACAACCCCCGAGGAAGGTGTTATGATCCCCAGAGGACTGATGGGGAAAGTCAGACTTGCAGCATTTCAATACTTTTCAAATCCCAAGGAAACATGATGGCAGAGGAGAGATTTGAATGTAGGAGTTTATTTGATTCCAAAGCCCACCTTCCTAACCACTTAAGCTGGGAGGCAACCATGGCCGAAGGCCAGGCTGGCCAATTCGACAATTGGAGGATTTAAAAAGGTAGGGCAGTGAGAGTACCTGCCCTCCTCCTTACTCGGCTGAAAGGGACTTCAGTGTGACCACACAGAGAACTTGACACGTGCCCTTGTTCTGTGGAGAAGAGGTGGACTGCATTGTTTCCCACCCAGGAAATCAGAGGGGTGAGCTGCTTTGCAGCTGAGTGCGGAGAGGGGCCTCACCCAGAGAGAGCACCACTTTCCAGAGAGCCCAGGCAAGGAGTGCTATAGGTTAGGCCAGAAGCTGTGTCCACAAAAACCAGGGCATATTTAGAAGACTCCCTCAGCCAGAGGGGGCCAACCAATATAATCAACTTGCCAATCCCTTACCAGTTGGGAATGCCCGTGAATGGCCCCAGGAATTGCCTGGGGCACTGTTGAGGATATGCAGATACCTCGTGAGCCAGGATGTAGAAGGCTATAAGGATTGCCTCAGGCTCTTGCAGGTGAACCCAAATGTCCTGACACACATCCTGACCCCACAAGGGCCACCCATGATCATCCGCCCCTCAGCTTCCCACTGTCTAAGCCAGAGGGTAAACCCTTTTAGAACAGACCAACTGTGCAAAAGGGGACTGGTCAGGGCTAACGAGTGATCACCAGCCAAACCACTCCGAGTTCAGCCCACTGCTGCTGTGGTTTATTCCTTCCCGAAAGATTCTGCCTGGAGGAGCACCATGCACGCCCCAGGAGCTAGTGTTCTTGAGGGACGTAGGTGGTTTCTGTCTCTTCCAGAGCTGGGACCAAAAATCCTACAGGTCCTCTTTTTTTCCTGTCATCTCTGACACAGTGTTTGACCTGTATTTTTCAGCGTCATAGACGGGTGTATCTAACTCAGACAGTAGCCCTGCTTGGGAGAGGCTCAGAGCTCTCATCCATTTCATTAGTATTTCGGCCTTCTCAAACGTAGTTTGCTGATCTGATCCCCAGTCCCACATGTGCCCTTTCTTTACCGGGGGATGGGGTAGGGGGGTTGGGAAGCCATATAGGATGGAGGCACTGTGCCAGGTGGGGAATAAATATTCTACAATTCCAAATCCCCACAAAGACTTGGATTTCTTTCACATCCTTAAGGGTTGGATAGGCTTGGACTGTATCAATCACAGCTGACACAATGCATGTCTTACCTGACCCAAGACTCCCAAAAACTTTACAAGGCTGCCTGGGCCTGGAATATTCTGTGGGTTTACTGCTCATCCTCTCCTTCAAAGACATTCCAGACAAGACTGCAGAGCGTCCTGCAACAGACGCAAGTCTTCCCATGTGAACACCACGGCACCATTGTAATGGACCCATTTCACTGATGTGAGGAAAGAGAACGGGCACCAGGGCTTGGGCTACCATCTTGTGTCATCCATTCCTCTTCAGTGCCGTGGTATGAGCGTAGCTAGCAGAAAACTCTATTTCTCAGAGTCTTCTCCATGAATCTCCTTGAAGAGGAAGCACATTCTCAGAAGCCCTTTTGCAAAAGCATCAGAATGAAACGAGCTGTCTGACGAGAGTTTCTAATAACGCAATTGACCGAGGAATTTGGTTATTTCTTGGACGTACATTTAAAAAGAAATTCATTAATAAATTCATTATGGCTGATAACATACAAGGACATGTCAGATTTTTAGGAATTTCATATAACTTCTAGAACAAATATTAACCATTTCCATACAAATATTTCCTAAGGAAAGTTTAGCATCGCTTGCTTGACAATGCTTCCCATTTTAATGTAACATATCAAATAAGCCCCGACGAGTTAAGTATCTTTGTTTTATAAGGGAAAAAAAATAAATCTTTTGAGATGTTCTGGGAGACCTCTAGAAATCCCAGCATTAATTCAAAGTCAACGAGATTTCATTTAGAATTTGATGTGGGGGAGGTTTGTCAAAAATATCAAAATGTTTGGGTGCCTGGGTGGCTCAGCCAGTTAAGTGTCTGCCTTTGGCTCAGGTCATGATCCCAGGGTCCTCCAGGGTCCTGGGATGGAGTCCCACATGGACCCCTGCTCAGTGGGGAGCCTGCTTCTCCCTCTACCCCCCAACCCCCACCCCTGCTCATGTGTGCTCGCTCTCTCTTGCAAAAATAAATAAATACAATCTTTAAAATAGATATCAAAAGGTTTTTAAAACATTTGATTAAATAGGATTATAGGTTATAGGTCACTGGGAAAAATTAGTTATCCATTTAACCAAAATGACGAAGATTTTAAAGGCAAATACAGAAAGTTACATGGTTGTAAAAATAACTTAGCTCTTTTAATACAGAAGACTCTGTTTTCTTTAGTGATCAAAGGCATGATCAAGACAACATGAAGCATAGGAATTTATTTTGATAAAACACAGAATCTTTGTTTGCTAGACAGATGATTTAAAAGGTAAAGAAAAACCTTTTACTATCCCATTAAGAACAGACCAGTAGTACAAGAAAACTTTGTCCTCCTAGTAGATGAAAGAAAATTGTTTTACTTTTACATAAGTATACTATTGATGTTAAAACTTATTTTTTTCTTTAAGTCAGTTAAATAGAGCTATTTTACGAATTTATTTTGGCAATCTCTTCTGGAGGTAGAAAAACATCAAATACACACAGCACATCACCACAGACAGATAGACAGAGACCCTGTAACTTTCATTCTAAACTGCAGCCCTAATCTTACAGGGGCTGTGAGGAGGCTTTGGGCAAGAGAGCTTCCCTAGCAATCTAGTATTGAAAAAGCCTCTTTTCAGGAAAAAAAAGAAGGAAAGAAAGAGAGAGGGAGAGGAAGGGACGGAGGGAGGGAGGGAGGGAGGGAGGGAGGGAGGAAGGAAGGAAGGAAGGAAGGAAGGAAGGAAGGAAGGAAGGAAGGAAGGAAGGAAGGAAGGAAGGAAGAAGAAAAGCCTCTTTCCCTTCTCCCCCTGCCCTTTTTTTTTTCATCTTTGTGGGCAGCCTTTTGGATACCTCCAGAGGTGTTTACATTTCAAAAACATAATAAGATTTACAAACTCAAGAGACAAAGAAAGAATGAGAGGCTTCTCCTAGGGGTTTTTGAGGGGGTAGCATCTCCTATTACTAGAAGTCTAGGGTAATTGCTATTTAAATTTTTCCTTTGCACCAGGGGTCGGTCCATCTGTTTCCTCCTCCACCACCACAACATCCTCCTGTTCCTTTTCATCACTTTCCCATGGATTCCACTTCTTAGCATCTTACTCGGGCTTTGTCACAAGCGCTCAGACCTTCAGCCCAGGCAGCGTGAACCCTCCGAGCTTTGCAGAACCACATACTAAGGTCTCCGACTCCCCATCCTACTCTCCCATTGCTATCTGCTGCTCCCAAAGCCAGCAGAGTAGGGGACACTCACACATCCTTCGACCTCGGCTCTTCTTCCAACTTTCTCCCCGGAGGCTCAGCCTCTCTACTCGGGCATCAGCAGCCAGCCCACCATGACAGCCATGTTTCCCTTGTCTTGGACCACCACAGACCAGCAGTATCCCTCACCCACCCAGCAGATCTTAAAAGTTTCTATAGAAATTAACTGGGTTCAGTCACATATTCCAGATAGCTCAACATCACATTACTATCTCAAAGCTGTATTTTGGGGCAGCTTCTGGGAGCAAGGAAGGCAAGTGGAATGCACCGTCCAAGGACAGGGGACAGAGTGAGGAGCATCTGACTGGCCAGGTCCAGCTAACACATCGACAGGCAGTCAAATCCTCTTGATGACCTCCCCCAACAGAAGCTTATATAGTATCTAGATAAGCTCTAGAGGGAAACTTCAATCACTGAAAATTTCTAGGCCTCTTAATTATAGGGGAGAAAAGACAGACGAGACACTGATAGCTACAGCTTAGCACCTACATGAAACCTTCAGGTGAATATTCCAGCATGTGAAAGGGGTGTTCTGAACCTTTTTATTATATTGTCTGAAGTTGGTGAGACATAAACTGTGGATGAAATTTTAATATGGCCCCTTTTTGTGGTAAAATCCAATTAAGGCTTTCTTAGGATTGGGGCAGAGTCACATTTTCTGGGGCTCGATGCTTAAAACTTGGGAGAATCTTTTTAAGAATGAAAAATGCAAAAATATCTTAATTTTGCAATTTTGTAGAAAAAAAAAACCATTTTAACAGGTTGAAAGGGGCTCAGCACAAGAGAGGACCCCCGGAAGCCTAAGTTTCATCAGCTTTAAGGTAAATCTCATCTGTTTGGGATACAATAGAACAAGTTTTTCCTGCACTCTATTGATAGAGATCTAGACAACAAAGGGACAATGAATTTTACAGCTAATCAGAAGGGGTCTCAGCAGGGCATTTGCCCATGCTAGCATTCTCCTTTGGTGTAAACAGTCCTGTCTTACAGGAAAAGGGCACTGCAAACTTGGCCGTCATGCTTTAGGACAGTACACAGCACATAGTCTCATCTGACAACTTGAGAAGTAAAATATGCTATGCCAAGAGGTATCTCAGACTTCATTTCAGGATTCTTCCCAAGGATACCCCATAAAGGTGACATAATTGCACATAGTTGTTCCAGCAAGTGCTTACAACTAAATTATTCAGTGGGAGATGAGACTCCAAATTTCAGTTCTGACTTACCCTACTGTTTTCATTTCTTCTTCAACATCTTTAATTTATGGTTGTCTGAAAATCTAATTAGTTATTAATCCTTAGGAATTATGTGCCACAAGCATGATAAGAAACCAAAGAAGACTAAAGGAAGGTGAAAGAAGAAGATTTAACTGAGAAATTTATTCATAATGAACTTCTATGTAGGTGGGGGCTTAGCCACAATTACCATTACTACAATTAAAAAATAAGGCCCTTCTTTCGCTAAGTGATGGTATCTCAGCACATCCCTAAGGCTGTTTGGCAGCATAGTAGTTTCAAGCACATATTTTGTGGAGAAAGCATTCTAAGACCCAGTGGTATAGTACTACTCCTTCTTGGGGCATATTAAAGGCTCTGAGAAGTTCTGCAGTAAAAATAACCTGCACATATACGTTTAGCTCAGCATTTTCCAAACATACTAACTAAAGAAACCTGTCTATTAATAAGGGCAAATATATCTTAAACATGGATTCAAATATTTATTTAACATTTTGAAAGCATCATAGATGATGCACTTCCTTGGGTGTTATAATTCTTTTAGATAGTTGCACAAGACAGTTTTTCAGAGAAAATCAAATGACCCACCCCATCTTTGCAACCACTCTGCTTCAAATAGGAATCTGCACCAACATGGAGCATCCATCTGCTTTAGCTCACAGAACTAAGATTTGGAAATCTTTTCAACATGACATCCAACAGAAGATTTTGATTCTGCCACAGGGAAGTAGTGACACCCTCTCTCTTCTTATTTTTCTCTTTGTTTCATGGCATGCAACTTACTCTTCCCTCCCATGTATCCCATCCCTCTAAATATGTATCTATGATCTTGATTATCTTTTTTCTTTTAACTGCTCTCAATCTGAGAACTGTAAAAGTGCTCATTTATTGATTAATGTGGCTCCTAAGAATCAAAGAGAGGCACAACTTTGGGGGTGCCGCATTCACATTATGCCACTTCAGCTTCTTCCAGACAATTCTGGCAGGCCAGGGGACGTGGGATAGCTGCTGGCTTTCACAGAAAGCTGCTCCCAAAATAATAAAGAAACCGTAACTTCCGTATTAATTAGTGACATCCGAGTTTCGGTTGCATATTCATTAATTCCTCCGAAAAAGAACTGCCTTGACCTCCGAGAGGCAGAAATCCCCGCTTCTGGGGTAACAGGATTATCTTTAACTTCATTCCAGGATAAGTCATGTTACATGAGCCACTGAGAATAGAGAAGTGAGTGCAACATTTTTTCTGGGAATTATGGAATATTTTGTTCTTCATGATTCCTGCAAACTTTTCGAAAAGGACCACACCAGTCCATCCATAATGCACATTCATAATCATCTTTTCCACTTAAAGAGTCACATAAATTCTCTAACCTTCACTTCCTCGGCCTGGCACATAGAGATCACACTCAGATCTAATAGTTAAAATAACGATGAAATGAAAAAGTGCATGGGAATCACTTAGGAGAGTGGCTGACACATAGCAAGTATACAATAAAGAATAGTTATTATTTCAATCCAAATGCATGAGGAGGACTCCAATGCCTACTTTTCCCCACACTGTCAGAGTAAGAGGGACTTTTTATGCGCAAGTTTCAGTTTCGATGAACTTGGTGGAGTCTTTCTTTTGTAACATTTACATATAGTTACCCCCCAAAATCTAATTAGTCATGAGTCCTTTGAAATTATGAGCCATAGCACGATAAGGAACCAAAGAAGCCTACAGAGAGGGAGAAAGACGAATAGTTGGCTATTAAATGTTCATTCATAATGAACTTGCATGTAGATAGGATCTAAGCCACAGTTGCCCTAAATTAGCAAGAAATTTGCATCACTAAGAACAGTCCTGCCATTTCCATTACACGGAACCTGTTAGATTTATGTTTGAGTAAAATGGAGCTAAATTGGGCTAAATCACATTTGGGGGCCTCGCTATAAATTAGCCTGTGAAATCATTGAGATTGAGGTGAAATTTCCAAAAGCTTCGTCTTCATTGGGAAAATGAACAGACCAACAATTCCTGAGTGTTAGCTCCACCCCACTCCAATCTGTTACTTTTACGTCCAACGTCAAAGGCAAGCTCTCCTCATTCCAATTGTACCCTGAACACTCTCCCCCATAAAATACGGTTTAAAGGCCAGCTGCAGTGTGGAGCCTTTTCTCGAAGCCTACAGTTTCAAACAAACGACTGGGTAGAAGCCAGGATCTATATGGGCTCACGAAGACTGTAAAACATTTGGTGCCTAGTGGAAAAAGACGCCTGTGAGCTCTGCCAGACGTTTTCAGTTTTCTTGCACCTGTGCCAAGTGTTTTTCAGTTCCCCTACCCCTTTCTTTTGAAGGGGGGGGAGCAAGGAGTGGGGAGATAAGCAAGCTTTCCGAGGGCATATGCCATAGGAATTAAAAAACTTGTTACCACCATTAGACACTCATTTCCTGCCCGGTCCCCTTTCTGAAGGCAAAATGAGGACTTCCAGCCAATCTTGGTACTGACATTCCGAGCGTTTGTGCCTACTTGCCATTCATTCACCCTATCCTACATCCCCCTGGATTCTGAAGACCACCCCCCCTACCCCGGCCCCCTCCCTGCAGTCTGTCTGAAACCTCTTTCTTGAACTCTCAGTTGAATCACCCCTGCCCATCACAGACACTAAATTGCCAATTATTTCAAGGAAATAATTTGCACGTTGAGACAGTTTGTAACATGCAAAAATATGTGTGGAAGAAAGTATATGTTTCTTAAAGCAAGAACACCCAAAATGTTTTCGGATGAAAGTGTGAAAATGTCTAAACATAGATGACATGATACAGATCATGAGAAAGTCAATTTGAAATTACCCTGGAACCTTGTGATAATGTTTTCAAAAGAAGGAGAATTCAGGGGAAGGGAGGTCCTTTCCGGACCCTGCACAGTAGCACTGAATATAAAGATTTCCACAATGGTGTATTTATTCCTATGCATCATTTCAGTGAATTCAGCAACTCTGAGTTCCCCCTCCCCCATTTACAGATAAGGAAACTGAGGGTTAAGAAGTTTAAGCATATCAAGTCATACACCTAGGGCGCAGGGCTTGGACTTGATCCCGGGTCTTGTCTCTGAGCACTCACACACTGATAGGCTGGCCATGTTCCTCTCCATGAGAAGCCCCTGCAGCTCTTAGAGTTGTTGATGGAAGAAAAATCACACTTAGAGATTCATTCCTTTGGCTTAAACTTGGATCTCTGTTAAGATATAAATGTTCCCTCAAGACAAAATATACAGCTTCATAAGCCAATTTTCTTATCAGGAGTGAGAAAATTAAATTCTTTTCTCTGGGCATGTTTCACTAGATAGAGAGGGCAGATGCATCCCTGGGCTGCTGCGGATGGGAACAGAGTAAGAGGACAGCAGCTGCAGGTGGGACAATGGTGCCAAAGAAAGTTCTTAAAAATGTAAACTAAAACTTGTCATGTCCTTGCTTAATACCTTCAAAGTTCACACTGTTCCCTGATAAATTCCAAGTTCCTCACCCTGACTTACACCATGATCCTTGCACAAAGCTTCTAGCCTTAGCAGAACCCAGTCAGTTCCCCCAACACAAGGAGCTGTTTTCTACCACAGGCCATTTGCTTTGGTTGTTCGTTCAACTGGCTAACTCTGATTCACACTTCAGATTACAGACTTTGGTCTCTTTCCCCTGAAGCCTCAATTTAAATTAGGAGGTCCCTGTTTCTGTTTCTTAGCACCTTTCTTTTCCTTCATGCCACTTAATTCAATGTGTAACTCCATGGGGCAGGAACAATATGTCTTATAGTCCCTGGTACGTAGACCCTGGTAAACAGTTCCTAATCCAGAGTCAGAATAGATTTCATATTGTGTGAAAGAATGAATGGATACAGGGCAGCAAAATCTACTCTGGTATTCCCTAATTGTTCAGTGAGGAAAAGTATATCTCAAAGTTCAGCTAAGATCTTAGATGTTTGCTTGACTAGACACTCATACAGTGAAAGGAGATTCTTGCTTACTCTGGCTTGTAAAAAGTTCTCAGGTCTTAGATATCAATTTTCTTTTTTTTTTAAGATTTATTTATTTATTTGAGAGAGAGAGAGAGAGAGAGACAAGGGCAGACAGGGAGGGAGAGAGAATTATAAGCAGGCTCCGTGCTGAGTGCAGAGCCTGACCCAGGGCTGAATCCCACAACTCTGAGATCATGACCTGAGCCAAAACCTAGAGTCGGATGCTAACGGACTGAGCTACCCAGGCGCCCCTTAGATATCTATTTTCTAAGGCCTAGGTGTCCTACACCTGTATATTATACCTACATGCATATGTATTAGTACTTACATTTGTGTTATACATACTGCCTATATATAGTATGTATATTATATAATAGATATAGGTAACTATCAACATGATTATTATTTTGTTATTATTGTTATTATTAGAGTGGTCCCCACTGGCCTGAGAACTTGCTATGTACTAGACACTGGCCTAGGTAATTTATATATATTAATCAGTTCAAGTTTCATAAAAATAAAACATAAAAAGCTATTACTACCTTCATTTTACATATGAAGAATTAGGACTTAGCATGAAGAAGATATCTGACTGAGATTTCTTAGAGCCAGGATTATATTCAAAGTCATTTATCTTCAAGGACAATGGACTTCCAGTTCATTATTCCAAAGCAAAACAAAAACACAAAATTAAACAACAACAAAAAAATCCTCCTCTTTATCCATCTTTTCTCTTCTTATATACACACGCGCGCGCGCGCGCACACACACACACACACACACACACACACACACACACACACACACACATCAAGCTTAAGTTAAACAACAAAAATCTATCCTCTGATGAGAGAAAAAGAAAACCATCAGGAAAATGAAGGCCACAGGACCAGTAAACTGTCTATGGGCATCTCATTGCCACATACATCCCTCGGCTCACAAAGTCCATCTTCCTTAGGAATTGAGCTTTTCCCTAAAGACTAGTAAGCCTGTCACTATGGTGCAGGACTTCTCATAGAAGCTCACTGGCCCCACTCACAGAACAGAGGGTATTCCAACAGCCAGTGGGCGAAGTGAGCTCAGCAAACTCTCGAAGAAAGCTATTCTCATACACAAGTAGAGCCCCGCCTGGAAGCAGAGCCCTGGTCTGGGAGATAAAGATCCTAATGCTCCTACCCTTCCGCAGACAAGAAGGCCTCAGTAAAATGAGGTATTGGGTGTCACTCAATGTGGTGTCTGAGTGGTCAGTGGAAACAGGATGGCGGTCAAGAGCAGCTGAATGGACAAGAGGCTGTTCTGCTCTTTCCCTGCAGCCACTGCGGCTCCGCCGCCATCTTAGGCACTGTGGTCCCATGAATGGTTCCATTTATGCCCGTCTAACATTCATTCACTCAACACACACCAGAAGCCGTGAGGCCTGAGCTCCAGGAGATGTTGAAGTGCCTCAAAATTCCACTTCTTAAAAAGAGGAGGAGCAGAGGTTTCAGAAGGCAGAGGGAGAGGGAGGGAAAAGAGGAAACAGAACTCCATGGGTCTAGAATTCCGACAACCCTTCCAGCTTTGACATTCTCAACTGTGGACTCATTCAACCCCGGACACCTGGATCTGCCCATCTTTAAAAGGGGGATCATTCCCCGGCTGCGATCTTCATGAGACTGTTGTGATGTGTGATTCCAGAAGAAAAAAACTTAAGTGGAAACCGCTCTATTAAATGTAAAGTTCTTACTGTTGCTCCGCGAGCAACTAAAAGATCATTTTTCCTAGTGAGGAATCTAATCGTTCCTCATGACCCATTAGGGGAAAATTCTAAAGGCCGACCCAATGGTATCTGCAGAGCTAGAAACTCCCAGCGAAGGCATCCTTCACAGTGCCATGCCCCAGTTGTGAAACATTAGTCCCTCCTCAATTTAACGTATTTTCTTGGGTTGCAGAGACTCTTCCACTAACAGGCAGAGGTGCATTAGTGGGAGATTTATGCTAATATCTCAGCAGTGGAAATCATGAGGCTCGCTATATTCTCATTCGGTCTGAGACAAGTAGCCCGGGTACATCCTTTAACAGGATTTCCAGGAAGGATACTGCAGCTTAAGAAATGCTGATTTGCTGGCATTTATGGATTCCAGGAAGAGGGCTGTCTTAAGTGTATCAGAGCCTAGAGCAGAAAATTATTTTAATGCCCCCTCCTCCCTCCACACATCCCTAGCATAAGAGAAGAGCAGAAAATATCTGTTGGCTACTGAAAGGCTGGCACTGGCGAAGGGCCTGGAACCATTTTTGAAGAGCCCTCATAAGACAATAGGACAACCCTTCTGGAGAATGGGGGTGCTATACATCCCCAGCAACTGCTCCTAGGATGGCCCTGCCAGCATGTGTAACGGCCAACTGGTTCATCTTGCTAACTATAACGCTCAGCATATGGGGAGGGAGTGTTTATAGATATATACATACACCATACATTTTTCACAGCAAGTACATATAGAGACCATCCAACTGTATATTTTGCAGACATACAAACACGCACATATATTGTCCATATGTTCAAACAATTTTTAAGCTATATCATGAACAAATAAGGATCTCTTTTACAATAAAAGTTCCTAAAGGTAACATAATGGGCACTTTAGAGCAAGTATTTTAAAAATGAACAGAAGGGCGCTTGAATCCCAGCCTTACCTTTTCTAGCTATGGGACCTCTTCTATAAAATGGGAATAATATTGGGATCTTCCTCACAGGATACCTGTGAGGACTACATGGGATTATATATGTGAAGCATGAGGCACATTGTCCGGTGCAAGGTAAATTCTTAACAAAAGTTAGCATTATTAATACTAGACGCCAAACCAGGTTGTGACCAGCAAAATCTTTCCAAACCAAGAGAAGTCAAAAAATAATGGCAAGCTACTGTAGAGTGCTTGACAGCCTTGCACTTACTGCCCCTCCTCTCCTTCTCACCACACCCTGGATGCACACCTATCATAGTACTTACCCTATTGTAACACTCTCCCTTCATTAGACCATGACCTTCTTGAAGTCAGGAACAGTGTCTTTTTCATCTTCATTTTCCCGGCTTCTGGATCAGAGATCCGTTCATGGTAGGTACTCAATAAATACCAAATGAACAAACCATTATTATTAGCAGATAACACACCCTATGCAGACAGATCTGCAAATGGAAGTGTCAAATTCGGTCAGTCAGGGAGATGGAAGAATGTGAATTATCACAGTAAAAGCTCATCTCCTAAACAAAGAAGTCTGCATAAGGAAAAAGAGTACAAAAGAAGACACATACTTTCTTCAGACATTTTCTTTCACTGAGAATATATACATAGATGTACATATTCTTTCTAATCTTTTAGGATAATGCCAAAGGACAAGTGGATATGTGATAAAGTCCTGCATTCTTTTTCTTGCATACACCACCTCGTTAACACATAATTGGAATGTTCAGCCTTAGCTCTTAGAGTGAAGAGCTTACGGACCCTTTAAAAAAAAACAACAACAACAAAAAAAACAAAAAACAAAAACAAAACCTGAGTGAGGAATTCCTCTAGATATTCTATTTTTTGTTGCGGTGAATTTGGTAAATTCAAATTCTTACCTGAAATGTGAATCTTTAATGCACAGAGCTATTATGGCTATGCTGAATTTGAGTCTTGGAACAGTGACAGAAAGATCTCTAAATGAAATGTGCTCTTGAATGGCAAACTAAAAATTCAACCTAATTACCATGTGCAAAGGTGTTTTGGTGGCCCAACTGTAAAGAGCAACTAGGAATGGTCAGGGCACCCCACTTTAAAAACTAGCTTTCTCCCAGGAGGACCCTGGCCCCAACTTTGTACCACCATCAAAAAGGATTTTTATGCTAAGATTTCCTTGTTATTATGCAATAGTTCTGAGAAGCTTACCATATGAAGTCATTCTAAGCCATTAACACCTCATCAGGAATTCATTATGCAGTCATTTGGCAGAATTTCTGGAGGAGACTGCAGAGGGAGCCGGGTAAGGGAAAGAATAAATCCAAATCCTTGGATAAGATCTATGAAGTCACAGCCCACGTTATTATTTTTTAGCGCCATAGATTTGTGGACCTGGGTCAGCTTACAAATATCCACTTCCTTAAGGTGGACCCTAGGAATTGTCTACCCAGATGGATACCTTCTGCCTTTCACATACCGCTCACGTGATTCATGGGATTGGGGCGAAGCTTTAGGGGTAGTGTCTGAGGAGAATAAACCAATCAAGGTGAGGCATCACCCTGGTAACTCTGATTGGTCCATGGGTGGCCAGGTGACCTAAACTGAACCAATTAGACTGTAAGGAAGAGGTATTCGTTCTCACTTTCATTTGGCATGAGTAAGGAAGTGAGGTATCTTGGTTGCTATTGACAGCCATCTGATCGCCATGATTAAATCAATACCATACTCATGTTCATATCATTGGCAGAGAAGAGGGAAAAAGAACCAGGATCTCTAATATTGTTAAACTACCGTGTCAATTAAAAAGCAAACCTATTCAGCTCTAGACGTACTGTTAAGTGAGAGATAATTTTTTAAATGATTTTTTATATTTAAGTCAATTAAATGCCAACTTTTGTGTTATAAAAGAAAAACTACTGCATTAAGGGTCCATATTGATTTTAAGATGTAGTTCAATTTGAAAACATTAAAATGGATATGGGAAGGTGGGGAGGGTGGTACTTACTAGAATTTGGGAAATAAGCTATAATACAAAAATAAGTTAGAACCGGCTTGGTTCATGATTTTGAAATTAGAATGTCCACTTAGGATTTATGATCTATAATTAGAAGTGGTTCCAGTTCAGTGGTTATTCTTTCATAGATAGCCACCGAAAAAATCTTAGGCCTCATTGGTATTAATTGAGTAGATAATTGAAAGGATGGAAGATTAACCTTTTCTCGATTTTTCATTTGTAAGTATATGAATACAATAAAACTAGATCCTCTAAGAAAAATAGCCTGTTGAGAAGACTTGGAAAAAAATTCTTTTTAGGTATCATGAAGTACCTCTAACTCACATAATTGTTTTTCTTATAAGTGATGTCTATTTACCTAAATCCAGAGTTATTAAACAGCTGTCCCCACTTCCAGGATTCTTGATCTCCACACCACATCTCACTTAGTTCCTTTCTCTCCCATGCCTTCATGTGCATTCTATTTCGGCTTGACTCTGAGCTTAAGTTTCAAGTGCTCCGTAAAGCAAAGAACACTCTTTTTTTCCCCCCTCTATTCAGCCATTTAAGCTCTTTTAAAGATACCAAAAAATGACTTGATTTACCATTGAGACTCAGCTCAAAAGGTGAAAAAATGGTTTCCTGGAGTAAACAGTTTCTCTTGTCACCATGCTCCATGCTGTCTTACTAAATACTCTGGTGTAAGAGTGCTTGGTTGAAGCCCAAGAATAAATAACAAATCCATATAATCATCCAAAGATATGCCATTCAGTCAAAAAACAGAAGCTCACTCATCACTTTGGAAAAATATGAGAAATTACACCAAATAGGATGCTTAATGAAAAGAATTCAACTAATTCAAAGAAGTATGTCATCTAGGGGTTCTCACTCCGAGCACCTCTCCTGGGGCGCTCATTTTTTGTTTTGTCATTTTTATCTTTTTTTTTTTTAAATCAGCCATTCTGATTCCCCAGATACGGAAATTAGGGCCCTGATAACATGGTGTGATACAGCTAGATCATGTCCCCATCACTTTAAATGCATAAATTGTTTCTCATGCTGAAAAGTTAATAAATAGCACCTTTAGGAGAAGATGTTATGAATATTTAAGGAAAAGCAAACCTATTTTTCTAAATCATCTTCAGAGAACAAAATTGAATAGGGACACAGTTTTTACCTAGCTAATGTAATTAACAAGATAGTGGAAACAAATGGTGCAGAATTTCAAGAAGTATTAAGTTTTATCACTTGGGTACACGATCACTGTAACCCATCAACAACTCAAAGAAATGTGTTTAAAAAAGATTTTGCAAGAACCATCCAGTTTGAGCATATATGAATGCAACTATTTATTAAAAGCACATGTAACAGTAGTAGTCGGAGGAGGGGTGTCAAGGATAATATGATGCCCGCACAGGTGACTTACCAGTTACAATATACACTTGCTTTTTTAGTGAAAGTGGATTTTGTGTTTTATTACTGTGAAAAACCTGGGCAAATTTTACCCCATTTCTTGAAATATTCAAAATATTAAAAATGGATTTTGAAAAGGCAGGACAAATAGGAGGCATTCGATACGTTTTTTAAGAATTAAGCTGAATTGATCAATGCAGCTCCACATCGGCCATGTGACAAAGAGAACAGAGACTATTTTAAAGGGAATTCATGCTGAAAAATAAATGGTTGAAGAAACAGTAGCTTGTATTACAATCTATTAAACTCTCAATGCATTAATACAATAGGGTAATAATATCTCCATCAGTCTAAATTTAGGCCGCTTATATTTATCCAAGAAGAAAAATGCAATAGGCTGTTAGTGGTTAAGTATGCGAGCAATAACTTATATATCCTCCTAATCCCTGCGTAGTGCTGGATCATCTTATAGTAGATGGTCTCAACATCTCCAGTAGGAGAGAACCAATATGAGAATAATTCACGAGGATGCTATGAGGCACACTTAACTAAGAGAAGAAAATTCTTGGAAAATCAAAGTTTAAAGAACCAAGTAACTGAGGTGTAAAACTAATTTTTGCCCTAAACTGATACCAATGTCTTTTCAAGACAAATAGATAAATAACCCCTATGGAAAATGTATCTCCTTAATATCATTCCCTTCCTGAAATTAAATATAAAAAAGGAAGGAAGGAAGGAAGGAAGGAAGGGAGGGAGGGAGGGAGGGAGGGAGGGAGGGAGGGAGGGAGGAAGGAAGGAAGGAAGGAAGGAAGGAAGGAAGGAAGGAAGGAAGGAAGGAAAGGTTCAGATTTTGGAAATATGCCCAGCTGAAAATTTTGAAATGCCCAGGTTCCCTTTCGGCTGTGATCAGCTAGGAGAAATAGTTCTGTTGGATTAGCTTTCAGGGAAAATATTGTCACCTTTGTAAAGGACAGGTGGTCCTGCAGGCATTGCGCTTCCCACTGCCCTTAGCTCCTCCCACTTAGTGTTTAAGCTCCCCTTATTTGAGCTTCCAAATAGCCAAAGCCACCCCAACCCAAACATGGGTCTGACATCTCACAAGCAACATGCTCTTATTAAATAGAATCTCCTCAAACCACCCGAATATAAACCAGCACGCCTAAGCAAACTAGTGTAATGAACTTTTTACCCCTTTAACTAACATGAGAAAGCCGGCTGGAGCAGTTTCTTAATGGCACTGAATTTCCAAGGATTTGAAAATGAAGCTTTGTTTTCTCTTTCTCATGGATGCAGGTGGGACCATAAACTTTCTAGCATGACCCAGGGAACTCCCCATGGCTAACATGAGACTGTCACCTAAAAAGAAAAAGACCACTCGTGAAACAAAGTAACAACTTGGGGAGGAAAATCCGTTTGGGTTCCGACAACTAACGAGCCTATAAGGAATTTAAAAATATTGTACCTGGCCTGTGGTTACCCACTGAATAAAGGCAAATGATGTAAAATATGAAACTTAATTGAACAAGCTTCATAGAAAGTTCTCTGTAATGGGAAGCATATTTCTAAAGGATCAGATCAGCTGTCCAGATGAAATCACTGCCGTTTTTGGTAGTATCTCCTTGTTAGCTTACTTTCCAGAGAAAAATGATCACATCACTGCTGACTCTTCAAATCACTTATCTGCACAAACCAAATCACTTCCAATTTAACCTTAAAATATGGAAACTTGCAACCTGAAGCTTCTTCAACTTAATGCTCTCTCTCCTTCTCTGACAGCAGGTGTTTTCCTGAAACCCATGCCAGGGGATTCCGGAGGACAGTTCCTTCCTTTTTGAATATCCAGTGATTCTTACTTAGATGTTCTGTTTCTTGAAAAGAGTTACAAGTTTAAAGGCCAATAGAACAAATCCCCAAATACACCACGTGAAAGTTAAAGTAGAAGAATATAAACAACTCTCATTTTTTTAACTGAAAATTAGTCATATTGGGGTAAAAAAACTGGGAATAAAACTCCCTCAAAAGACTATGCCTTTTAAGTTACACCAATGTCTGGTTATTTGATGCCTTTTCAAGATTATTTCAGCCAAAACTAATACTCAGATTTTCCACTTTCTGCAGTACACATTTTGAAAATGTATTTTTATTTATAGCACTATACATAAAACCTGTAAATGCTTTGAACAGTATGGGTTTGCTATGTCTGAAGACTTTTTTTAAAACTTATATTCACAATATCTTCCAGGAGAAATATATGGCAATGAAGTTAAGCTTTAGCTAACCTAGATATAACTCTTAGGTACTCCAAGATTTACTAGTGATCAATTCTCCACACTTGTCTATCTCTGACACTTTGATATACAAATTTCACTTTTAAAATTATGATGTTCATAGAGTCTCCTGAGAGAATAGTCTTCTTAATTTGTGAGAAAAGGAATATAGAGAAAAAATAATATGGGAAAAATTTTTTAATGTGTATTTTCTGGACAGCAAGAAAGTAGGCAGTTATTTCTGGAACTTTTGCATTGCATTAAAATATCACAGAGCCCAATTCTGCCCTCCAATGATTTTTCTTAAAGTTACTTGCGTCCATATGTTTCTAGAAGCTGAATTTGCTTCATTACATTACAAGGTCTATCTTGCAGTTATTTCACAGGCAGAATGTCTATGAAATTGAATTTTTGTTTGTGTAGGGACAGTGTATTTGAATATTTCCTGAAGCAAAATGTGGTCAAAGACTGTGGAGAATTAGGGTTAGTGGAAAATAAATTGTAGATCACCAAAACATCTCTTTACTTTGCTAATTTTTCCTACAAGATTTCTCTATCCACTTGGGAAACTCCAAGAAGACTTGTAAGAACACAGAAAGTAATGTCTAGGGAATGTTTATGTGGTGCTATCTCTGAAAAAATTGACAATGGCCTTTACAATTTCCTTTTAAAAATACTGTTGTCTCTGTTTAACTGGTGAATAAAATACAAATGTCTATGTAAAGTACCATGAATGTAAAATAAGGAAAAGGAAAATCTACACTGCAAGTGATTCTGCTTAAAATTATTATTCTTGAAAGTCTGGTTGCCAATTTAATACCATATGGCGATTAATTGTGCAGTATAACATAAAATATTATGTGCTTTTCTGTATAATTAATGAATCTTAAGTTGAAGAATTTAAAAGAGACAAAAAATTATTCCTCCAGATTCCAGACATTCAGGAACCTCCATATAAAATCACAAATCTTCTTTTAAGGTTTCTAAACATTTGTCATTTTTCCTGTAAAGCTATATTCATCTTCATACCAAAAGTACCTGTTTCACTTTTCAGATAATAAGTGGGAAAAAACTCTCCTACATCTGCACAAAATATGTCTATCCTCATTAGATCCATTTTCTCAATTAAATTCAAGTTTCTCTGTCCAAAAGGCATAAATCTGGGTATTGATTTAACTATAAAATCATGAAACTCCCAGTAGTCTTCTAAAACCATTTTACTTGGATGAGCATATAAGCTTTTAAAATATCAAGTTATTCCAGTATTTAATACACATAACTGCTTCCAGAGGGCTAAAGGCAATAAGGCACAGCTGCCCATTCCATTTGAAGAACTGCAACTAGACTACTAGCCAGTGTCTTGCTACTTTCTGGGGATTTTTTTTTAAGCATTTGCTTCTATTTTATTCAGCATGAGTTTGATACCTTCTGAACATGAACCATATCACCAGCAGCCAAAATCAATAACCTATCTAATCAAGGCCCTATAAACTAACAACAGACCCTCGGTGCTCTGTTCCTATAAAATGTAGTTCATTCTAAGTCTTTCCTTCCAAACCAGTCTAACTTTAAATTTATTATCCTCTTCTGACAAGGTTAGAGCATTGTCTACTCAGAGTCCTAGAAAGACCCTTTTGGGGAGGAAATCAATTACCTCTTGGAAGAAAAAAAAGAAAAGACCTCTCTAAACTCTCCTTGAAATCTTTTTATTTAGCTTCAATTTTCTTTTGAGAGCAAGGGATCTTCACCAGGAAGACTTCGTGCAGCAACCAGCTACTCCTTTTCAAATAAAAGTCATGTGTAAATATTTCATAGACATGTCTCTCATGTGAATTGCACAATATGAAAAGGAGATGTTAAAGAAATATTTCCCTAAATCATACCAAACAAGAAATACAAACATTTTCCTAAATCCATGAAGTTTTGAAGTATAAGCCACAAATTCTCCTTGTATAAAAACTCATATGATTTTTTTGATTTCCTATAAGCTGTGGTTGAATAGTCTTCAGTCAATGACTTCATAGTGTATTTGATACTTAATGTTTATTTTAAGCTTCTTCAACTGATGTTTTCCATCTTAAAAACTGAGGAGTTTTGCCTTGAAAGATTATTCATAGGTAGCAATATAAGCAAAACCAAAAGTTTATCCAAAATTTTTTTCTCCCCCAGATCTGTGACATTAAACACATGTGCGCAAAACCACTTTTCATGATAGCAATTTTCCTTTTATATTTTAGTTGTTTAATGAGCCTTTCTCCCCAGCTAGATTCTGAGCTCTTTCTGGACAGGGACCTTGACACCTTCACCTTGTTGTTATAAGATTTCTTGGAGTAGAGCGATTCCAGCACAGCCAGGGATAAATACACAGCTATTGAACTGGATGGAAACCAGCAAACATAGAAAACGTCTGGAGAATTTGAACCAAGTATCGGCAAGGACATTGGCGTGAGTTCCACATGCAACCTATTGCTTCTTGGTAAAATATAATCAACAACCCCCTTTAGAATAGTACCAGAAATTAAAACTCAGTGTAAGCGTAATAAACAAGAAATGTGCTAATAAATGGATGGACAAGCAGAAATGATACTATCTATTGAAAACATGCCTAACTAAACCTAATGTCATAAAGAGGGCCCATAAATAAGTATTGATATGGAAACATTTGTGCTGATGTTGGCTACCAATGCTAAGTCTTAACAGCATTCTTATCTGCACTCATTGATCTCACCAGCTTGCGTTCTTTCAGGATCTACTGATAGCCCCATATTTCAAAGAGCTACTCTCTTTTGAAGCTTTGTTTACTGGCTTTGCATCCATTCTCAGCTTTAACACCAAGGCAGGCTTTCACTGAAATTCACTGTGATCCAATTTATAAGCATATGACTCTTCCTGATGGTGCAAGCTCTGTGTGCTGGTTTCCTTTAAAAGGTGCCACTTCTGACCCATGCTCCATAGGTTACGACTTGTTTTGCCAATAGAGGTTATGGATGGTCCTTATCGGCCACCCCTCTTTCCCATAATTCCCTTGGGATCAACCACACACTCATTGAAGATCGCATCTGGAGGAAGGAGGGGATCCGTGACCGAGAAATATTGAAGTTCACTAGTCTGTTGATCATTGAACCTATGTCCTTGAACTCTTCAAGCCTGCCAACTAATGCTCTAATCAAGATACTCAGAGAGGACTAGGAAAGCATGAGGAAACCACTCTTTGCCCTTGGATTCCGAATATATGAGTCTTTTGCTGAGTGTGTTTTGAGCACCGAAACAATGTTTTATTTTTCATTCCTTAAAACTATTTCTGGGAGAGTGGTTCCCTGTGAGGGTGGCTCTCTGTGATTCAAAACCATCCTCTTTCTCACATTCGGATGTAATCCCAAATCAATAGCTTTAGCTACTCTCCTTACAAGCTGTTCAAACGATCCTTCAGATGCAGTGATGAGATGACATTAGCACCACCTGCAGTGACCACAGGCTTCTTCCAGCATGAAGTCTATCACTGGAGCCATCTCCAGTGCGGCCCATTACCATGAAAGATTTAACAGCTAGAGTGTCATAATGCAGTCGGTGCTGATGTTCATCTGGTTCTGTGATGCCCATTTGCTCCCCTAACACTCTTTATGCTGGCAAGAAAGCTGATGCATTCCAGTGACCAAATATCCAAGAGATAGAGATCTCCCAGTAGGAGAAATTCCGGAGTTTCCTAAGAGGAAGCTGAAAGGAGCATGCTGGACATGTTTTTCTCAGTTCAGTCTCTCAGTCACCATGTTCTTCTCATAGGCATCTTGCTAGATTTGTATTGTTTGAAATATATTGTTCACCATGTCCAAAGGCCGTGAAAATATAGACTCAATTGCAATTTGAAACATACGGCATTAAAGCATGGTCTTCATTTTCACTTAGAACGTTCCACCAAAAGATCATCTATTAGAAGATGCATGAATTCTGCTCGTGTTATTTAAATGCAAAAATCACTGACTATATATTCTGTATTTATTGCCACAACGCAAATAACAAACAACAAATAACACACTGGATTTCAAAAACTAAAAACAAATTTAAAAAAAGAAGAATTTTATATTGATTACATGTTGAAATGATATTTTACATATATATATAAATATACTTTAAATAAAATATATTAAAAATAATTTTACCTTTCTTACCTCTTTAATGTAACTACTAAAAAATTTTAGATTATACATATAGTTCACATTTGAAGCTTGCCTTATGTTTGTGTTGAAGAACACTGATAGAGAAGAGAAAGCTAGTTTCAGAGGTCAACTGAGGCAAATAATATCAATGAAATGCAATCATTTCTAGGCCTACCCATTTCCAATGTTCTCTTTCTCTGGAGGTGAAGGAAGAGGAAATCTAAGACACTTATTGTACAAACTATGGACCTCAGTGATTTAGAATTTGCTTAACTTTTGTTCAAGGCAAGTATTCAATGTTGAAGATTCTAAAAGAAAATAGCCACTTCTTAAACTGTCCCGGCTGATTTGGACAAGTTTAGAATAGAAGGGAGCTTCCTTATCATGATAAAAGGCATCTATGAAAAACCTACAATGAATACCCTACTTGACTGAAGGAGGTGCCCTAAGATTAGGAACAAGGTGCAAATGCCTTCTCACCACTCCTTTTCAATGTTGTTCTGCAAGTGCTTGCCAGTACAATCAGTCAAGAAAAAGAAATAAAAGGCATCCAGATCAGGAAGAAGTAAAACTCTGTATTTGCAGATGCCATGTCCTATATGTAAAGAACCTTAAGTAATACACACACACACACACACACACACACACACACACACACACACACATTAAAACTAACAAGTAATAGCAAGGTCACAGGATTTAAGGTTAATAATCAAAAGTCAACTATATTTTTATATACAACCAACAATCCAAAATAAAAGTATACTTTCACAATAACATCAAACATAAATAAATAAAATCCTTAGGAAAACATTTTATCAAAAAAATGTCCAGAGTCATATGTGGAAAATTGCAAAACATTGCTGAAGAAGATCTAAATAAATGGAAAGATGTTGCATGTTCATGGACTGGAATACTCAATATTGTTAAGATAGCAACTATCCCCAAATTGACCTATGGATTCAATGTGATCTCTTTCAAATTTCCATCAGACTCTTTTTGGTTTTGTTTTTCAAAAATCAACAAGCTGATTCTAAAATCTATTGGAAATGAAAAAGATCTAGAATAGCCAAAGCCATTTTGAAAAAGAACAAAGTTGGAGAACTTTCACTTCCCAATTTCAAAATAACTAGAAAGCCACAGGTATTAAAACAGTGTGGTAAAAAAAAAAAAAAAAAAAAAAAAAAAACAGTGTGGTATTGGCATAAATATAGACATAGAGGTCAGTGGAGCAGAGTTGGGATCAGAAATAAATCCCTATATTTATGGTCAATTGATATTCAAATCCCACACTAAGGAAATACACCGGAGGAATAATAGCCTTTTAAACTAATGGTGCTGGTAAAATAAGCTATCTACATGAAAAAAAAAAAAAAAGGAAAGAAAATAGACCCTTACTTCACAGCATACACAAAAATTAACTGAAATTATATCATAGACTTAAAAGGAAGAGCTAAACAACACAACTTTTAGAAGAAAACAGAAAAATCTTCAAGACCTTCAAAGATGTATTATATATGACATCAAAAGATTGATTCATTAAAAAAGTTGACAAACTGGACTTCATCAAAATTCAATATGTTTATACTTCAAGAGACATCATTAAGAACATCAAAAGACGAGCAACAGACTGGGATAAAATATTTGCAAAACACATATCTGACAGAGTACTTATATTCAGAATATGCAAAGAACTCCTACACCTCAGTAATAAAACAATCCAATCAAAAGTGAGCAAAAGATTTAAAGAGACATCCCACTGAAGAAGATATACAAGATGGTCTAATAAAGCACATGAAATGATGCTCAGCGTCATGAGTCATTAGAACAATACAAATAGAAACCAAAAGTAGATGTGATTTTACACTCACTGGAAAGGCTATAATAAAAAAGACGGTCAATAATAAACACTGCAAAGATGTGGATAAATTGGAACCCTCAGACATTGCTAGTAGCAATGTAAAATGATATAGTCACTTTGGAAAATTGTTTATAAGTTCTTCAAAATGCTAACATAACCCTATAACCTAGCAATTCCACTACTAGGTATATATCCAAGAGAAATGAAAATATATGTCCACACAAAGACTTGGACAGGAATTTTCTTATCAGCATTATTCATAATAGCCAAAAACTGGAAAGAATCTAAGTGTCCATTGGCTGGTGAGTGATATGCAAAATGTGGTGTATCCTTATAGTAAAATACTATTCAGCAATTAAAAAAAAAGGCATGAACTATGAATACATGTCACAACACTGAGGAATCTCAAAAACATGCTCCATGAAAGAAGTCTGACACAAACACTACATATTATTATATTATATAATTCCATTTATAGGAAATGCCCAGGAAAGTCATGAAAACAGAAAGTAGATTAGTAGTTGCTAGGAAAGGGAGCAGGGACAGGGGAGGGCTTAACAATGGATTCACATGAAGGATCATATTGCAGTGATAAAGATATTCTAAAACTGCTTTAGAGTGGTGGTTGCCCAGGTTGGTAAATTTACTAAAAAATTTGGGAACTGTACACTTGAAATGTGCGATTTGAATATGCCAAATAAAGGTGTTTTTTTTTTTTCCCCTAAAAAAACAAACAAAAACTTACAATCTGGCATTTAAGACCTTACAAAGTCTGGTGTCATCACACCGAGAACAAAACAAAAACAAACACAAACCGATAAACTATGAGCATAGAAGAGTGTGAACTCTAAAGGCCAACAGATCAGGCTTCAAATCTGATTGTGTCATTTACCAGCTGTGTGTCTTGGGCGAGTGATTTTACCTCTCTCAGATTTACGATCCTTGTCTGTCGATAGGGTTAATGATGGTGTCTCTTCGCAAGATCATCCTGAGAAGTGGAAGCTGGACACACAAAGCACTGAGCCAAGCTAAGCAGAGTAAATGCTCACTGATTGGTAGTTAGAATTATTAGCTACGTTTCCAAATTACTTCCAGACTTTTCCAAAATGCTCTGGCTATTTTGGGTAAGCTGTTGCTCCTAGGCATTCCTGATTTGGCATGTTGTACTATCATTCTCTTCACCTAAAGATTTCTACCCACCTTGCCTACCAAAACTACTCATTCTTCAAGATCCACTCATCCTTTCAGAGCATGCCATTTGACCAGGGATGCTTCTCTTCTAAACTATTCTGTGAATTACCGTATACATGTCACTCATGTGATTTATAAGCGCACAATCACATTATTGCCATCTACCTTTCCTTGAGTGTATAATTCAACTGGTGTGTTTTCACAGTCTCCACTGCCTGAGGCCATGGAAGATAACAAATCCCAGAACTCTTGACTGGGGAGCTCAAATGTAACTTCTAAGTTCTTCTTTAGCACCCTTCTGGTAGCCAGAGTGGTCTGACAGCTATTTACTATCCCTGCATCCAAATTAAATCTTTACAGAAATATATTTACATCGAGAAATACTCTGTGATTTTGGAATAGATAAATAAAAATGTTTAGGAAAAGGTAAAAGTCCTATAAAATGCATATTAAAAATTTACCCAAGTGACTGATATCTTCTTTGGCTGCAAGACAAAGAAACCAAGCCCATTTCTCCTTATCCTGCTTTCTAAAGGGTTAAGCACCCAAGACTAGTAGAAATGAACTCGGTAGGAATAGGCAAGAAAATAAATTTCAGTGTGTTAAATCCCAAATTTGTAAAGAAATTCTGAGCCCTCTCTTCTTTAACCTTCTCAATATACTGCAAACATGCAGCAATGCTTTTGTGAATGAAGCAATCAGGGCATTACTGTAGTCACAATTAATCTTCTGTATTAACGACTTAGCAACACTCCGTTTCTTAAAATAGAAACATACATTGTAAGAAATGTTTCCTTATTTTACCTCCTATAGTTCTTTCAAATGAAAAAAATCAGACATCTTCCAGGAGTTTAGACATCAAAATTTCAACCAAAAGACCTGTCTTTATCAAAGGAAATAACTGCTCTCTCTTGCTAAGATTTTTATTCTTCAGACGATTTCTAAATTGCCCCCTTCCTTTTTTAAAATACCTTACAACAGATAACGACCTACATCATTCCCTTTTTTTGTCACTTTTGATGGGAACTTCACTTTTCCACTTCATTCATTAGTCTTGTCTCTATCAAAGTATTAGTTGTTGAAAAATTGTATAAAACTTCACGGTTGCTCTTGCTGGAGTTTGAGAGCAGCATTTTCCTGGCCTCTCGTCAACATGATGAGTGTGACCTTAGATGAGAGCCTCAAAATATAGGGAGATCAAAACACCCACCCTATGTATCACAAAGGTATTTTGGGAGAATAACTGAGACCACAATTATGAACATACTTAGTGATTTAGGATAAAACTCAGGATCATCATCATGCTCATTACATTTCTTCCTTGGCTCTGAATGGCCAGACCCACCAGAGACAAATCTTCATCTCCCATTTGTCCCTTAAAGTTCAAAGATATGTTGGTTAGTAAATTTCATCTTTTTTTTATTCATTAAGTAGAGGAATGGCCTGCACAAATTAAACTTGGATCTTTCTGTTTGAAAGGAGGTATATAGTTGGGGCAGAGGTTTATTTTGAGTCTTGGCTTCCATACTTAGAGCTCTGAGCAAACCACTCCAACTCAGGTCAGGGTCCCCATCTGCAAAATGGGAGTGAATAGCAAAGGTTATAAAACCCTTTAGTGCGCTCAGATGCAAATGCTCATTAAATATTTAGTAAGGCTGTTTCAAAAAGATGCATGTTCAATATTTGAGGAGCTCTAATACCTATCAGCTCTATTCCTTATTCCACTGTGTACTTCTCAAAGAGCTCTCCTCTGCCCTCTATCCTTACCAAGAAATGAATTTTCAAAACAGAGTGGTTTTGTAGGAACAGAGGAAGGGGCAGGGAGAGAGAGGCCGATTTACAAATACACCAAAGTTGAAAGCAGATTTCTCAAGTATCTTGCCTGTTATTATAGCAAAAAATGGGAGAAATGGGTAAAAAGAAAGCTTCATTACTGCCCAAGCCAATTTGACTTGTGCAGAGCTAATTAACATGTCTTGAGTATATAAAATATATCATCCCCAGATAACAGCATACTGTTAAGTTCTTCATCTTATTAAGAGCTTGCTTTAATGCTTCTCCAACATAAATTTTATACCCAGACAGGTACAATTTGAGACACCTCACAATAGGAATGACCTAAATTAGGGTGACAGAGGCAAAAGATGGATCACCAGTGCCTGTCTCAATGAGAAGAGGAACGGGAATTCCATCTTCCATTATTGTCCAATTCTAATGCACTAACATTATTTTCTGAAAAAGCTTACTTCCTCCGGCCTTGGGGCCCCCGGGAGCTCTGCAGAGAGGGAAGGGATTTCACAATCCAGAGGGATAAACCCCTAGCCCCAAAGTCATAAAATCAATGCTGAAGGGCCCACTGAAACTTCACACTTGACAAATGAGGAATACAAAACCGAGACAGGTGGCACGTCTATGGGTATGGACACTGAGAGCTAGTATTGCATTCTGGGAGAAAAGAAAGTGAATAGAATATAAGGAAGATAGCCACCAGGACCTACTTGAACACTACAAATAAAAACAAGTAAAATTTTAAGAATTAATCAAAGAATTCCAACAGTTGATCTGATTGGTCCATGCCTTTCATATCTTGTACTACCTACTTGACTGTCTTAAAACACTCTTCTGGCTCATGACCCCTACCCATTGGACCTAGTCTCGCCAGTGCATCATTCCCCTAGCCTACATTCAAATACCCCTTTTTGATGCAAACTTTCCCCTTTTGGGGTGCCCCCTCTCCGCAGGATCAAAGATGAAGCCAAAGCCAACAAGAGCACCATGACTCACCATAAGATTCTATAAAATATCTGGCAACTAAGAATTTCATCACCTTAACTTGCTTAAAACAAGCTCTGCTTATATAACTCCCTGGAACTTGCATGATTCCCCCACTGCTAAAAAAAATCAAGGCCAAACTTCTTCAAGGAGACAGATACTCAAGGCCATTCACTCAGGTGCCAAGACTCATTTTCTCTTAACTTCCTATATTCTATTCCACAAGTTCTCAACTTGACTGTACACTGGCCTCACTTAAGGAGCTTTAACACACTGTGAGTCCTCAGGATCTCCACCCCCCAGACCAATATAAGTGTTGTCTCTTGTTGATGAGACAGGAATGTGAGAGAAAAAAATATAGGGAATGAGAGCATAGCCTCTGGAACCAGACAACCTGGGCTTACCACTTGGCTACACGACTTATTTGTTGTATGATCAGGGGCAAGTTACTTAAGCTTCTTATGCCTCAGATCACTCTCTATGAAATGAGGACAACCATAGGCCACTTTTGTCGGGATATTATAAGAATCAAAACAATGAATACACGCAGAGCACACAGAATTATGCCTTGCACATAGAAAGCCTTAAGTAGTGTTGTTATTATTACTATAGTTGAAGATGTAAGACAGGGATATGTCTACAAGGACTAATACGTTTTCCCTGATTTAAATTTAATTCGATGTCGCTTCAAACAGCCCCTGAAACTGCCTTTAAAAAGTTCGTTTCAAGGAGTGTTTTGGTATCACAAAAGTGTCACCATTTTCAGTGTTTTCCCTGAAAACAAACATCTTGAAAAAAATCACAGGATGCGTAAAACTTCAAGATTATAATGCTAAGTGAAACAAGCCAGACACAAAAGGACAAATACTGTATGATTCCACTCATATGACACAACTAGAGTGGTCAAATGTGGAGAGACAGAAAGTCAAAATGTGGTTGTGAGAGCCTCGCGGGGGGAGGGGAGTAGTGCGGAGTTGCTGTTTAATGGATGCCGAGTTTCAATTTGGGAAGATAAAAAAGGTCTGTAATTGGATGGTGCTGATGGTTGCATAACAGTATGGATGTACTTAATGCCACTGAAGCATACGCTTAAAATAGTTCAAATGGTAAATTTCATGTTATGATATTTAACCACAATAAAAACATGTTAAGAGGGAAAAAAAGTCGCAGGGATATAGAATGTACATTGTTTTCCTTGATTATAAGATTATTTTCAGTCTATTAAAAACCCATTTGTATTCTTTTTTCTCTTTCGTGTTCCCTGGGCCATTATTTCAATAACTTTTTTTTAAATTTATGACCTCGCTTTTAATAGGTACAGTGGGAAATTGACCCAACCACAAAAATATTTCTCAATGATATCCTTTGCAGTGAATCAGAGCTTATAGAGAATGCCCTGTGACTTCCAGGGTTTCCCCAAACAGAAAATCCTGAGCATTAATGGGTAAATTTTCACTGACATTGTACAGTTTCTATAGAGTTGACATTTGATTGATGCTGTGACAGCTTTTTCAAACCTTATATACTGTTAGTGCAACCATATTAGAGACTGCTCTTGACTTTGTAAAGTCATTTAAAAAAAAAAAACAGGGGTAGGGTGAGGATTAAAAAATACTTCATTGACATCCCAAGGGCACTTACATTGACAGAATAATGGCCCTCATTTTGGGATCATTTCCTTGGAAGGAAATGTGTGTGTGTGTGTGTGTGTGTGTGTGTGTGTGTGTACACACACATACATATATACCCTTTCTAGGGACAATGTGTTGCCCCTGCAATTCCTTCAGATTCATTAAAGGGCCAGTGGAATGATGACTTTGCATACATTTACGCACCGTGTGAGACACTTCTACTGAAATTCAATTGTGACTGTGAATGCTTCAGACCAGATACAATTTTAACATTTTCTGCTACTGGAGTGGGAAGACCAAATAGCTATTTCAAATTCACATTTCCCTTTTCCAATTGATCATGTCACTCCCCCTGGAACGCCCCCATGTTACAACAGCTCTAACTTTCCAATTCATTTTCACTGGAAAAGTCTAAACATGAAGCAATCCCTTCTACTCTACCAGTCACTGTGGTTCCCCTAAGGGTATTTTTGTGTTGAAGTAAGTCACTGAGTGGCAGACTGATAGCTTTTTTCTTCCGAAGCTCATTGACTAAGAAAATAATACACATAACGGCAGCCTATTCCAACAATATCCCAAGGGGAAACGAGTCTATTGCCACCCACTTTTAGTGATGGGGATAGAGAGGGTTAGGGAATAAAACACCTTGGGGGGGGTGCTACAGGAGAGAACATACCAGGACTCTATGTTTTGATGGAAAAAGCAAAAAAAAAAAAAAAATCGTAAAAACTGTGCCTCTTTAGAAAATATAGGGTAAGGTGCCTACTGATAAGGTGCCTACTGCCTACCTTAAGGTGCCCTCTTCTGATTAGAAGAGAGTCAGGAAAAAAGATTCATTGGTAATAGATATTTCACTGAATTTGTACATTGCTTTGCTAAATGAAAATCCAAAAATGAAAGAGACATCAAAATGACTCTTTGTTATTCAGAGGACACACCTGTCCATACTTTCAGGGACTATCAATGCTCAAAATCATATAGTTGAAATGGTGACTCTACATCTTCCTTCCAAGTGTTTGATACTATTTTTTTTCCTTAATGGTATTGCAAACTAAGTGTTCAGTTTCAATGCAGAAATATAACATTTGAAGGACAAACATATGTGTCAGGTGTCATAACTGGATCTTATATTTTATAAATATTTTCACTTTCACCTGTATAAAAGCAGCATAATTAGGAAGAAGGTTCAAGGAGCATGGGATTATATTTCTGTTTATGATTTTATAAACACAGCTCTGCTTTACTCTCAGCCCTATAAACTGCAGCTGTAAAACATGCTTAACACTATTTGTTAATAATCTGATTTCATTTAAAATTGCTTCCTTCCTTCTGTACATATTTCTTTCTCTTTTTTAAGACATATTTATTTATTTTTGAGAGAGAGAGAGAGAGAGAGAGAGAGCAGGGGGAGGGACAGAGGGAGAGGGAGAGAACAGACTCCCAGCTGAGAGCAGAGCCCAACCAGGGCTCCATCTCACGACCCCAAGATCACAACCTGAGCTGAAATCGAGAGTTGGAGGCTCAACCAACTGAGCCACCCAGGCACCCCTGCATAAATTTCTTTAAAAAAAAAACCAACCTCATTTATATCTATTTTAGAGAACTAGCAGACTGAAAAATAGTTCATTTATGTCCTCAAACACAAAACTTCTAGGGCTTTGAGTTTAAAATAACAATAACATCATAAAGTAAATAAAACAGTAAGTATGTGCAGAAGAAGAAGAAGAAGAGGAAACCATTTACTTGATTAGGCAATGGGATTATAAGCAATTATGTCATAAGTTTCTCTTATTGCAATATTACATTTTGAAGTATAGCCTAAAAAAATAACAATACCCAGAACTTATTTGGTATTTTATCATTTCTCAAGAGTTTTAATATTTCTTTATTTTCCTTTTTAATTATTTTTAAAGATTTTATTTATTTATTTATTTATTTAGAGTGTGTGAGTGGGGGGAGGGGCAAAGGGAGAGGGAAAGAATCTCAAGAAGACTCCTAGCTGAACATGGAGCCTGATGTGGGGCTCGATCCCACTACCCTGAGATCATGACCTGAGCTGAAATCAAGAGTCAGATGTTTAAATGAGCCACCCAGGTGCCCCAATTTCTTTATTTTCCAAAGACACCATCAAGATGAGCAGAGGTTAAGGCTATTAGTCCCATTTTATGGATGAAGACAATGAAGTTCTTAGAGACTAAGACAAAGGAAGAAGGTAAACATGCCCGTCCAGCATTTCAACTACAGGGACAGATATCTATAAATGATCTTAATGGGAATCCGGAGCAGACCATAATTCAGAATAATAGGGCATGTCACCCTAGCAGCAGCAATCACCCCCAGCATCCAGCTCCTTTCTGCACTTCCAGAACATGGAGCAGCAAGCAGAGGGATGAGCATCCCAAACAGCCCCAGCCCTTCTCAGAGGTCTGATCTCCAACTCCATGGGGGCCCTCCTCCAAGCTTCTGGGGTTGAGAAACTCAATTTATTCCCTTTGTTTCTCCAGCCTCAGGCACAGTAACTGCTTCCTGTAGGTGGCTCTGCACTACCTCAGTTTCCCCATTTTGATTTTTGAGTCTTCTCAGACCTAGTTAACCAGAGCCCTTTATGAAATTCTCTCCATTGAAATACTGAATGTGTGTCTGTTTTCCCAACTGGACCCTGGCTAATACAGACATGTTGACCATAAATAAGTTGCACTCCTTTGTACATTGTTACTCCAGTAACACAAAAGTTTACATTTTTAAGTGTCACCTGATTTAAGAAGCTAAATATTCATTCACGTTATTCTGGGTTCTCAGGGATTTGCCATGTGCCACCTTCAATCAGAAAGCTGCTGGCCACCTGCTTTCCTTTCATGTTCCCCACGTTCCAGTGCTAACTTCTCTTCACATGGACATTTTAGAGAAAGAGGCCTATCCATCACTGAAATGAAAACATCCGGAGTATACAGGTAGTTTATTTTCACTCGTGTTCTTTATAATTACCTCCAACCTTGCACGTGTGACTGCCTCCAGAGGTACAAGTCCGACAGTTACATTTCTCTGGAATAGTGAAAAGAATCCTGCTGATCTATTATAACTTTAAACATAAGGCATTTGAGGCCAATTCAGAAACAAAGCCAAATATGGTTCAACCTCTCTAAGCCTCAGCTTGGTTTATATTTTGCAGTGCTTTAACTAACATCCTGTTTCTAAAGATTTCAAGAGGTATGTGATATTTAGACAAAAACTAGTTCTAACAAAATAATATTCTGATGAGTTAAGTGTAAATGAATCAGAAACATAAGAACTATATTTTCCTTGAAACACACAGGGTTTTAAAAGTTAGTGGAAAAAGTGCTGGCAACTCACATCTAGAATTTTTATTGAAACCAGGATGTTTGAATAAACATTAGACATTCAACTAACTCAAACTGAAATGGAGTTCACCAATCCTTAATTATAACAGTGCTCAAAATGATGAGGAAACATGTCACATTCAAGTTTCAGACAGAAAGCTTTCCTTGGCAGACATATTTCTGGTTCAAGAAACCTCTACAGTCATATTATGGCAACCAATTGAGATATTAAAACAGACAGTGAGGTTTTAAACTCAATCTGGCAAGCACCATAAGAAAATAACTACCAATTGGAAATTTTTTTAAAAAATGAGAGAGTCAAGAGTATAATGACTAAGTTTTAGAAGCAAGTTAGAACAGGACACATAATTTAGAAAGACTACGTCTTATTAAATGGGCTAATAATGAGCTAATCACATAAGAATCTGAAGAGTGGTATGTGTTCAGGTTCTTCCTGCTCATTCTGGGGATTGTAAATTGAAGAAGCATCTAAGTAGGAAACGGACAGACTGGCGATGGATTTTTAATGTCTCTGATGCCTAATGCCTGAATTAAACTAGTAGTAGGCCAACTGGAACTTCTGTGGCCAGGTGGTCAGCTTGGGACAGCAGAATGTGAATTCCCAATGGCTTAAAACTCACCTCTGGGGTTGTCCGGAGTGCTGCTTGAAATAAGTCAAATGCAAAGCTAACTGTACCATGCTTGCAAAACCTTAATATGCATTAGCCAAACAGCTTCCATCAGAATCACCTGGAAGCCTTAAGCTACACATTACTGGACGCCACCTCCCCCCGCCCCGCCCCGGTTTCTGATTCAGAAGCACTAGTTTGAAGCCCTAGAATCTGTGTTTCTAATGATCTCCCAGGTGAAGCTGATGCTGCTCGTTTGGGCCATCCTTAGAGACCACTGAATCATGCATGATGGCTACGGACCATTCTAAGCCACTACTAACTGGAGAAGCCAGTTGGCAAGTGCAAACATCCTAGAAAAGGGCTCCAGGATTTTTGCTCTAATTTGTTTCCTAATTGACCAAAGCTGTTACAGGAATTTGCCAAAATAGAAATAGATGAACAATTTCACCACAAAATCAGCATAAATGCTTTTTAAATTAAATATGGCACACCTACAAAAAGGATTTTTAAAATAAACTGAGCATAATCCCACTTGACCTTCTGTTGAGGGATAATTTTCAGAAATTCAGATTAGTTTGGTAGTCCAGGTTCCAAAATGGATCAATCTCTAAAATAACTGTGATTGCACCTGTTCCTGTAAGAGACAAATTGATCTACAGTTTAGCCAACCTGTATTGTTTCTCACCTTGCAACAACAGATTTTTCATCACCCCTCTTGCTCCTGGTGATTTTACAGAATCTCAAATGGATTGACCTCAGAAATCTAACTGAAGACATCCTTTCTGCAGGAATCACTTCTACAAGCTCTCAGGCAAGAGTTTCCATCCTTTTTTTTTTTTTTAATATTTTATTTATTTATTTGACAGAGAGAGAAAGACATCGAGAGAGGGAACACAAGCAGGGGCAGAGAGAGAGGGAGAAGCAGGCTTCCTGCCGAGCAGGGAGCCCGATGCGGGGCTCGATCCCAGGACCCTGGGATCATGACCTGAGCCAAAGGCAGACGCTTAACGACTGAGCCACCCAGGCGCCCCGAATTTCCATCCTTTTATTGAAGATCTTCAAGAATAGAAAACCAATTACCTTTCATGGCAAAACACTCTTCCTTTTTCAGGGAATGAACATGGTGGATGCCCAACACCAGGTTTCTGAATCAATACGAAACATATAACATTTACTCCTAGCAAGCACACCTGGGTGGCTCAGTCTCTTAAGCAGCCAGCTCTTTATTTAGCCTCAAGTCATGATCTCAACCTTCTAGTATCTAGCCCCCTGAAGGGCTCTGTGCTCAGCGGGGAGTCTACTTGAGAATTCTCTCTCTCTCTCTCCTTCTCCCTCTGCCCCTCCCCCCTTGCGCACACTCTTTCTCAAGTAAATAAATAAGCCTTAAAAATTTTTACTCCTTCTTACCCCTTGCATTGGATGGATATCCAGGTCCTTCTGTTGTTTCTACTGCTTTAATATGCACTACCTTTGTATATGACTAGGATGTTGTCCTATCTCCATTTGGATTTCTTTTATTTAAATTGTAATAAAATTGACTTCTTTGGTGTACATGTCTATGAATTTTAACACAAGTACACATTTGTGTAACCACCACCACAGGATAGTACCCGAACTACAGAAACTCCCGCATGCCATCCCTTAGTTATCACATCCTTTCCACACCCCTAAACCTTGGCAACCACTGATCTATTCTTCATCACCAGAGTTTTGTCTGGTCAAGAATATTAAAAATGGGATCAGATGGTATGTGACCCTTTGAGATGGACTCCTTTCACTCAGCACATGCTTTGCGATTCATGCAAGTTGTCTCATGTATCAATAGTTTGTACTTCTTGTGGCTGAGGAGTTTTTCATTGTATGGATTCCCCAGTTTGTTTATCTATTTAGCTGTTGAAGAATATTTGGATTGTTTCTAGTTTGAGGTGATTTTGAACAGATCTACTATAAAACTCAGGCATGGTTTTTGTGTGTGTGAATGTAAGTCTTCATTTCTCCAACGTAAATATATACTTGGGGATAGATAGGTTATAGAGTAACTATATATTTAATTTTATAAACCACTAAGCTGTTTCCCAGAGTGTTTCCATCATTTTGCATTCCCATCAGCAGTGTCTGAGACTTTCAGTTACTCCACATTCTCATCAACCCTTGATAGACTCAGTATGTTTAATTTTAGTCTTTCTAATAGCTGTATGGGGGTATCTCATCTTGGATTTAATTTGCATTTCCTTTTTTTTTAAAGATTTTATTTATTTATTAGAGAGAGAGAGAGAGAATGAGAGGTAGAGAGCAGGAGAGGGAAGAGGGTCAGAGGAAGAAGCAGACTTCCTGCTGAGCAGGGAGCCCGATGTGGGACTCGATCCCGGGACTCCAGGATCATGATCTGAGCCGAAGGCAGTCCCTTAGCCGACTGAGCCACCCAGGTGCCCCTAATTTGCATTTCCTTAATAGCTAGTGATACTAAACATTTTTTTTCATGTGCTTATTTGCCTACTACATATCCTCTTTGGTGAACTGTCTAAGATTTTGCTTTGAGCATTTTAAAATTTCTCACTGTTGATTTTTGAGAGTGCTACATATCAATCTATATATTCCTGGTTTTTCTCTTATTGAGACTACTAATATGGCGGATTACATTTGTTGATTTTTAAAGACTGAAGTCCCAGAATAAACCTCACTAGGTCATTCCATATTAATTTTTAAGCACTACTAAATTTTATTAGCTAATATTTTCTGAGGACTTTTTACCTATATTCATGAAAGATATTTGTCTATGGGTTGTTTGTTTTGTTTTGTTTTGTTTTTTGTACTGTTTTTGTTTGGTTTTAGTATTAGGGTAATTCTGGTGTCACAAAAGGTGTTGGGAGGTGTTCCCTCCTCTTTTTTCAGGGAGATTGAACATAATTGTCATTATTTCTTCTTTAAATGTTTGGTGAAATTAGCCAGTGAAATCATTTGGACTTACAGATTTCTTTCTCAAAATATTTTAAACTCTGAGTTCAATTTTCTTAATATTATTAGACAGTTCAGGTTACCTACTTCATATTGGGTAATATTGGTAATTTGTAGTTTTTAGTTTGGGGGGCTTGTTAGAGAGAGAGAGAGAGAGCACTTGAGAGTGGGGGCAGGAGAGGGGCAGAGGGAGAGAGAGAATTTTAAGCAGGATCCATGCCCAGCACGGAGCCAGATACAGAGTTCGATCTCATGACCCTGAGATCATGACCTGAGCCAAAATCAAGAGTTGGTTGCCCAACCGACTGAACCACTCAGATGCCCTGGTAATTTGTAGTTTTTTTTTAAAAATGGTTTATTAAGTTGTATTTTTGTGTCCCGAATTGTATGTACTATTCCCTTACTATTTTTTTAATGTCTGTAGTGATTATTTTTATTCCTGATATTCAGAATTTGTGTCTTTTCTCTTCTTTCTTTGTCAGTCTTGTTAAAGAATTATCAGTTTTATTGATCTTTGAAAAACAGCTTTAATTGAGTTTCTCTATTGTTTTTTATTTTAAATTTCATTCATTTCCTCACTCTTTATTCCTTCTTCCTGCTTGTTTTAGGTATTTTCTTCTTCTTTTTCTAGTTTCTTATGGCAAAATTTAGGTATTTAAGATCTTTCTTCTTTTGAGGGTGCCTGGGTGGCTCAGTTGGTTAAGCGTCTGCCTTTGGCTCAGGTCATGATACCAGGGTCCTGGGATCGAGCCCCACTTTGGGCTCCCTACTCAGCAGGGAGTCTGCTTCTCCCTCTCCCTCTTCTCCTCCCCCTCTTTGTGCTCTCTCTCTCTCAAATAAATAAATAAGTCTTTTAAAAAAAGATCTTTCATCTTTTTAACATAGGCACTCAATGCTACAAATTTTCACTTAAGTACTGCTTTAGCTACAACCCCCAAATTCTGTTGTGTTATGTTTTTTACTTTTTTTAGTTCAAAATATATCCTAATTTTCCCTTGAGATTGCCTCTTTGACCCATGGATTAATGAGAAGTATGTTGCCTAATTTCCAAGGGTGTAGAGCTTTTTCTCTTATCTTCCTCTTATTATAGTATAAAACATTATGGTCATAGGATGGCACATATTCTATTAACACAAAATCATTTTGTATGATTTCAATTATTTTACATATGTTAAGGTTTGTTTTATGACCTAGGATATGATCTCTCTTGGGTAAGTTCAATGTACTCTTTGAGTTTTATTGTTTTTTGGGGTTTTTTTTGATGGAGGGTTGTATAAAAGCCAACTGGATTTCAGTTGGTTAATGGTATTATTCAGTACTTGTACATCCTTGCTCATTTTATGTCTACTAGTTTTTTCAATTACTAAAAGAAGAGTGTTGGAATCTCCAACCATAATTGTGGATTTCTTAATTACTCTTTCCATTTCTGTTAGTTTTTACTTCACATATTTTGCAGCTCCGTGGTTAGGTGGACCCAGTATGTGAAAGCATTTAGTGGGGGGTATTGCACAGAGTTTATAGTGACCTGACCAGATTTATATGGCCAGGGTAGCATTGCATAAGAAGGAAGAAGAAGGGAGAAAAGCAAAAGGTAATGGGAGAAAAGTGGAGAACAGATTAAAAATACACTTATATACCAGTTACAGTTAGTTGGTGGGCAATGGGGACTAATTGGAGACTTTTAAGCAGAAAATAGCATAATTAGATGGTTCTTTCATAAGTATAACTTGAAGAATATTGTGGATAAAGTGCATGATCCCTTAGAGTGAAATATGAACTTAAATATAGAAATAGTTAAATTCTAACTAATAGACTTGAAAATCCAAAGATAGAATTAGAAGGGATATGATTTCTTAATTTTGGTCAGAAAGCCTTAAAAAAGCTGGAGTGGTGGGGGTTGGGAGGGATGGGGTGGCCGGGTGATAGACATTGGGGAGGGTATGTGCTATGGTGAGCACTGTGAATTGTGTAAGACTGTTGAATCACAGACCTGTACCTCTGAAACAAATCATACGTTATATGTTAAAAAAAGAAGAAGATAGTAGGAAGGGAAAAATGGAAGGGGGGAAATTGGAGGGGGAGACGAACCATGAGAGATGATGGACTCTGAGAAACAAACTGAGGGTTCTAGAGGGGAGGGGGGTGGGGGGATGTGTTAGCCTGGTGATGGGTATTAAAGAGGGCACATTCTGCGTGGAGCATTGGGTGTTATGCACAAACAATGAATCATGGAACACTACATCAAAAAAAATAATAAAATTTAAAAAATTTTAAAAAAAAAGAAATGGACCTTGTATACACATAGCAGTCCTGAGGCCTACTAAAGTTTTCTCACTTATGAATAGAAAGAGGAGAGAGAATTATTTTATATATAGCAGTTTGGCATATTCATTACAGATTTAGCATTAAAAGTTTAATATAAAGGCCAATTTGCCAATTTGCTGCTTGTCCCTGTGAATGGACTTATTAATAAATAATGCATACTGTTTAATGAGAAAAATGATGGTCAAGGTAAAAATATAAAACATTTTAATGGTATGCCTTTACAAAAGGTCATTGCCCTTTCTAAATATTTTTTGACGACTTCTTCCCAGGAAAGCTGTTTTTAAATGCACACACTTAAGCATACAATTAGTCCAGCAGCCTAAAAATATCTAAGTGTACTTTGATAGGAATCCAAAATTGTCTCCAAAAATGCTTAGCAAGAGTCATAATGATGGTCCAATACTTATGTACTTATAAAGGTCTACAAATAAGAATAAAAATAAGTACTTCTCATAAAAAAAAAAAGGCACATTAGGCAGTAACCTGGCAGGACAACAGAAAACAGTCGCCACATCAAAGGAACACTGAAAAGAATTTGAAAAGGAATTACTTACAAAGATGTGGACAAGGCTCTGGGAACTCAACAAGGAATGGTAAAGCACGTCAAGGCTAGCAACAGTGGGACATTCACTCTTTTGACCTGAATGGTTAAGGAGAAAGAGGTGCTTTCCAAAAAATGCCCAGGGGTTAGCTGTAGTTGAAGAAAAGAATCCCTTTTACACTCTACTCCCCAGCTGAGTATTAACTCATTCTCCTACTGCTTAGCCCCTGCCATTGGCCAAACCCAACAGAATGTGATTTGATCCATAAAGGTAACCTTCCCAAGGGTGCAGAACAATGTAGAAAAGTGTAGAGACCAGTTTGGTACTAGGGTAGGCAGGCAACTGAAAGCATTAATAGGTACATGAAATAAAAATATTGAAATAATTCCCTCCCCACTCCCAATTATACACACACACACACACACACACACACACACACACACATATTCACACATATACTCACTTACTGGTTCTACTCATTAAGAATTTATTTCTAGGTCTCATGTGTGCAATTTCTTTCACAAAAATTCAAGCCCTTGATTCTCCTGCTGCCATTGAAAGATTAATGTTGCATATTAGAATCCCAAGCCCAGATGTTTCATCACATGGAGAAATTTTGTTACCTTCTTATTTAGTATAAGAACTGTACTTGCCCTTTGTCCATCATTCTAACTGATTGGGCTTGGCATTGGGACAGCAAATGGACAAGCAACAGGTCTAAAACTCTGAAGTTCTATAAGTGCATCGGATCATGCAACTCTAAAAGTAGCTAAATGTCTCAATGATGTAAAGTGCTTGAGGCTTTAAGTGGTTCATTCAAAAGGCACACTGAGATAATTCTGAGTCCTTATCTTTTGTTTTGTTTTGTTTTATCATCACTTGATCACAATCCCTCTAATGAGATGAAGGGCTTCTTCTCAGTGAAATAGGGACTCAAGCATGCTTAAAGCAATTGAATTATGTGTCTTTTGTACAGGTGCATCACAGATTTTCTACTTCTTATCTCCCTTGGGCTGGGGCAGAAATCCATTGGTCTTGTGCCCTGCTGATATGCTGGGACCTCACGCAGGGCTTGGCATAGAGATGGTGCCCAATGGATTTTTTTGAATAAATTAACAAATGAACTAGACAGGCAACATGGCACTAGGAAGAACATTACACTTTGATGCAGGACTTACTCTGCGTCTTGGCTCTAGCTTTTTAGCTGTGTGGTGTCTTCATTCAGGCAGATCATTTAACTTTTCGGAGGCTCAGCCTCAGTAGCCATAAAATGATAAAAACCCATCCTATGTGGAATTGCCAAAGCATCATAGAAAATGACATGTTTGAACCTGCTTAGAAACTGCAAGGCATTCTAACATAAATACTATTTTTACTACAAAACTTGGTGGCCAAACTCCAAAAATTAATTCTTGTATCCATTAAAATTAATGGTGTACATGTCTTTGACTCAGCAACTCCACTTCTGGAACTCGATACTATATAGAAATAAATATGTGTAAGGACAGCAATGTTTGTAATGACAAAAACAACTGGAAACAACTTGAATGTCCATTGGCAAACTCTTTCTCTCTAGATAGATAGATAGATATAAATTATGGTATATCTTCACTATACAATTATATTGTCCAAACAGCAGTCACTACCCACATGTGGCTACAGAGCACTTGGAATATGGCTAATCCAAGTCCAGGTATACTGTGAGCACAAAGTACACACAGCACATCAAAGATTTAGCATGAGAAATGAACATGTAAAATGTCTCATTTATAATTTTTATATTGATTAAATGCTGAAATGATATCTTAGATGTGTTCATTAAAACATAATATTATTAAAATTATTTTTTCCTCTTCCTTTTTGTGTTTTTTTTTAATGTGGCTGATAGAAAATTTACAATTACATTTGTGATTTGCACTGTATTTTTCTTAGACAGCATGCTATAGATCAGGAATCGACAAACTCTGTAAAGGGCCCAATAGTAAATATTTTAGGTTTTGACAGCCATAAAGTTTTTGTTGCAATGACTCAGCTGAGTTCAGAATATGTAAAAGAATGAGCATGACTATGTCCCAATAAGACTTTAATTATGGACACTAAAATCTAAGTTTCATAAAATTTTTACGTATCAGGAAATATTTTTCTATTTTAATTTCCCCCAACCATTTAAAAATATAAAAATGACTCTTGGTTCAAGGAGCATGCAAAAACAAGTGGCAGGACATTTTAGCCCACAAAGCCATTGCTCGCTTTAAACCATTAAACAGTATTGAAAAGAATGGAGTAGGTCTATATGTACTAGACATATTCTCTCTAAACTAAAACAGCCTATTGCAGAACAACATGTAGGCCAATATTTCATGTTTATAAAAAAATTGATTATGCTTATATGTTCACCTAGTGTTCTGTGACCAGACCGCTATGGAAGGATACGCACCAAACAGTTTATCCAAACTGTTACCACTGCATGTAAGATTGGGACAAAGAAGGAGACATCTACCTATACTAAGTGTTGCTAATGACTATAATCATGTATGACTCATAACTAAATTTCTGATAAAATAATATGTACGTAAATGTCAGAAAACCATAAACGTTCCATCATCTATATAAAAGGCTTCATCATTGAAATGTTGATATACATGCTTATATCCTTTGAACAAGTTCTCTGTTTATCAGCACGACAAAAACTGGGGAGAACAATTTAGACGAGAACAAAAAATAATGGTATAAAACATTTTTAAGTACAAGGTATTATTGACCTTCTTTGCATTGCCTTTTTATTTGGACGTATCATTTGGCTCAAATTCTACCCTTTTGAATGAGTAATGTGTAGTATGATTAGTTATAAACATTTAAACATCATCTGGGTTCTTGTTAAAGGTATAATGTTCTCCTAAGCTCTTATTTGTTCAGAAAGTAATTAATAGTGTTGATTTAGCAGGCATCTTCATTTTCAGTTTGTACTAGTTATCTATTGCTGAATAGCAAATTACTCCCCGAATCTTAGAGGCCTAAAGCAAAAATAAAATATATTCTCTCACAGGTTTTGTGCATCAAGAATTCAGGAGCAGTTTGGCTGTTGGTTCTGGCTCATAGTCTCTCCAAAGGCTGCAGAAAAGCTATGAGCCAGGGCTGCAATCATTTGAAGGCTTGACTGGGGCCAGAGGATTCATTTCCATGATGGTTCACACAGATGACTATTGGCAGAAGGCCTCACGTCCTTGACACATAGACCCCTCCATAGGTCTGTGTAATGATCTCGTGGCATGGCAGCTGGTTTCCCCCAGAGGGGAGTGATACAAAAGAGAAGAAGATGGAACTTCAATGCCTCTTATGGCCCAGTCTTCAAAGTCATGCATCCACAATATCCTATTGGCTTACAGATCAGCTCTCTTCAGTGTGGGAAGGGACTACATAAGTGTGTGGATATCAGGAAGCAAGAATCATGGGACACCATCCTGGAAACTGGCTACCAGCCAGTAGTCAAAAATATTTAGAGATAGCCAGAGGCATGGCCTAAATCTAGCTACTAGCCATGTTTTACAAATGGAAATCTGATTACATTATTCTAATTTTGTTTGTAGCTGTATTGCAGGAAAAAAAAATCTTTATGTTATATTGAAAGCATACTTAACTATAACTTGTCAAATATATGACAACCAACAAATCAGTGCTGTTAAAACACTTAGAGAATTCAGGGTATTTTATACAAGCCAATTATATATCTGCATAATTCACATGCAGAAGTGAAAAAATAAAAGTAGTAAAGCGTTAAGTGGAGAAAAAGTCTATTGTAAAAATTACCTGCTTTAGCTTATTATTTCCCTGACAAAGTGGTATAGCATAAAAAGTACAAGAATTCATCTGGTAAAGAGTTAAGTTACTAACCAGTGTATACAATGTAGTTTTGGAAAAGAGATACATATGTATAGAAAAAAGACTGGAAGGATATACACTGACATTAACAGTGGTATTTGCATTGGGTATGATTGTTTTCCTTCTTGCTTATGTGTTTTTATCTAAGATGTTCACAGAGAACAGGCATTAATTAATTTTATAATAAGCAAAGACTCATGTAAAAATGCTCACAGTCTGTTTTTCTGGCATGCATTAAGTCATTTCTGTTCCCTAAATTGCCTTTTGAATAATTTTATTTGATATCCATGAATCACTCTTACAAACCAAGTAAGGATAAATTACCTATTCTAACATTTATCCCTGAGGCCACTAGGAGCTAATTGTGAACCTGTGAAACAAGAAGCAAATTTCATGTACATTACCTTACTGTTATGCTCAATAAGGTCAAAGGTAAAGGTTTTGTCTCTTTCTGGTCCATAAAATATGGATTGCTATTTTCGAAGTACATCAACACTGGTAATAGCTATTCCCATTAGTCAGTCGTATAATCTTATGAAATATTGACATGATAAAATAATGCAACTGAGAAAAAACCAATAGAGCACACGTTTTATTGACAAATAAATGCACAGGCTTAAATTGTCTCTCACCACCTTTATACCTGATTGACATGTTATCAGAAAAATAAAGATTTAAGCTGGCCAGGATCAATGATTTCAAAATGATTCTTTAGTGCTTCATCAGATAAAAATACAAATTCAATCCAATCATAATTCACATTTGGGTTCATGCCACTTTGACAGTTACATTTTATGGCAAAATGTACTTTAATTTTATATTCAAACCTTTTCCCAGCTTTTCTTAGAGAATTCACTTTTTAATTTATGATACTTCCTTGCTCAATTCAAGCTTCATTCACTTTTAGATACTTTGGAAAGATAAATAACTGACAAACTCTGCCATTCATGAGTAATGTACTGCCCGTAACTTAAGAAAATAAAATAGGTGGCCAAAGAGATATATTTGTGTTACAAATAAATATGTATCATATGTATAAGTAATAACAATAAATTAGAAATATGTCATCAAAATGCTTTCCTATTTTACTGAGCTTAAATTATATACTGTAATATATTGTTAGGTCATATACATTTTAAGAATGAAATACTTCAGCTGTGGCTTATGTTTGAATATAACTATGTTTGAATGTAAAGTGTGCAAGTTAAGCCACATATTGACATCTTATTACAGACTGCAACTTTCCATATGTATCCATTGAGAAATATTTTCTTTTCTTTTTTTTTTTTTTTTGCTACTATATTATGTCATCACAACACTAATCAACGAAAAACTTGAAAGTGAGGACATTTTTGGGTAGCACTTAAAACTTTTCTCCAATTTATAAGCCATGGCACAGTGAGCGCTCTTTTAAGAACAATAACAATAACCATTTATTGAGTAAATGGTTTCTACATGCCAGGAACACTGCCATATAGATTCTTCCACGCGCATTATTATTTCATTTAATCTTGTAACCTCCTGTCAAGGTGGGAAATATTACTTCTGCTTCATAGATGAGGAAACTCACATCAGTCTGAACCCAAAGCCTGAATTCTTAACTGCTATACCACAAAAAAAATAATTAATGTGTGTATATTGGTGCCCTATTTACTTGATTTTCTCAGTTATTCACAGGTCGGATCATTAACAGGCACTTCTTTCACCTGGTGACAAGGACTCATACCGAAATCAGAGACTAGAAGCTTAAAGTAACCATTAGACAACCTAACGGTTGCAGAGCCAAACTTTAAAGAAATTTCAAATACTGCACATCATCTCCTATTTATTCTCTAGATCTGATTATAAGCAGAACACTTCAGGCATGGTCAAAAATTTCAAATTCTACTACCTTGAGCTCACCAAACCCTCCTCCTTTTAGTGATTGGGATGAAATAAACAATAGAAGGGAAGAGTGAACACGAAGTTGACCTCCCCATAGCCATGCTGCCCCAAACAAGGGACTAAGCCTGTCATGATCATTCCCCCTCCCCCCACCCCTCCACGGCCAGTCAGTAAGAGTTTTTGACTGGCAATGAGATGTACAGAGAAATCTCACTGGGGAAAGAGTGGAGCGTCTAGGCAATGTTCCTGCCCCTAAGAGAGAACCAAAGGGAGAGATAAACTCTTTCCTTCTTCTAGATTACCTTGTGACTGGATAGAAAACAAACTTCCAAAACATTTTGTTGCCAGACTGAAGTAAAGCTATCCTTAAGAATGGCTCCATGAAGAGATGAAGAGCCTGAGCTCTTTGATGACATCACTAAACCATTGAGAATATCAGACTTAGAACTTCTCTAACCTCTAGGTTCCCCTTTAAGTGAGAAAATATATCTTCTATATTTTTAAAACTAGTTTGAATCCAGTTCCTGTTACTTAACACCCACAAGCACCATACTTTGTACCAGTGGTGACCAAATAATGGCCATATACCTGGGCATTCAAGATCCTTCTTAAATGACTCGTGTTCCAATGACTACACCTGAGTAAAAAATTATTCCAAAGCTTAGTGGCATAAAACAAGTTATTGTGCTCACTGATTCTGTGGGTCAGAAATCTGTAGGACAGGGCAGAGGGAAGAGTGTTTCTGTGCTCCATTGTGTCTGAGGCCTCTGAGAGAGGCTTTAAAGGCCTTGGCATCCTCAGAGTCCTTGAAGACTGAGGGCTGGAGTCATCTAAAGGCTCATTCAGCCAAATGCCTTATGGTTTTGCTGGTTACTGGCTGCCAGGTTAGTTGAAGCTGCTGTCTGGGACATCTATACATGGCCTTGCCACATGGTCTGAGTTCCTCAAACCATGATGACTGAGTTCCACAGGTGAGCATCCCAAAAGAGAATGAGGACCAGGCAGAAGCCACATCACCTTTGATAGACTTACTTCAGGAGTTATCCAGTGTCACTTCCACTGAATTCTACTGCTCATGGCAGTTACCAACTTCCACCCAGTGTCAAGCAGAAGGAACAAGGAAATGCCAGCATCACATTGGACGAATGGCATGTGGGATGGGATTGGAAAGGCAATCTGCCACAGTTTGCCTTCTGGCCACGATAATTCACATCCCTAGCATGTGCAAAATATACACATTTCTCTCTTGAGACCCTCAAGTCTTATGACAAAATCAGGTCAAAGTCAAGGATCTTGTCACGTGAATCAGGTTCAGGTACAGATGAGGCTCCTCAAACGCACTTTCCTAAATATAGCCCCTTACGTACATTCCTCTCCATCTTAAGACCTGGGAATTAGAGGCAAGTAATCTACCCTTGACGCATCCAACATTCAGTAGTGGGACTGACACAAAATAACTGCTAAAGTTGGTCCCTATTCATTAAGGTGGGACAGGGGAGACATGTTTAAGATCCTTGAAAGCCCTGTTGTTTGTTTGAAGCACCACCTTAAACCTTTCTTCGGTCTTAATAAACAGTTTTACAGTCACACTCCTGCATTTATCTTTATAAAATATTTTCTTGACATTATCCTGGATTTGATCCCCAACTGGAAAACATTTCCTAATTTGAGAATCTTACAGAGTCTGGAATGAGAAACAGTTTTACTTTTAAAATTGGCAAAGCCTGGCTCTTTTATGTTTACTATAAATTTTACTCAAAAACTGAACAAGTTCATGAGGTACCTTTTCTATTTTCCACATTCCTACAGGTAACTGTGTTGATACAACTTTCTTCCCCCTACACCAGTAACAAAAGTCCTTGACTTTCAGCTTCCAGTATCATTTTCCTCATGTTCTCTTAAGACCTCACCAATAGCCTCTTGGAGGGCACGACTTCTGCTACTCATGTACCCTTCTCAAGATCCTCCAAGAGACCTGCCAGGTCTCCACTAAGAGTATCTTCATGGCCCTTCCAATTTCATCTACCCCTTAATCCCAAAGCCACTTGCACACACTTGAGATTTTTGTTATGGTACTTCTTCACTTTGGTACAAAATGTATTCCTGGGCGGAGCAAGATGGCGGAGGAGTAGGAGACCTGGATGTCGTCTGGTCTCAGGAATTCAGCTGAATAGGGATCAAACCATTCTGAACACCTATGAACTCAACAGGAGATCGAAGAAGAGAGTAGCAAGAACTCTCTGAACAGAGAAGCGACCACTTATTGGAAGGTAGGACGTGCAGAGAAGTGAATCCGAGGTGATAGTCTGGAGGATAGACGGCGGGGGAGGGGGCCTCCATCGGCAGCTTCTGGCAAGTGATAGAGCCGCGGAGCACAAAATCGGAACTTTTAGAAGTCGGCTCTGCTGAGGGACGTCACTCCAGTGGCTAAGCGGGAGGTGAAAACCTCGCGGGACAGTGTGGTCTTAGGACCCTCGGGGTCACAGAAAGACCGGGGGTGCCTGAGTGCGCCAGAGCTCCCAGGTATCGGAGCGGGGAAGCCGGCTGCAGAGACGGAGCCGAGGCGCGGGCTCTCAGCTCGGGGTTGCCATAAACTGTGATCCACGGCCCAGTCGGGACACTGCTCCTCCAGCAGGGACCAACAAGCGGCAGAGCGGGGGAGACTCCCCTTCCTCCCCCGGGAGGAGCGGCGCGGGAGCGCACCGCAGGGATCGGCTGGGTTTGGAGACTCCACACGGGGTCGGGTGCCAGAGATAGAAACGCTCGGTCACAGGCTGGGTGAGCAAGGAGTGTGGCCGGAGACCGGGGAGACGGGAGTGACTGCTTTTCTCTGGGGGCGCACTGAGGAGCGGGGCCCCGAGTTCTCAGCTCCTCCGGGTGGAGATTGGGAGGCCACCATTTTCACCCTGGTCCTCCAAAGCTGTACCGAGAGCTTACAGGGAACAAAAGCTCCCGAGAGCAAAGCCTAGCAGCTTGCTTAGCCCGGACCGACAAGGGCGGGGCAATTCCGCCTCCGGCAAAGACATTTGGGAACCACGGCAACAGGCTCCTCCCCCAGAAGATCAGCACGAACAGCCAGCAAGTCAAGACCAAGTTTACTGATTAAGGAGAATGGGAGAACTCCAGCACTAGGGGAATACTGCCCATAGAATTCATGGCTTTTTTTTTTAACCATGATTCATTAGTTTTTCAAAGTTACTTTTTTTAACTGTTTTTTTTTATTTTTCTTTTTCCCTTTTTTAACCAACATCTTATCAATCCCTTTTTTCAAAAAACATTTTTTATTTTTCACTTTTAGAGTCATATTTTATCCCTTCAAAGTAGTTACCCTTATTTTTGGCATATATATATATATATATATATATATATATATATATATATATATAAGTTGTTCTCTCTTTAAAATTTTGAGATACAGTTTCTTCTAACAGATCAAAATATACCCTAAATCACTAGTGTATGGCTTTGTTCTAGTCTCCTGCCTGATCATATTCCCTTCCTTTTTTTTTCTTTTTTTTTAATCTTCTTTCTTTTTTCAAACAACTTCTTATCTTATCAATTCCTTTTATAAAATCTTTTATAATTTTCATCTTACAGTCACCTTCCATCCCTTCATTGTATCAACCCTTATTTTGTACATATATAAGTCTTTCTTCCTTTAAAATTTTAGGAGGCACTTTTTTCTAACAGACCAAAATGCGCCCATAATCTAGTGTGTGGCACTGATCTATACACTAGCCTGATCATATCTGATCATATTCTGGGTTTTTTTTGTATTGTTCTGTTTTTGTTTTTATCTTTTTCTTTTGTTTTTCTTTTTTTTCTTTCATTTTTCTTTCTTTCCCTTTCTTTTCCCCTGGTTTCAGGTCTTTTCTGATTTGTATAGAGTATATTTGCTGGGGACGTTGTTACACTGTTAGCATTTTGTTCTCTCATTCATCTATTCTCCTCTGGGCAAAATGACAAGATGGAAAAAATCACCTCAACAAAAAGAACAAGAGGTAGTACCATCAGCCAGGGACCTACTCGATACGGACATTAGTACGATGTCGGACCTAGAGTTCAGAATCATGACTTTAAAGATATTAGCTGGGCTTGAAAAAAGCGTGGAAGCTATTAGAGAAACCCTTTCTGGAGAAATAAAAGAACTAAAATCTAACCAAGTCGAAATCAAAAAGGCTATTAATGAGGTGCAATCAAAAATGGGGGCACTAACTGCTAGGATAAATGAGGCAGAAGAGAGAATCAGTGATATAGAAGACCAAATGATGGAAAATAAAGAGGCTGAGAAACAGAGAGATAAACAACTACTAGATCACGAGGGCAGAATTCGAGAGATAAGCGATACAATAAGATGAAACAACATTAGAATAATTGGGATCCCAGAAGAAGAAGAAAGAGAGAGAGGGGCAGAAGGTATATTGGAGCAAATAATAGCAGAGAACTTCCCTAATATGGGGAAGGAAACAGGCATCAAAATCCAGGAGGCACAGAGAACCCCTCTCAAAATCAATAAAAATAGGTCAACACCCCAACATCTAATAGTAAAACTTATGAGTCTCAGAGACAAAGAGAAAATCCTGAAAGCAGCTCGGGAGAAGAGATATGTAACCTACAATGGTAGACACATAAGATTGGCAACAGACCTATCCACAGAGACCTGGCAGGCCAGAAAGGACTGGCATGATCTCTTCAGAGCACTAAATGAGAAAAATATGCAGCCAAGAATACTATATCCAGCTAGGCTGTCATTGAAAATAGAAGGAGAGATAAAAAGCTTCCAGGATAAACAAAAACTAAAGGAATTTGCAAACACGAAACCAGCCCTCCAAGAAATATTGAAAGGGGTCCTCTAAGCAAAGAGAGAGCCTAAAAGCAGCATAGATCAGAAAGGAACACAGACAATATACAGTCACAGTCACCTTACAGGCGACTAAAATGGCACTAAATTCATACCTTTCAATAGTTACCCTGAATGTAAATGGGCTCAATGCCCCAATCAAAAGACACAGGCTATCAGATTGGATTAAAAAACAAGACCCATCAATATGCTGTCTGCAAGAGATTGATTTTAGACCCAAAGACCCCCAGATTGAAAGTGAGGGGGTGGAAAACCATTTACCATGCTAATGGACACCAAAAGAAAGCTGGGGTGGCAATCCTTATATCAGACAAATTAGATTTTAAAACAAAGACTGTAATAAGAAATGAAGAAGGACATTATATCCTACTTAAAGGGCCTATCCAACAAGAAGATCTAACAATTGTAAATATCTATGCCCCTAACATGGGAGCAGCCAATTATATAAGGCAATTAATAACAAAAGCGAAGAAACACATTGACAACAATACAATAATAGTGGGGGACTTTAACACCCCCCTCAATGAAATGGACAGATCATCTAAGCAAAAGATCAACAAGGAAATAAAGACTTTAAATGACACACTGGACCAAATGGACTTCACAGATATATTCAGAACGTTCCATCCCAAAGCAACGGAATACACGTTCTTCTCTAGTGCCCATGGAACATTCTCCAGAACTGATCACATCCTACGTCACAAATCAGGTCTCAACCGGTACCAAAAGATTGGGATCATTCCCTGCATATTTTCAGACCACAATGCTTTGAAGCTAGAACTCAATCACAAGAGGAAAGTCGGAAAGAACTCAAATACATGGAGGCTAAAGAGCATCCTACTAAAGAATGAATGGGTCAACCAGGAAATTAAAGAAGAATTAAAAATATTCATGGAAACCAATGAAAATGAAAACACAACTGTTCAAAATCTTTGGGATACAACAAAGGCAGTCCTGAGAGGAAAGTAAATAGCAATACAAGCCTTTCTCAAGAAACAAGAAAGGTCTCAAATACACAACCTAACCCTACACCTAAAGGAGCTGGAGAAAGAACAGCAAATAAAGCCTAAACCCAGCAGGAGAAGAGAAATCATAAAGATCAGAGCAGAAATCAATGAAATAGCAACCAAAAGAGCAGTAGAACAGATCAACGAAACTAGGAGCTGGTTCTTTGAAAGAATTAACAAGATTGATAAACCCCTGGCCAGACTTATCAAAAAGAACAGAGACAGGACCCAAATCAACAAAATCATGAATGAAAGAGGAGAGATCACAACCAACACCAAAGAAATACAAACAATTATAAGAACATATTATGAGCAACCTATATGCCAGCAAATTAGATAACCTGGAAGAAATGGGTGCATTCCTAGAGATGTATCAACTACCAAAATTGAACCAGGAAGAAATAGAAAACCTGAACAGACCTATAACCACTAAGGAAATTGAAGCAGTCATCAAAAATCTCCCAACAAACAAAAGCCCGGGGCCAGATGGCTTCCCAGGGGAATTCCATCAGACATTTAAAGAAGAATTAATATCTATTCTCCTGAAACTGTTCCAAAAAATAGAAATGGAAGGAAAACTTCCAAACTCATTTTATGAGGCCACCATTACCTTGATCCCCAAACCAGACTAAGACCCCATCCAAAAGGAGAATTACAGACTAATATCCTTGATGAACATAGATGCAAAAATTCTCACCAAAATACTAGCCAATAGGATCCAACAGCACATTAAAAGGATTATTCACCACGACCAAGTGGGATTTATCCCTGGGCTGCAAGCGTGGTTCAACATCTGCAAATCAATCAACGTGATACAATACATTAACAAAAGAAAGAACAAGAATCATAGGATCCTCTCAATAGATGCAGAAAAAGCATTTGACAAAGTACAGCATCCTTTCTTGATCAAAACTCTTCAGAGTATAGGGATAGAGAGTACATACCTCAATATCATAAAAGCCATCTACGAAAAACCTACAGCGAATATCATTCTCAATGGGGAAAGGCTGAGAGCTTTTCCCCTAAGGTCAGGAACGTGGCAGGGATGTCCACTCTCACCACTGCTATTCAACATAGTATTACAAGTCCTAGCCACAGCAATCAGACAACAAAAAGAAATCAAAGGCATCCAAATCGGCAAAGAGGAAGTGAAACTCTCACTCTTTGCAGATGATATGATACTGTATGTGGAAAACCCAAAAGACTCCACCCCAAAACTGCTAGAACTCATACAGGAATTCAGTCAAGTAGCAGGCTATAAAATCAATGCACAGAAATCAGTGGCATTCCTATACACCAACAACAAGACAGAAGAGAGACAGATCAAGGAGTCGATCCCATTCACAATTGCACCCAAAACCATAAGATACCTAGGAATAAATCTAACCAAAGAGGCAAAGGATGTGTACTCTGAAAACTATAAAATACTCAGGAAAGAAATTGAAGAAGACACAAAGAAATGGAAAAACGTTCCATGCTCATGGATGGGAAGAACAAACCTTGTGAAATGTCAATGCTACCTAGAGCAATCTACACATTCAATGCAATCCCCATCAAAATACCATCCACTTTTTTCAAAGAAATGGAACAAATAACCCTAAAATTTGTATGGAACCAGAAGAGACCCCGAATAGCCAGAGGAATATTGAAAAAGAAAAGCAAAGCTGGCGGCATCACAATTCCGGACTTCCAGCTCTATTACAAAGCTGTCATCATCAAGACAGTATGGTACCGGCACAAAAACAGACACATAGATCAATGGAACAGAATAGAGAGCCCAGAAATGGACCCTCAACTCTATGGTCAACTCATCTTTGACAAAGCAGGAAAGAATGTCCAGTGGACAAAAGACAGTCTCTTCAACAAATGGTGTTGGGAAAATTGGACAGCCACATGCAGAAGAATGAAACTGGACCATTTCCTTACACCACACACAAAAATAGACTCCAAATGGTTGAAAGACCTAAACGTGAGACAGGAGTCCATCAAAATCCTAAAGGAGAACACAGGCAGCAACCTCTTCGACCTCAGCCACAGCAACTTCTTCCTAGAAACATCGCCAAAGGCAAGGGAAGCCAGGGCAAAAATGAACTATTGGGATTTCATCAAGATAAAAAGCTTTTGCACAGCAAAAGAAACAGTCCACAAAACCAAAAGACAACCAATAGAATGGGAGAAAATATTTGCAAATGACATATCAGATAAAGGGCTAGTATCCAAAATCTATAAAGAACTTATCCAACTCAACACCCAAAGAACAAATAATCCAATCAAGAAATGGGCAGAAGACATGAACAGACATTTTTCCAAAGAAGACATCCAAATGGCCAACAGACACATGAAAAAGTGCTCAACATCACTCGGCCTCAGGGAAATCCAAATCAAAACCTCAATGAGATACCACCTCACACCCGTCAGAATGGCTAAAATTAACAAGTCAGGAAACGACAGATGTTGGTGGGGATGCGGAGAAAGGGGAACCCTCTTACACTGTTGGTGGGAATGCAAGCTGGTGCAACCCCTCTGGAAAACAGTATGGAGGTTCCTCAAACAGTTGAAAATAGAGCTACCATACGATCCAGCAATTGCACTACTGGGTATTTACCACAAAGATATAAATGTAGGGATCCGAAGGGGTACGTGCACCCCAATGTTTATAGCAGCAATATCCACAATAGCCAAACTGTGGAAAGAGCCAAGATGTCCATCGACAGATGAATGGATAAAGAAGAGGTGGTATATAAACACAATGGAATATTATGCAGCCATAAAAAGGAATGAGATCTTGCCATTTGCAATGACATGGATGGAACTGGAGGGTGTTATGCTGAGTGAAATAAGTCAGTCAGAGAAGACATGTATCATATGACCTCGCTGATATGAGGGATTTTTAACCTCGGGAAACAAACTGAGGGTTGCTGGAGTGGTGGTGGGTGGGAGGGATGGGGTGGCTGGGTGATAGACATTGGGGAGGGTATGTGCTATGGTGAGCGCTGTGAATTGTGCAAGACTGTTGAATCACAGATCTGTACTTCTGAAACAAATAATGCAACATATGTCAAGAAAAAAGAAAAAGAAGAAGATAGCAGGAGGGGAAGAATGAAGGGGAGTAAGTCACAGGGGGAGACGAACCATGAGAGACTATGGACTCTGAAAAACAAACTGAGGGTTCTAGAGGGGAGGGGAGTGGGGGGATGGGTTAGCCTGGTGATGGGTATTAAAGAGGGCACATTCTGCGTGGAGCACTGGGTGTTATGCAGAAACAATGAATCATGGAACACTACATCAAAAACTAATGATGTAATGTATGGTGATTAACATAACAATAAAAAATTTTAAAAATAATGTATTCCTGTTATGATGGTTACATACCAAATTACCCCCAAACGTACTGGCAAAAAACAATCAGGTATTGTGCTCACAGAATTATGACAGGGCACAGCAGAGATGGCTTGTCTCTGCTCCATGATTTCCTGGACATCAAAAAGTAGACTCAAAAGCTAGAAAGCAAATCATCTGAAGGCTCACAGGTCTTACCCCTTGAGTGAGAGTTCATCTTGGGCTGTTAGCTGGGAAACCAACACATGGCTCTTCTATGCACCTTGGCCATCCTCAAAGCATGTCTCTTGTGTTCCAAAGCAAGAGTCTTGAGAAAGAGTAAGGTTTAGCAGAAGCCACATCACCTTTTATGAATTAGCCTTGGAACTCACTCAATGTCATCTCTGCCATATTTTATTGGTTGAATTACAAAAGTCCACCCAGTTTCAAGGTGAGAGAAAAAGACTTCACCTATTGATGGAACAGTATGTGCATCATATTGTAAAAATAGTATGTATGATAGAATATATAGATATGGCCATGATGGAAACTACAATCTGCTGCAGCAAGCTTGGAGATCTGTTTGATTAGGGATAATTTTACATCTCTAGAGTATAGTTTATAAGCAGTACCCAAATCACTGAATCACTGGCTGGATAAAAGACCTCAGTCTGACCTCTGTCTGGGTCATCCAGAACAAGATTCTATTCCTTTGTATGCCTCAGTATTGTTATTTATAAAAGAAATTATTATTATTTATGAAAGAGATTTCTCAGATAGATGATCTCTAAATTCTTTCCATGTCAACTATTCTATAACTCATCTATTTGAAAAGATGCACAAATATTTTCCACCAGCTGATATCTGTGTCATCTTTGTTACATACTTTTGCTTAAACATCAGTGTTTTCATCTGTGAAATGAGTATAACAGTGTTTACCTCTTAAGGCCATTATAAGAATGAAAAGGTGTATATAGAAACACTTGAAACAAAACCTGAAATGGGTAAATATTCAATATTGCTATTTTTTTACTATTCAGTCATATTTTGAGAACCATGCTAGTCTGACCATCAGGGAAGCATGTAATCCCCAAAAAAGGCTACTTTTATTAAAATATTAACTGAGATATGTATAACCTCAGCCTCAAATAAGTGTGAATAGAAATTATTCTTTTCTGTTATTTTTAATAGAAAATATTTATTGGCACCAGGCCTGGTGTTAAAGATTTACATGCATTTGATGCTTACATAAACCTTATAAGGTAGTTTTTAGAATTGAAAATTACTATCTTTACCTACCCCATGAAATGTTACTTTTTCGACTGCTGTAAATTCTCTATGTTTTTAATAATTTTTCACTTTCCTGAACTACCAGATATACCAGGCAAAATGTTTAAGAGATACTGAGGTTATTAATAGACATCATCAGTAATAAACCATAATGCTAATTTCATGCCCCAAATGCCTCTTATCTTGCTCCTGATTGAAAAGAATTCCTTCATCTGTCCCTCTCCGCCTCATGTCATCCCCAGAGCATAGCCAAGAACTGGTTCCCATTCTTAAAGAGGTGGATAATTTAAAGAGCAATATGAAAGCAAGTGAGAGTCTCTACAATAAAAAGAGAGGTACACAGAAAGTCTCTGAATCATATGATATCCTTATTCCAATCCTTGTCTTTTGAATAACCAAGCTACTTCTTAAAACAGAAAATGGTTTTAAAAATTAAACTGGTTTCTTACCCCAGGACTTTTCAGAGCTAATATTTGAGAAACCCCAAGAAGAGTCTGTGAGGCATGTTCCATACAGATTTAACCTTGACATGCTTTTTTTGTTCCTGTTGGACTAGTATTCATTGGAATACAATTCAGGGACTGGTGAGATGAACTTATCAGTAATTTACATAAAGATGTCTGCTAATCAGATGCAGAAAGGGTAGTCTTGACTTGAGAAGAGGTAAGAAGAATGAAAGCATGTCTTGGTAGACCGTCCCAGATGAGTGGTACACAGAAGCACTTGAGATGTCAGTATTAGAAGGAAGACAAGAAAGCCCACAAACCAGGAACTGGCAGAAGGAAAACCCCTCCAAATAAGTTTATCTAACCATTTTCTTTGAGCCTCCAAACTTCTATAGGCCATTTGATTCATTAAAGATATGAACTCTAATAGCCTGATCCAGGGACTTCTTCCAGGTCAGTCCTTACTAACCTTTGTACTCCAGAGTACGAACCATCATTGATAAAATGTGGAGCAGAGACTAATTCAGGGATGGCAAATAGGTTTCACCCGAGTTTGTCAGGGCTGATCAATCATAGTACCTTCCATCTTTTTTGTTAATAATATATAGTTTTTTAAATTGTAAAACCTTGGGGCACCTGGTGGCTCAGTCGGTTAAGCATCTGCCTTTGACTCAGGTCAAAACCCTGCTCGTTTTCTCTCTCTCTCTCTCTCTCTGTCAAATAAATAAATAAAATATTTTTAAAAATAAAAAATAAAAATTGTGAAACCTTGTATCTCCTTTGTGATATGAAGGGAAATGGAGCCACTGTAAACCATTTAGTTCTGCCTTGGGTTCAGGTGCAGAAAGTGGCAACGTATGGCCTTTTTAACTGCCATCCTACAGTAGGGGCTCATTAAGTTCTCACAGCTTATGATACCATGCCAATCCTAAAAAACACCATGGACCATTCCTCTCTGCATGCTGTCCTACTGTCAGCCCTAGAAAAAGGAACATAGCAAGAGGAGCCTGAAAATTAAAAATAATAATAGTGACCATAAAGCTTTGGCTACACACATTGTATTCTTCCTTTTGTAATAAAAATAACATATTTTATTTGTGAAGTTTTGAATTAGATACTACCTTCTCATTGACATAGAAGCCTATACTCTTCAATAGAATAGCCTTCGTCATTATTTAAAGCACTTATTCACATAAGTATAATATATGCTTTTCTTTGACAATTCAAAATGTTCCACTTAATTTTACTTGATTAAAATTGTAATTTTTTTAGCCTTGCTCAGCTTTTCACAATTGATCTTGTCATATAAGGCAGTGAGTCCAAATAACAGAAAGAGAGAGAGATTTTTCAAGTGTTTTTAACTTCAAAAAATTATATGAAACTTCCTTTTGATAGATCATTTTTTATAGTAAAATGCACTTAATGATATGTCTACTATACTTGCTTTTAGGCAAATTTCGTAGAGAATTGGACCTTCAAATTTGGCAGGTACAATGTTTTAACAGTCTAATCATGAAGGATGCTTACATGTCAGATAAAAATGTTCTCCACTAACATTAAGTTTGGACATTTTTTTGTATGTGGTATTCCCCAACACCTACTGGATGAGTTTTTTAAAAATACATGTTGCTTCCCCAAATGGTGAAAATCTGTGATTAGTCACACCACTAACTTATAGTTTTATTCGTTAGTTCATTCAGCACATATTTCTAGAATACCTACTCTGAGCCAAAAACTTGGACAGAGAATTGAAGAGAAATACATTCATTAATTTCATTCATTCATTCATTCATTCAACAAATCTTTATGAGCTAGGTTTTGTGCTAGATATATAACGGTGAATAAGACAAGATACTGTCTGGGGAGACAGGCAATCAAATAATCACAATGATGAATCCCAAAGATGAGAGAAAGTTCAAGAAACCAAAACCAAGGGGCACCTGGGTGGCTCAGTTGGTTGAGCGTCTGCCTTCGGCTCAGGTCATGATCCCAGGTTCCTGGGATAGAGCCCCGCATCGGGCTCCCTGCTCAGTAGGAAGCCTGCTTCTCCCTCTCCCTCTGCCTGCGACTCCCCCTGCTTGTTTTTCTTTTTCACTCTCTATCAAATAAATAAATTAAATATTAAAAAAAAACAAATCAAAGCCAAGAGTTTGTGACTTGAGCAGGGCATTCAGTTAGTGGGTGAATCAGCCTCTGGGGCATGGGGCACCCCAGCCACCCATCCTGCTCAGAGGTAACAATATTGAAAATGGCTCCAGTTCCTGTCCTCTCATTGAGTGCCAGGTGCTGGGCTGTGCGTTCATTTCATCTTCACAGGTGATGATTCCATTTCATTCTGATTGTGTCTCAAAATTATTTTGGAAAGAGAATATTCAGAGGCCTTCCAAAACCTCCTGGTTTTAACCTTTTTGTTCCTCCCCTCCTCCCACCAACCCCTGTCCAGCACGCATTCAGATCTCTGAGAACAGATCTATTATTCCCCACAACCTTAGAGGTAGGTGACTTGGAGGTTTTCAACCCCCTGGTTCAGGTCCATACCCAAGTGACATAGGAAGAGTTAATATACTCTGCAACTATCACCAGAACGCTGGTTTCCAAGCCTGGCTAAATACCAGAACCACCTAGGGGTGCCTTAAAAACAAACATTTCCCAGAAAAGCATGATCTAGGATAGCAGTTCCCAAAGTACAGTCCCCAGTCCAGGAGCATTAGCATCAACTAAGAACTCGTGAGAAATGCAGGAACTTGGGCCCCATCCCAGACCCACTGAATCAGAAAGTCTGGGGGTGCAGCCCAGCAATCTATGCACTAACAAGCCCTCTGAGTGAGTCTAAGGCACTAACCACTGATCTTGAAGTTATGGGGTGGGTGCCAGGAATTATTTTAAGTACCTCAGGTAATTTTGAAGACTAAAAAGTTTGGGAACCAAAAGGAAGAGCGTTCATCACAGCTCAAAACACCATTGCGAATGCCCCAGGGAGGTAAGGTAAATACTGGAAAAAAACAAAATATTGGGGAATAAAACCCTTGGGAATTAATAAACATAGAGAAATTTGGTAGAGGATTCACAGACTGAGGAGTTCATGCAAAAGTTATACTAAAAGATCATTTAAAAAAACATTTATTTGGCAAAATAATTTCATTCTGAGACCTAGAGACGTAATCTTTTTAAGTTATGGATTCTAAAGTCATGATTTTTAAAGGAAAACAATTTAAAGAATACATGCCTGAACTAGGTAAATAGCCCTGTTGCCAGATTTCTTGACCTTGAATAAAATGTGTGGTATTTTTTTCTCCTGTTACCTTTTCTACTTACATTTCATGTTACTTTAAATTATTACTATGAGGGCAACTGGTGGCACAGTTGGTTAAGCGTCCAACGCTTGATTTTGGCTCGGGTTGTGAGATTGAGATCGCCCAGCGAGGAACCTGCTTAAAAGTCTCTCTCTCCCTCTCCCTCTGCCCCCACCCTCCCCCACCCCCAGCCCCGCTCTCTCTCTCTCTCTCAAAAAAGAAAAAAAAAAGAAATTATTACTGTGCCTATTTAAGTATTTGTAATATATCTTTGTTGATTAAGCATACCTGTGTCCTTTATGTTCTTTAATAATTGAAAATTAATAGGAAAGAGGTACAATCTAGGAAGAACATCACATTCTTGATTGTAGGCTGCATATAGTACAAGTGAAAAATAAAATCCTTGATAGGTAAGACTTTTTACTTCTTAGTGAATGCAGAGTAAAGGGCCCGCAGAGGCACTGTAATAGAATATACTTTTGGAACGCAACAGACAATCATTAAATCCCAGGTCTTTGGAGACCTTGGTAAATGATATGGTCACTCTGAGTCTTTAATGAGATCCATGTCATGTGTCTGGACTGTGCCAAATACTTCACGTGCATAATTGTCCTTCCAATAGAAAAAAAAAAAAAAAAAAAAACCACTGTGAGTGTGGGACCATTAGAATCCCTACTTCAGATAAGAGAACAAGCTTAGAGAGGGTAAGCCACATGGCTGACTCAGTTGACCCCAAGCAGCCTGTCTCCAGTCCATGTCCCCTCCCTGTCACTATCCTGGCTCCTGCTTGCTTGGCTACCATGCTACCATGTACCAGGAATGCTCAGGAAATGTGGGGCTGTTTTGTTTGTTTGCTGTGCACACGGCTTTTGCCTGGGCTGGCTTAAGCCTTCCAGAGCCCCTTAAAACTTTGAAATATATCAAATTTTGAAAAGCTGACATATATCAAATTTTAAAACCACACTCAACACTAAAGTAAGCCTAAGAAAGTTGAACAAAGTTATTTTTTCTCACGATGACTGCACAGATGCTTTGTTAAAAGATCAAATGTAAAAATTCCTTAAAATAAATGTTTATTGCTCTTGCTCCACTTGGTACACTAAAAGCATACATATGGCACAACCCGGGGCTAGCCTATTTCAACCTGATTCACCGAAGGTGGGGGCGGGGGGGTGGAGGAGAGGGAGTAGTTCTTTCTAGACATTTTCCCTACCCAGGGCTTCAGGGAGGTATGGCTGGGAGGAGGAGAAAGGAAGCTGCCTTCTACCTGACCTCTGCCTACACTCATCACTAGAGAGCCGCAAGATGGAGGCCGTGTAAGAGGCTCCTCTCCTGGGGTTTGACTATGCTGACACCATTCCAGGTTTAGCCACCTTAGTCAAAAAAGATCCTGGAGTCCCACCCCCAGAACATTTATTTAAGCATGGAAGCCCAGGTAACTTTTGTTCTCATGTGTGTGCAGGAACCCCGGCTGGCAGGGGCCCGAGCAATGGTTCCAGAGTTGTGTCTATCAAGCACATGGCTACTGTCACAAATATAGGCCAAGAAGAGGAAATCGGGCTTTTGCAATAAACTCAATATAAAAAGCTGTGTCCAGCTTTTTGGGCTTGGTTGTCTCTGGAAAATGCAAACTCCTCAGCCCAGATTTGTTCTCACTGATTTGGAGACTCTCAGTACATTGCCTGACCAACTCGCCTTCTAGAACATGAGTTCTGAAATGCCACAGAGGCCTGGGCTCCATCATGAACTCCTCACCTTGTTCGGAAGCTTCCATATGAGACATCTTTTGTGACAAGTGTGGGGAAAATGTAGCAAGAGTTAAAAGTGAATCTCTTACCTCTTTGAACTGTTTTCTTCGTACTTCGTGTACACAGATACACTTTTGATGTGTTAACTAGAAAATCTGACTAGAAAAGAACAAAGCGGCTGTCACTGGAAGGAAGACACTGACAAAAAAACCACACAGTCCTTTATTGAAGAACTGTCAAGCCCATCCCACAGTGCTGGGGTTGTCTGTTGTACTTATCAGAGACCTAGATCTGATGCAGGAAATTAAAAATAACAATAATAATAATAAATTTGTCCACTGGACATTTATGAAAAGGATCTAAAATTATATTACATTTAAAATACCAAAAATGTGTATTTTAACAATTCAGATACAAGGTCGTTTTTATTAGTTATATATGTATTTGTATATGCATGTGCATGCTTTCCTAATCACAAAAATATCCATGTATATAAAGAGAAGAAAGGGATACATGTAGATAAAATGTCTATGTAAAAATTAAAAACACATAGATTTTTCTCACTGACAGGAATCTTTTAATGCATTTAAATGTTTTTTTCTCAATGTAACTTTCATTTTACTATTACGTATAAAATTGAATCCTTTAAATATTTCTGAAATTAGCTTAAACAAGATCCTTCCAGGCAAATGGATTTCTTTATATCATGTTTCTCTACAGACTCACTCAATATTTTCCTGAATATCATTCCCAGCTTTAAGGTAATATTCCTGCTGTTCTTGACTCCATATTTGTTACACAGTGGTTATAAAATGATGTGTTCTATGTGCTATTTGGGCCCATTCCTAACTATTGGACTGCACAGTATTTAATAACCTTTTTCTAAGCAAATATACTGTATGTAACTGCGTGGTGGGGGTGGGGGTGTTCATTTATTTGTTAACATAATCCCAGTAGCATGGCCATGAGGAAAAAAGAAATCTGTTAAAGATTGCACAGAAAAAAAAATGCTAACCATAACTGGAAATAGTCCATATATTCAAATGAATGTATTTCCTTGTATTTTAGGTCATGGTGCTGATAAGATAGAAGGCTTGGAGGCTTCAAATCTTAGCTGTATCATTCAAGAGCTGAACTACCATAGGCAGGTTAGTTAACTTCCCTGAGCCTGTTTCTTCATCTGTAAAACAGGAAGGTATCTACCTCACGAGGATTGTCTAGATGGGAATAAAAGAGGGGTCCATAACTAAGTTTGGAAAGTGCTGCACTGAGCAATTCATTCTACACTAGACAATGTAGAACAGATTGCTGAACAGAATGCAGAGCTTCTCAGAGCCTTTCATATACACTGAGGTATCTTTTACATCACAAATATAACTCAATCTTGAGAATTCCACAGAATTATTTGACCTGGAACCCTTTATGATGAGTGTTTCTGAAGATCACTTGTTTCCCAGAAGAGAGTTTGAAAGGGGGGTGGGGAGGATTTTAAGTGGCATCTTAAGTCAACAGAAACCCCTCTATGGTACTCTCCAGAGGACAAATTATTAAGTAATTTGGGATTTTTTTTTAAATTAAGAATTTGAAATTCCCCTTCTAAGTGGTTTATATGTATTTATGTATCTAAACATTGATCACATTGCAGAGTGGACCAAGCAAGTACCTAAATTTAGGTAAGACAAGTACTGGGCCGGAGTCTGATGGCCGGTGAGATGAGTTTTACAGGTTTTCCATCCAAAATGAACCAAAAGGAAGATTTGCAGGCAGGGGAGGGCTGTACCTTGAGTCCATGATGTCTCGTTTATTTTCAAAATACTGCACCGAACAAGGGCTTTATCCATCTCTCTAATTTAACTTTTCAACCAACTGAAGGCAGGAAGAATTGATGATTAATTTCTCTCCCTTTTGAAGATTCTGTCCTCTGAAAATTCCAACATTTTCAAAGGATCTGATAAATAATACCAAGTTCATTGGCATTTCAAACAGACAAGACACTTATCTATTTTAAACTATTATGAATGTCATATTTCCATTCAAACTTGGGAAGATCACATTTTCAGCTACCAACCAACTATGGAAAAATCTTTCAGGCAACAATAACCTCTTAATTGAAGATTTCTCTTAAAATTATTTTTATAGAATAATGTGGGTGTTATCCTCCTGAAAAACAAAATTACTTTTAATGAAGCAGTTCAAAATCAGGGCAGGAAAAGAGCAAAGAGTTTCCTTGAGGTTCTGGTGACAGTTTACATAAAAAGATGTTTTATTTTCTCTTTGCAGGGTGTACACCATCATTTTGTCTTATTATTCCTGACATTCAGTTCATCAGATTAGCATCTTTGTGGGAAACAAGAAAGCAATTAAGGTTTTTGCTCTTTATTCTTCAGGAGACAGAGATTTTGCTTTTCCCTCAAAACTGCTAATGATGAGGCAGACCTGGTCAAACACCAAATGCGCAGATTTTAAAATGCAATAAAGATAGAGCTTTAATAATTTTCAATTACAGTTATTCTGCAATAATGTTAGTGAATCTCATCTAAAAAGTAAATTATTTATTGAATAGGAAATGGGAAAGCTTTGGGATTGTGTGACTCTCTCATTTAAAGTTTCACTAAGATTCTCCTTGATAAGGTTCTTTTAAAAGATTACATATTTTATACTTTGTTTCTATCCCTTTTCTTCATTCAGGTTGCTGTTTCTACTTTTTAATATACTTCTCTAACAAAACACGGTAGTCATAGAGTGGCCATTCAGCGGGATCTATTCAGAAAAAGTATTCATTCACTTGCTGCCAGAAATACTGATAATATGATATTTTTTTTATTTTGGTTTAAGAATACATTTTTCATTTTAAGCAAATGAAACTTATGACAAAATAAAAAAACTGTCATTGGTTTTCATTAGAAAATTGGCAGGAAAAAGTCTTGCATGTTGTCTTTGCATTAGCAAAACTTGCCTCTCATGTAAATAAATAGATCATTTATTGGAAAGTGCAGACAGAGAAGACAGCAAAACTATAGAATCCCAGAAAATATTTTAAATCAAAATAAAACATGACACAATGAAAAAAGGGCAATGCAGACAATTTCCTTTTAAAAAAGAGAAGCATCGTCCTGCTCATAGAACTTGAAACCAAGTCATTCACTTAAGCCATTTTGTTCTACTCCCTATGTAGTGATCTCCAATATTTGTGCTCAGATAAACATTAGAGTTCTTATCTATCTCCTCGCTCTTCTTTCTCTTGCCATGAATTTGGTTACGCTTATTAATCTTTCTGCCTTCAAATTGAAGAGGGTGTCACAAATTTAACTTCATTATGAGGTGTGGGCAAAACTCTTACACTGGGGGCGCATGGGTGGTTCAGTTGGTTAAGCGTCTGCCTTCGGTTCAAGTCAGGATCCCAGGGTCCTGAGATGGAGCCCCACATCGGGCTCCCTGCTCAACGGGAAGCCTGCTTCTCCCTCTCCCTCTTCCTCTGCTCATGCTCTCTCTCTCTCTCTCTCTCTCTGTATCTCTGTGTCTCAAATGAATAAATAAAAAAATAAAATAAAATAAAAATAAACTCTCACCGTGAAACTCGTAAGCGGAAGACTCTGCATTCAGAATTCTAGAATACGGTCCAAACTTTCATGGGACTTATGGGCAGCGTTCTTGAGTTCAACAACACAAGAATCTGAACTTTTTGTACACTGAACATCACCAGTTTATCTCACAAACCCGAGCCAACATGTTTGAGATGACAACACCGTGGGAAATTTGAAGGCACGTGTCAGATTGAGTGGTTTCAGCTGAATATTATTGTAAGTGGGTGGGTCTTTTTTGTTTGTTTCAAATCTTGTTTAAGGAAAGCATTTGTTTATCCACTTCAGTGGGAAACTACATTAGGGTGAGATTAAGTGAATTATTTCCAGCGTCTCTAGACATTGTTCCAGGCTGGAATGAGAAATCCCTTATAACTGCCTCCATCTATTAATTTCACTCATTCCATTTTATAAAGTGCTTTGGGTTCATTACAATGGCAAATACTTTAATGACAAAACGCAAGAAATGGAATCCACATTTTGCCTTAATCAGCATCCCTCAGCACTACCTCCCTAGACCAGATATGGATGCTTGAAGTTCACTAGCTTAATTTAATTTACATACTTAATATATATTTAAGTATGTATTAATACATGACTATCGGAGAAAGGATCTTTTTCATGAAATTATTCATTAAGAATCTTTGTAACATTAACGTTTATTTTACAACTCTTTTTGAAATGCTTTTTACTGAGGATATCTGGGTAGACCTAACAGCGATTATACACATGGTCCTTAGGGTCCAAGAGACATGGGTTCAGATTCTGTCTTGACTAAATATCAGCAAGATTTAACTTCCCATCTCTAAACTTCGGTTTCCTTTCTTTGAGAAGTGGAGAAACAGTAACAGTAGCTATCTAAGGGGTTATTGAGATGATTAAAGGAGACAAACACATCTGAAATGCTCACACCAGTACCCAGCATAGAGCAAGCACTTAATGAACATGAGCTAATGAATAGTGAAGTATTATAATGAATGACCAGAAGTAATAGGCATCTTTTGCAATCTTGTCAAAGTCTACCTGGGCCAACTGAAATAAAGACCTGATGTAAATTTAGTATCTTTCAAATCCAGGGCTATATATTTGATTCCCTCATATTCTGTATGATTTGCAATGGTCTTGTTCTTTACTGCTTTCCCTCTCCCTATCTCTAGGGAAATATTGGCACAAATTTCTCTGATACGACAAGATTATTGTGAGTAACTATAAAAAATGCTCATCAAACATGTGAATATAAGGCACCACCTATAAGACTGGCCAATGCCAACCCTAAAGGAAGCTATAGCTTAAACAGAACTTACATTGTGATTTTTTTAATTTAATTTTATGTTATGTTAATCACCATACATTACATCATTAGTTTTTGATGTAGTGTTCCATGACTCATTGTTTGCTTATAATACCCAGTGCTCCATGCAGAACGTGCCCTCTTTAATACCCATCACCAGGCTAACCCATCCCCCCACCCCCCTCCCCTCTAGAACCCTCAGTTTGTTTTTCAGAGTCCATAGTCTCTCATGGTTCGTCTCTCCCTCCGATTTCCCCCCCTTCATTTTTCCTTTCCTACTATCTTCTTTTTTTTTAACATATAATTTATGATTTATTTCAGAGGTACAGGTCTGTGATTCATCAGTCCTACACAATTCACAGCGCTCACATTGTGATTTAAAACCTCCACTAAAAAATTGACATAATACTTACATAGATATTAGACTTTAAATTATTTGTTAAGATGTGTAATTTAATTGCACTTTTCTGAGTGTACATTATTTTAAAACACTGAAAATATTAAAATTAGAAAAAAATATTTTTCAACAAAAAAAGAAAACCTCCACTAAAATAATTAATATCTTTAGATGTAGCAAATACTCTGAACTTCATATTATGCTTGAATCACTATGGAACATGTTTTATCACAGAAATTCAGTGTTCTTCATCTTTACTTGGCCTCTGTCAAAGATGTTTCCTTAAAACTCTCTTCCCAATGTCCTGATTTGTCAAAAATTCTGCTTTTCCCCGAATTCGCTGTTGGGTCCAGAGATATGAATGAACATGGACTAAACAGAGTCAGCAAGAAGCACAAAAATATAAGCACTGTGTGTGAAACTCTAGGACCTCTACGCACTTTAGCTCAAATGAGTCTCTTCACAAATACAGTAAATAGAAAAGTTACTCAGAATGGCTTTGATTCATGTGTTTTGATGCCCATTTGCATAAACAACTTATGTGTGACTTCTTCCCTTTTAATTTTTATTTATATTTTACTCTATTTACAAAGAGGTTTTGTTGGAGAAAAAAAAAAATTGCCTGGTATTTTCTACATGAGGCCAAAAGGAACATTAGCTAAGAGTACAGCAACTGGATGTCTCATCAGTTCCTCCTGAGAGCCCATTAAGGCAAGAAACACGGGGTAACGCATTCATTGTAATGTTCAACAAAATGTAAAGTAAGGTTTGGTTTTAAATATTCTTATTATGAACACATACAAGTAGACTAGCACACCTCAGAGATTTAGGCTCACATGGTCTACAGGCTACTCAAGGTTCAATCTCCCTTCCCACATGCCCCTCGGGTGGGCATAACAACAGAGGTGAATGAACTGGCACCCCCAGTTTGATCTACTTGTTAATTCCAACCTCATCAGGGAGCCCTGTTGTCAGCTCAGGCTGCTGTAACAAAATGCCATATACCGAGTGGCTTAAACAACACACATTTATTTCTTACCGTTCTGGAATCTGTAAGTCCAAGATCAAGGTACTAGCAGATTCAGATCCTGGTGAGGATCTTCTATCCCAGCTTGCAAATGACTGCCTTCCCACTACACACTCACAAGGCAAAGAAAGAGAAAGCTCTGGACCCCAAGGACACTAATCCCATCTTAGGGACTCCAAGCTCACTACCTCACCTAAACATAATTCCCCTCCAAAGGCCTCACCTCCAAATGCCATCACACTGGGGGTTAGAACTTCAATATATGAATTTGAGGGAATAGAAACATTCAACCCTTAACCCTGGTTCAGTGTATCAGCGTGCCGTATCTGACTTTCAAAATCCTAGCAGGGGATCAACTTGTACGCGTCACTTTTTATTTATGAATGTGCCAGATCAGATCCCTTAAGGCCAGCTCTCCCTTCATTATTTGAATCAGTGGTGGAGTGGAATGTAAATATAGATGTGTTCAGGTAAATATGTAGTGAGATTTGATTATCTACATTTTCAAAAGCCACCCAAATTTGTCTCTGTCTATATGCGGATTTTATATAATTATAAATTTGGTTTGTGTGCAGTTACATGAATATAACCTGGCCTATTATCTACTCTGGCTTTTAAGAACTATGTGCATGATCAAAATATCAACAGCCTAATAACATGGAAAAATGGATTTCGGAAAAACCAGAAAACAAGAGGTTTATGTCATAGCATTATCACGGCTAATTAATGTTTCCATGCCTTTTGAATTTCTATTGTATCATTAATTATGGTATGGCAAAACTTCATAATTAAAATAACTATACCATATGCTGTTAGATGTGTCCATTTTGTTCTAAAAGAAGACATATATGTTCTTTCATATGCTTTATTCTCAGCCATCTGTGAAAACTAATCCTGTGGCAAACACGGATCAGCAGTTCCTCAATTTGATGTTATAAAGCATTAAAATACTTGGAATCCTACATCCGGCTATGTTTGATTACTGTTACTTCTTATTCATGGAAGGCACTCAACACTCCAGAATAGGTACATGTGAGTTTTCTCATCTATCACAAGAAAGGAGTTTTAGTGACTTCATTAGGGTTGTCAAGAGATTAAAAAGAACCCAAGTCCACTATCATAGTAGGTGCCTTTATATTTAAGGTCTGTCTTTTGAAAGAGTATATAACTGGATTTATTTATTTATTTATTTATTTATTTATTTATTAACTGGAATTTGTTTAAACCGATGTAACTATCAGACTGTCAAATGGCAAATTTATTCATTTATATTAACTGTAGATATTAAAATATTTGGATTTATTTCTGCCTCTTCATTTTACAAAGAGTAACCTATTTGCCATGCTTTCCCTTTGCCTTTCTCATGCTCCTTCCCAACCAAAACAAAACAAAACAACTTCTTAAACTTAAATTTTTACTACATTTTCTTAACAATATAGAGAAGCATTTTAGGTGTACCCAAGAGCACTTGAATTCTGGTCAGTCATGTTCCCTGGTAGAATATTGCAACTCTGCTTGGTTTTTCACCCTCTACCATATTAGTCTTTTCCCTCCTATCAATATGCTTTCAGGCTGACACATAATTTCCAATATCTAGGACCACCAGTGTTTCTTCCAACCCACTCTTTCCATCCTGGGCTTCTGTTCCCCTCTTCCTAAAGCCCATCCGCCTGTGACCATTTTAGCAAGCTTCCATGAGAGAAGATGCTCCTGAATAGTAGATGAGCTGGGTGCCTAACTTGGACTGATAGTTATTTCTCTCCCCATGTTGCAGATTTTTATTTTCTTCTCACACCTGCTACTACTTATGAGATTTCTACTCTTAGTGGAATTCCTGCTCCTTTGGAGGAAATCTATCTTTTCTCTCTAGTTGTGTTTAAAGTTTTCACTTTATCTTTGGTGTTCTACAATTTATTTACAGCGTTTCTAGATGGCCATTTTGTTTGTTTGTTTACCCTGCTTAGGATTCAATATACCTCTTCAATCTGAAGATTTATATCTTCTATCAGCACTTAAAATTAGCAACCATAATATAGTTTTTCTCCTATTCGTTAAATTCTTTCCTTCCAGAAAATCCAGTAAATTTCTTGAATCTTCTTATTCTATCTTGAATATCTTTTAATGTGACTTCTTTATTTTCCAATTCTTTATCCTTCTGGACAGTGATTGGAATTATTTCTTTAGATCTCTCTCTCTCTCTCTCTCTCTAACTCCCCTTCCCCCATATATCTAATCTGCTATTTGACTTATTCACTGAGGTTTAATTTATGACCATATTTCTTATTTCTGTAACTCCTATTACAGAGAAATTTTTTGAAATCAAAATTGTCTGTTCTTTCATTGATTCTCTTCCTCCTCATGCATGAAGACTTTAATCAATTTAAACCTACTTAAATAATACTGTTTTATAACCTCAAGGTCATTTTAGCATCAATCACTATGTTTGTAGAGTCAGCTGATTCTCTCTAATAATGGGTCATTTCCCTGTGTGATTTTTAATTTTTTTTGTGAATACATCTTTAGCTGAGATATTTTTCTGTAGAAGTTCTGTCTATGTACCACGAGTTATGGAAACAACTCCATGATACTCCTTATTTGGCCTGAAAAGTGGTCTAAGCTGTGTATTAAGCTCCCACATCAGTGTTAAGAGTTCAGTCTCATGTCTTAAACCACTCTGGACATGATTTCTTCTGTTTATAAGTCCTTGATTCCTGGATATTTCCCTTTCTTTTTAACTCAGCTATTAATTGTTTTTAAAAAATTGTTTTTATCATTTATTCTACCTAGCCTATCCATGTGTTCTCATGAGGGGTCAGAAAGTACCTCCATTAGCTCTGTTCCATGTATTAGAAAAGCTAGAAGTCCCCCTCCACCCCGCCACACACACACATACACCATATCATTATGCAAAGGTCCAAGATCAATATAGCACACTATTCTTGGTGAAAATCATCACTTATCAAAGGGGTTAAACCAAGGGACATTACTTTGATCAAATGAGGAGCAGAGTCCTTCAGGAAAACCAGGATCATTGTGAGAAAATGGCTTCAGAAGGGTCTTACATTTCATCAAAGAATGGTTTCTTCTTAGAAGTTTACTAATTTCCTGTGTCCAAGGAGAGGCTCCTGCTTTTCACCACCTCTTTCCCAACTCCTCCCAACCCCACAAGAAGGGGTCCTCAACAGCCACATCTTACTGACCCAAGATGGGCCAATATGATTCTCTCTTCAGGGAACTTAGAATTGAGACTGAGAGAGCTGAGTTAGTCTTTTCATGTGACTGAACCTGAAGTAACTAAACCTGGGAGGTGTCAGGCAGCCATATTTTATGCCACGGAGAGAGAGTAGAATATAGTCATTCTGCAAGAGAAAAAAGAATGAAAATTTCAACAGAGAATTCTGACATTTTTTTCTATTTCTGATTGTAGTTTTCTTCTATAGATCAGCTATATTCTACACTTGATTTCCATGATACACCCCTGTATTCTTATAATAAATCACCCATTTTCACTTAAGTTATATCAAATTGGCTACTGTGTCTTCAAACCAGAAGAGTCCAAAGACATTATTCCTGGGGACACAAGAGCTTATGGCAAATAGCAAGGGAAACACACTGGGCCCTGGGACAGCAAACATTGGTCCAGCATTGACAAAGTACCGAACTATAGCTGGTGTTGGAAAATCGAATATGGAAGAGACGGTTCTAGCCCTTGAGTATCTTACAGAGTAGAGGAGTAGAAAGAAAGACAAAGAAACATATAATGGCATGATTATATGTTATAAAACAGTATTATTTAAGTAGGTTTAAATTGATTAAAGTCTTCATGCATGAGGAGGAAGAGAATCAGTGAATGGGATGATTCTCCAACACAAAGTTTTCTGGATGTTTCACCATTTCCACACCACAAGCCAGACTGGGTTTGGTGCTTCTCCTACAGCACCATGTAGCTCTCACTATCATTACTGTGCCAGACACAGTTACAGATACCTATTCACTGGTCCATCTCCTTCATAAACTGTGAGCCCCTTGAAAACAGAAATGGTGCTTTTCATTATAGTATCTCTAATAATTTGCAAAGTTCCTATCAGATAGTGGTTGTTCAATACATAGCTGCGGAGTGAATGACTACATGAAAAAATAAATATAGGGATCTGTCTAGAAATAGGATAGAGGAAAGAATAAGCTATTATTTCCATTTAGAAAGGCTTTGGCAGACCTCTCAAAGACAGTATAAGATAAGAGCACTGGTTTTAGAGCCAGAGATCCCTGAGTTCAAGAGCTGGATCCAACATTTTTTAGCTGTGTGACCTTTTCATCGGTAATTTGGGGATGTTCTTGATAAATGCCTTACAGAACTATTGTGAACATTAAGTGTGGGAAAGAACCCAAGAGGACACACACAGTCCTGCTAGTTAGAGTCTGGATTTCAGGGAAAGAGAAGAGGAACGGAAGCTGTAGGGCATAGAAGATCAAGCTCTCCTCCTGTATGTCATCCCATTACCATTTATAAATGGGATGGGGGGGGATGGGAATGCAGCTTTAAGCACCTCTGGATCTGCTGTTGGCCCACTTTAGCAGGGAGAATTCAAGGACATGCTGTAACTAGACAAAAGCAGGTTCTATGCAGTTGGGCCCTCAGGGCAATGACTATAAAAAGAAAAGGGGAACCCTGAGAATGGTGATTAGTCTAGTCTAGGTGAATGACTAAAATGTCAATCAATCGACAGGACTAATTACTTTGGTGATACAGGAGGACTTGCGTTAATATAAGCATTTAGTAAAGGGACCTCTTCTGGGTTTCAATAGCAGGCATCACAATAAGTGCCTCTCTGACAAGTCTCTGTTTGATAGGATGGTGGCTCCAGGTGTTCCAGTTTAGAGTAGCCACAAGAGTGTGAGGACAAGATCTTACCCCAGAGAGGAAGAGTCTGGAAAACTCTAGATCATGTGTCATCAATGGGAAATAATGTTCCAAGGGGGCAAAAATTGGTTCTAATGGGCTTAAAAATCTTAGATATCCTAATTGCTATCCTAATGCCTCCAAAGGGCCACAGAATATAAGCAGATGTACAATAGATCTGGAGTGTGAAAATATGATAGCAGGGGAGAAGTAACAATCAGGAAAAACATAGGCAAACTATGCCAGGCTTGATACTGGCTGAGCCTGTCTGTAGTATTTGTGTTGCCTCCATAAACTTAGCTTTTCCCATGCACTACTCAGAAGGTTACTTCCGTCTTGTCCCTATGCCTGCAATTTACTAGGCTGCCACTAGGGTGCCTTGGTCCTATTAAAGCCACGTAGCTTGAACAGTCAGGCATCCCGTGTGTATGATTAACAGTGAGGGATTAGCATGCTTTCTTTAAAAAAAATTCTTTATGTATATCTATACTTTTTTAAATGAAAAGGAGCTCTTAATTAAAACAGTCTAACATAACCAGCGTTAGTAAACATTAAAGTTTAAAAAACAAGAGGAAAACACATTTAAATCTAAAATGGTACCTCTGACTGATTTTAGACTAGTGTTAATTACTGTATAAATTAAATTTAAGGATAAATATAATTGTTTCTAATATATTTTTAAAGGCTTTAAATTATATAGTGTGGAGTGAAACTATGACTGAATGAAACTGATGATCTAGGAAGATGTAGCAAGTTTATCCCTCCCGTGTCACCTAACACATTGCTGGATGCCTTCCATGTAAGAGGCATATATTCGAATGCTTCCTAGTTAAAAATTTCCACTACTCTGGATTATACCTTCTTTGCAATTTATAAGACAGAGTCACCTCTCAGACAGCACTACATGGAATCCTCCTTCTCCCCAACCTTATTTCCTATTAGTTCCTATGACAAACTTACCTTCTTTTTATAATCTCTTTCCACTGGCTCTTAAGGTAATTTCCAACTTTCTTTCCAAGGTTATTGTCAACCAAACCCCAGCATGAAATCTGCGCTTCAGCCAAACTGAAACTATTCCCAATTTATGACACATAACCTCCTTTTCCTATCATGTCTTTTTTCTGAGTTTCCCTCCCTTTAATACGTTTGCACCTCAGTCCATACCTCACAGCCCCATTTCTACATGCCTAATCCCAGGGGTTCAAGCCTAGTTCAGTCCTGCTCCGTGAAGGCTTTCTTAGGCTCTGCCATCAGATGAGCTCTCCCTCTCTCTCTCGCCTTTGAATCTAATTAATCTTTATTTGGGGTCTTTCTTAGATCTGATATCACTTGAAAGAGCCTCCATTTTATGGGGGTTTTCATGTATCTATGCTCCATCTCTCCCATTCCACCCCACCCATGATGGAGTTTAAGTTTCTTGGTAGCAGATCTGTGCCTTATTCAACATCCTTCCACACTGCCCTCAAGACAATGCATTGCACATAATGGCTGTCCAACACTTGCAGGAGCGGCTCTGTCTCCGGCTGGGGCTATGTAAGTGAGTTGTGGATGTCATTCAGATTAGAAGTAGTATTTGCAATTCAATGTGAGCTCTTCAGAAAATAGCTCTTATTAGGCAAGGATTTTTGTGAATCATTAACAGGCAACAGCAGTCCTAGGGATTAATTTTAATAATATTTCTGTTATAAAATTCAAAGGCGATCTTAACCAAAACATGTATATCCCAGACAAGTGCACCTGTTGATAATCACGGTGACCACAGCTGAATTTTAAGACTCCTCCCTGAGTTGGAAAGATATGTAAAGCTTTGCCCCTCCAGGTGTGACTCAGGAACCATCAGCATGGTTCAACCTGGGAGCACGTTAGAAATGCAGAATCTCAGGGTTCTCTCTAGATTTACTGAATCAGAGCCACATTTTAACACATATACACAATGGAAATTTAGAAGGGCTGGTTTCAATGGACACTTTTTAAATTTTTAATGTCCATTTATTTCCATTTATTTGGACATATATTTATGTTCAACTCTATTATATCTATATATGTATTAAATGAGCATATCGTAAAATCTTGTTTCATGTGTTTCCTCGAATGCAAAGTCAGAAAGTTAATTGCATATAATAGAAACACAAAATGAAAAGGAATTAAAATATCACATCAAATCACTGTTTCTTATATTTTGCCTTCAGATTTCCAAAAAGCAGCACAGGGAAACTAAGGAATACGGAGCATCAACTACACAGTCCTTTCCCAAATAGCTCTTCTCACGAGAGAGAGGAAAAAACACTAAATATCAACATGACAGGGTTGGAAGTGAAGAGGCAGTTTCCCAGGTGGGGCTCATGAAATCCAAATTGTTTGATTCAAGTCTTCAAGGGGAAGAGGAGCTTCATCGAACCTCCAAGGAGAGACCCACAAGACCCCTGAGAAGAGTAGAAATATGGTCTCCCTGCCATGCTGACACCCTTAATTATGGCTTTTGAGCTTTTGATGTTCTGACACATAAATAGCTAAAAATTTGCTTTTTCATTTTGTGCACTTGCAAGTTGGAAATGTCATCAAGTTTCATCAAGATTGAAATGGGGTCCAATTTGCTAAAAATGCCTCATGCATAAGGAAGTTTTGTGCTCTCTTCCACATGGGAGTCAGCCTGCACAATACATTATGCACCTCGTGCTGGAAGGATCTCGACATGCCACTCAAATCCTGAAATGGAGGGAGCAGTCACGCTTCAGGGTCTTTGCACTTTCAGGGGGAGGGGTCCCTCTAGCCCTCAAATATTCAATTCCCAAATAAAATGGTGCTGTGTACTCACTACAAAAGGACTGATGTATCAACTATGCCTATAGCTTCTCCTCGCTCATTATTTCTGAAGCGCAGCCCTTTATTCTGCCATAGCACACCCCCAAACAAAGAAAGGCAGGCTAAATTCAAAAAATAATTGCTATTTTATGTCCCTTTTGCGTTTAACAAAGTATAAAATCAACAACTTTACTCTTTAACAATGAGAAAGCAAAGTGAATTAGTCAAGGAAAAGACTACCTTCTTATGATTTCACCTTATCTTTCTAATTGGGATTATATTTCCCTCGATTCTGTCCAGAATCTCTCCCTGTGTAAGATTCTGTACCTAATAACAAACTTTTAAAAGGGCCTGAGTTGCTCTCTGGGTGGACATGCTTTTATCTCTTTGTCCAATGTTGATTTTCTCCCCCTACTCCTTTTCCTCTGCATCCATACACCATCACTATTTTAAATAAACATAGTGTGGTTCAAGGCTACCAAGAACCTACATCAGGGGTCTTTGCCACCGAGCAATTCCCATCGAAGAGAACAGCATCATGAAGTCGTCAGATGATGTCCACTGGGGCCCCACATCTGAAAAATCAGAGCCTGGAAAGTAATGAGCCTCAGGCTTTTCAACCCATCCACAGACAAAGATACGCACCCAAGGCCTTGGCATACAGCTTGAATGCACTATCACAAGGCAAAATTTCTGTGAGATCTCTTGTTGTAGCCAAATCTCATACCAACTCTACATTTTGTTCCTTAATCTGTTTATTTGAGAGATCTAAAACATATTTTTAAGCTCCTTGCCCTACAGTCTAACTGGCACTTTTTGAAGTTTTCCCTTGCTTCTAAGCACACCTTGACAAAGCTCTTCTTACCTTGAGGTTGCCCAAGACCTCTTCTCTGCGTTGAAAATGAAGTGTCCAGGTGATTGTAAGAGTTTCAAGCTTCTGATTTTACTCAGTGCTTTTATTTCTATCAGCATCAGCAAAATATTAATAGCCAACATTAATTGAATATCTACTGTATGTGAGGCACTCTCTAAGCCTTCATGCATCATCTCAGTTAATAGTTAAAACACCCCTGTAAGCAGGAATAGTTAGCCCCACTGTACAGATGTGGAAACTGAGGCCTGGAAAAGTTAAATTACTCAGTATCACAAACAAAAAAAACAGATTTGGGCTGATTCCTACAGTGTACTGCCCATTCCTGTTGGCTTGTCACACAACCCATAAGCACTTAACAGACTCCACATTCAAATGAGGAAAATGAGCCTCCCAGCTTAACATGACATAGTTAATAATGAGCAGAACAATCAATCCAACATCTTCTGACTCTAAGACCGTTGGGTTTTCTGTTCTACCTCAGACACTCAGATCATTTGCAGTTCTACATTTCTAGAAATCTATGATACGAAAGAAGCTTAAATGAGTCAATAGAACACGATGAAACTTGGAGTCTTTATTTTCATGCAAATAGTCTCAGAATGAAGGTCAAGACATAAAGATTCAATGACCTTAATTGTAAAAGAATTAGAAATTCCATTAGTGACTATCACAATTTAATAATGCTCATTTTTTTTCCAAGAATGGATAATAGTTACAGGAAATTATAGCAACCTCTTAATTTCTAAGACTATTTTTTTTCAAGTGCATCTTCCTAAAGATTAGATGCCTTTTCAGCTCCCAATAACAAAGAGGTTGAGTAAGAATTTTTGCCATTGAGGACTTTTCTACCTTCAGAACTGTCTAAAACAGGAATGGACTATCTTGTGCAGTAGTAAGTACCCTGTCCCTAGGGGAATTCAAGTAGAAACTAGATGACAACTTGTCAAGGATGCAACAAAAGAGATTCACGACCTCTTAGGGTGGCAGACTTTTGAGAATGGCATAAAGGCAATGGACAATTTCTCCCTAAAAATGAATACATGTGCAAAATTTTGCATACACCGAGGTAAAAATCTTTGCTCTGCCATGTCTCTATGACAGGAAATCATTTGTCTTGGTATGCATCCCATGCATCTAGGTGTGGATAACAGCATGTAAATGGGGAAGTTTCTCCATGAGCTTTATCTCAGCTCCCTTCTTCAGCCTGGTCTCCTAATACACGTGGAAATAAGCAGCTGCAAGCTGGCATATTTTGCGTAGCCTACGTGGTAATTTACTTAGCTTTTTTTTTTTCAATTTGCGAAATGAAGAGATCTCACGTAAAAATTCGGATTTCTGACTTGCAATGGAAAAACATGAGAGGCTTAGGTAGCTGTGGGCCTGCATTCCAGCAGGATACCAATTTGCAGAAGTTGTGTGGAGACCACAGAGCGGGGCGATGCTACTTGGCCACAGCCACTCACGATTGCAACCCTCAGCCTGTTCTAACACACTGATGCTTCCGATTCCACTATGCACTTGAGTGTGCAATCCTTGAAATAGAAGAATGATTTTTGGTCAAAAAATCTCCAAACTGACTCTCCGAAGGGCTGGTATGCTTCTTTTTAATGACAGTCCCTCTCGAAAGAGAGACATACTGTACATAAGGAAGCAGGAAAGATGAGCTTACGGCCAAATCAGACATAAGAGCAGAGAATCCTATGCCTTTAGCAATCAGAGCCTAAGAAACAACCAAGTACATTCATCAATTTTCACTCCCTATGCCCATTTTCTCCTGTTGAATACAAAGACTCAGTGAGCATGCATTCAGAAGACCAGGGACAAATGCAGTCCTCTGAACCAGGAACTGACCTTTCAAGCGCACTGACTATGAACTTGAACCTGGCACTATTCATACCGAAATAGAGAAGGATCTTCCCTCCTTTGTCCAATTCATTGTGCAGAATAAAACTCCCAGCCTAAGGTCAAGGAGGGAAGAAGGATCTGGGAAAGAGGCAAGGAACTAATGGAGATTTTCCTCCTGTGGTCTTGCCACTCAACCACAAACTGGGATTCCCAGAAAAAGTCCAAGACTGCCTAAAAAAACAACAACAGGTGGCCTTCAAGTTTCATAGAGCTCACCCTCCAGTACTTAGGCATTATAATTAAAGCATAGTGTTCAATTGTTCTTACAGCAACTGATGAACAGACATTTCCAGCTGTGTCACGAAGACTTTGTTACAATTTTCCTGGGTGGTAATGTAGGGCTATTGATTTGAAAGTTGTATTCGTTCTGGGCGCCTGGGTGGCTCAGTCGTTGGGCGTCTGCCTTTGGCTCAGGTCATGATCCTGCGGTACTGGGATCGAGCCCCGCATCGGGCTCCCTGCTTGGCGGGAAGCCTGCTTCTCCCTTTCCCGCTCCCCCTGTTTGTGTTCCCTCTCTCGCTGTGTCTCTCTCTGTCAAATAAATAAATAAAATCTTTGAAAAGAAAAGAAAAAAGTTGTATTGGTTCTTACCTCATTGTTACTAAGAACAGAAAAGAGGATAAAAGGATGAGACACTGATTCTAATAATAAAAATTGTAGATCTCATAGACTTACCTCAAAGAAGACAAAGACGGGATCCCTAAACAATCTAAAAATGGCAAGCATTTCCCCTCAGTTGAACGGTGACTGGACTTGAGCTATATGTGAACTATGAAGGAAAAGACCTCATTATAGAACATAGAGGAGATGCTGAAAATATTTCGAAGAGAGAAACCAGTGGATGCAGTTGAGGAATTGATCATTTATTTTTAATATCTACTACTGGAACACTGCCACGTCTTCTTGTATTTTAAACCCTCACCACCTGTAAGTAGTATTCAACTTTCCCACATTTTACATTTCAGGTGTGGTTACAAGAAGGCATTATGGATGATGTCAGGGAACTATAATTTTAGTTTTGTTATTAATTGATTTTTCAGCTTTATTCAAGCCACGCAACCTGTTCTGGTCTGTTTCCTCATCTGTCAAATTAGGAATTCTACCGCCCCAGGGATGGCAGAAGGACAAAATGTAACTGGATATAAAAATGCTTGGAGAAGGTAAAATACTCTTCAGATGTAAGGAATTACTAAACATAGGAGCATGTTGCTGTAGAAATCATGTGATCGTCTCACATAAAAACAGAACCCATAGACAAGGAAGTTACATTTCTCTCTTAATGATGTTTTAAAAGGACATGTTTATTTTATCTTACTTTATAATCGTTTTTTATGATTTTTCATTAAAAAACACCCATAGTATCTTCTCAGGTAAAATAATCAATATGCCATTTAGAAAATAAGTGATCAGAATCCTGGAATATTCGTTTTCGGCTTCTATCCTGTCATTTGTTATTCTAACATTTATAGCTTTAAATATTAGCCCCATTCTTATTTATAACAACATTGGATAGCACTACTCATTTATCTATTTAAGAAAGGCAATTTGGAGGAGGGGTAGCTCTGGTGATGGCAATTTGTCATTAACAGCAGTTCTAATTAAATAGCCTCATCTACACATGACTGCACCATCTTGTGCATTTTCCCCAAGACTAAATATCTTCTAAACCATAATAATCCACCAGATCAAAAATTCAGCTGATTATGAAAGTGAGAAAATAGTGATTTACATGTTACACTTTAAAAGCTTCATCAAAGCTGTAATAATTTTGTTGGATAAACAATATGATTCTTGAGATTAATAAGAATTTCTAAATATGAACAATATGTACCCTGAGGAGAATATTATCTAACAAGGAACTGATAAATTATGTTGGGCAAATAATCTGCATACTAAAATGTGTTTAATGGAGACAGGAAATTAAATACTGAAATGTGTAAATAATACACAGCTTGGTGTGTTGTTTTGTTCCCCCCACCCCACCCCCCGCCGCCCCATCGCTGGATTAAAGCCCAACTTCAAAATTATAGATGTCCCAATGCATGTTCTGGTCATTCACACAGGAAAAAGAATTGAATAAACAGAGGTGTGTCTCAGATCCAGGTTCACACTGGGCAGGAAATCGTTAAGTTCTTTGATGAGCTCCATTTCGAATAGATACTTGGGACAGATTAGGGGGAAATATCCGTGGAATTTTTTTCTAGCCTTCCAAAAATTACATTTAGGGTTTTTTTTTTTCAAGTGGTAACCATCTTTGAAAACTAGATAAAAAGACTATGCTGGTTCAAAAAGACTATGCTGCTGGTTCAAAAGACTATGATGATATGGAACCCAATGGAAATGCTGCCGAGATTAAATTAATCAGAATGTTTATATAGGACCTGGATTCTCTAGCTGACCCCTGGCTGAAAATTTCTTCAAAAAGCCATCTTACCACCCATTCCTGGTAGACCTTTCAGGAAGACTTCACCAGAGTCAAATGTGTGAGTGGCAAAACCCATCAGGCACTATTTCTAGGAAGAGAGAAGCTGGAAGTCTTCCCAGGTCTGCACAGGGGGCTATGCAAGTACAGAGGTGTGGCAGGAGGCGGGGCAGCAAAATCTTCCTAAAAGATTGGTTTGTGAAAGAGCAATAAATGTTAGCCAGGCAAAGATCACGTAAGTGCACTCCAAACAGAGGGAACAAATAAGTAAGAACTTATAAGGATGAGACATTTGCCAAAACATGAGTAGGAGATGGAAGATTTTTAGAAACAAGACTACAGGAGAAATCAAGGCCAAATTATCCACATTTGCCATGCTAAGAATTTTAGATTTTTAACCCAAAGGCCATAGAGAACAAGTTTGACAAAGATATGAGTAATACCGTCCACACACATAATTAACAAATGATTGGTATCCTGAATTTATAAAGAACATTGTAAATCAATAAAAAGACAATCCAGGGACACCTGGGTGGCTCAGTCAGTTAAACATCTGCCTTCAGCTCAGGTCATGATCCCAGGGGTCCTGGGATCAAGTCCCGCATCAGGCTCCCTGCTCAGGGGGGAGTCTGCTTCTCCCTCTGCCCCTCCCCCACTTGTGCTCTCCCTCTCTCTCTCTCTCTCTCTCTCTCTCTCTCAAATAAATAAATAAAAATCTTTTTAAAAAATAAAATAAAAAATAAAAAGACCATCCAGTTGAAAACTGGGCAAATATTATGGACAGGCAATTTCCAGAACACAAAGCCTAAATGACCATAAAATCATTTATAAAGATTATCAGTTGTGGTAGAAATTAGAAAAGTGGAGATTAAAACCCAACGAGGTACCATTTTTAACCAATCAGATATAAAAATCTGATCATACCAAGTATAATGAACATATGGAGCAACCAGAACTGTCATACACTGTTAAGAGTAAAATGGTTCAATTAGAAGAAATTTGGCAATCATCAGTAAAAGTGGAGGATACCAACACCCTTTGATTCAACAATTCCTCTCTTTATAATATCCCTTAGAAATAAGTCCCACATGTATCTATAAATATATGTGTGTAAGAAACTTTATAGGAGTGTTATTTATATTTTTTCAAATATTTGAAATATATTTCAAAAATATCTATTTCAAATATAAATAACTTCAATGTCTATCAACAGGAAACAACTCTAAGTATGGCATATTCAGAATGAAATATTAAATTGCATGGAAAATGAACTAGGGCCACACATATCAAGGATGAACCTCCTACATAAAATATTGAGCAAAGAAAAGAAAAAGCAAGCTGCAGAAATACATAAATCTTATCATGTGAGTCGTATGCCAGTTTAAAACAAGGCACATAATAGGGGCACCTGGGTGACTCAGTTGTTAAGCATCTGCCTTCGACTCAGGTCATGATCCCAGGGTCCTGGGATCGAGCCCCACATTGGGCTCCCTGCTCAGCAGGAAGCCTGCTTCTCCCTCTCCCACTCCCCCTGCTTGTGTTCCCTCTTTCGTTGTCTCTCTCTCTGTCAAATAAATAAATAAAATCTTTAAAAAAAAAAGAAACAAGACACATAATAATCTATATTGCTTGGAGACACATAAATATGTAGTAAAATATAAAGAAAGCCATGGGAATTGGGAAGGATAATTGTCACACTGAAGAGAAGAGTACCGTAGTGGGTATGTGGCAAAGACCCTGGGACTTTCTGCTTATACTGGAAACATTTTCTTTCAAAGCAGGATAGGAGCGTTCATTACAATGTTCTTTGTACATTTTTATATGTTCAGAACATCTCAAAGGAAAATTTTAAAGATAAAAAGAGAGAGAGAGCTCACTTAGATAGCAGGAAGGAAAATGGAGTGAGGTGGAGGCCAGTAGGAAGGAGAGGCAAGAAGCGGTAAGACTAGCCTCTACTTGCAGAGATCCGTGCCTTCAAAGAAATGACACAAACTGCATTCTCCCAGGAGGACTGGACAAGACTCCGACTTCACCTGGACTTGAATCTCAGAACTGACTCTGCGAGAATCTTATATCCCAAAATGTCCACAAATAGGCAAATTTGGCAAATGCGACACACACTTAAGGCTGGAGAGCACAAGACAACTCCATTCTAATTCAAAAGTCATACCAACTTCCCTGCAGGGGGAAAATAAAGCGAATTTAATCTTTCAACCCCTAGCTCCATATTTATTATGTGTTGATAATAACATGGGGGATGTTGTGAGGATTAATAAATTCATTTCTCAGGCTTGGTAGATAAAAATGTGCTCCATAAGTATTTTAAGAACTATGAAATGGCTTGTTTATTTCAATGTCCCATTCAGCCAACCCTTAAACCTTATCTCCCACTTCTGCATTTTGAGATGAATATGGGGGTCTTTGAAATGACTGCTCGTAACCCTTGGGGATTATGCGTTTTGAGCACAGGTTCACAATGAGTATGTGACCAGATCTATGTCACATAGGAGAAAGTCAAAAATATAATCCCTAAGAGGTTAATGACATAAATTGTATTTGTAGTTTCAATTTGCTGCAATAATTCTGAAGACTTTAGAATAAGTAACTTTGGCCTTAGCACCCAATGTCTGCCAATACAAAGACATCCTGATGGGGGGGGTCTGTCAGGAATAAGCTAGGGTTTGGGCTGGAAAGCAACAAATCAAGTCATCAAATTCAATGGAAATAGAGACGATTCTCTTTATAAAGATAATTAAAGAAGTTTCTTTGAGTAGTTCTCCTAGAAGCAGGTAATGGCTTATATCAATTCACCCACATGCCCTTGCGTGGCCTCCTTTTGGAAAAAGCACACACTTGCATAAGGCTGGCTCTCTTTCAAGGGGCAGTGGCACTCATGGGCCTAGAAACAAAGTTTCGAGGGCCATCTGAGGCTTACACCTCTCTTGATCATAGCCTTCTTATTTCCCTACTTGAACAAATAATTCTGGCCATTTTGTGATAATTCCACATTTATTCATTTATTCCACAACTATGTACCAAAGGTATGTCTTTCACAGCTTTCCTTGACCAGATGCATTAAAGCCAGTGGTTGGGTGGCATCCCACATTCAAATTGTGGGTCGGCATCTCCCAAATTGTGTTCTACGACGTTAACAGGTAATCGTTTGCCTATCACCGTATCCTCTTCTAGAAAAATCACGGGTCATACTGGTATTTTCAATTCAGAAAAAGTCACAAACTAGATTTACTCTGGTAATCTAATGTCTCTCAAAATCATCAGACCATGGACATCTGTCACTAACTCATAATACACTGGAATTACTCAGAACAGGGTTCAGTAAACACTGTTCTATATATGCATCCTGTGACCTCATTACTAGCATGAGGAGCCGCATAGACAGTGACACCTTAATTCATCAAATGATGTGGCAGGCAGCTTCTAAGATGGCCTCCCCTGATCCACATCTCCTGGTACTCGTGCCCTTGTGTGATCCCCTCCTTTTGAGTATGGATGGGACTTGCAACTTACCTCTAAACAAAAGATGATGGGATGTCACCTCCGTTATTAGTCACAGATGTGACCTGTCTTCTTAGCAGACTGTCACTCTTGCTGGTTTTGATAAAGCAAGCTGCCACATGGGAGGGGCCCACAAGGCAAGAAACCGAGAGTGGCTTCCCTCCCCTAACCAGCAAGAAACAAAGCCCTGCCAATAATCATGTGTGCTTAGAAGTCAACCCTTCCCTAGTACAACCTTCAGACGAGACCTTAGCCTTGGCCAACACCTTAACTTCAGCCTGGTGAGGGACCCTGAAGCAAAGGGTCCCACTAAGCCATGCCTGGATTCCTCACCCATAGAAACTGTGAGATAATAAATGTGTGTTATATTAAGCCTCTAAGTTTTAGGTAATTTGTTATGCAGCAATACACAGCTAATTAAATGAATTAATTATCTTTTATGCATCAGTGCTATGCATGGAGATCTGTAATATCACATACTAATATTACAGCTAACACTTATATGGCCCTTACCATGTGGAGACACTGACCATTCTAAGCACTTCAGTATATAGTTTCTCATTTAATCTTTGCAAGGACCCCTAGGACCTATCACTGTCCACATTTTATAAGGTGAGCAAACTGAGGCCAGGAGAAACTGAGTGACTGCCCAGCATCTCGTTTCTAGTCATTGGTAAGGCTGGTTGATGAACCTACTTCTTGACCGTGATGCTATAATCACACTAACAAATGCAAAATGTATACTGTCATGAGTTCTACAAGGAAAAGTTATGTGGTCTTGAAAGAGGCTATAATGGGGGACTTAACCCACCCAGGCCATAAGAGACACCTGAGCTGAAATCTGAACAATGACTAGTAAGAGTTTACTAGAGAGAGGCAGGCATTCCAGGGAGCAAGAAGAGCAAAGGCCATGGCCCTGTGGCAGGCAGAAACCGCCTGAGGCGGAGAGAACGAAGTAAGGCAGACATTGGGAGTCGGGCTGAGGCACGGGGAGAGATTAGATCCAAGGCACCAGACAACGTACGGTGTTGTGGACCATGTTAAGGAGCTGTGTCTTCATCTTAAGAGCAATGGATGGAATGCCACTGGGGGTATTCAATGGGGATGAGAGGGGGCAGAACGCTCACATGAGCATGTCTGCATTTGAAACCACCACCGCAGATTCGAAAGGAGAACAGATTGAAAGATGCACGAATAGATGTCTGAGGCTATGAGATTAGTTCAGGCAGGAGACAATGGCAGTGGCCTCAACCAAGGAGGAGGTGGTGGGGAAGAGAAGCGGGCGCAACCAGGAGATTTTTAGGAGGTGAAAATCAACAGAGCTTGGATAAGGGGAAGTGAGGGAGAGTTCAAAGACAGATGACTCATAGGTTTCAGCCGTGCACAACTTGAATTTTATATAACACACACCAATTGCAGGCCGATGGTTATATGATTTCCAAAGTCAAAGTCAGCGCCTCAGGAAAGTTGGCCCCTGGAGTCAGGTTTGTGGTTTCCCCATATATCACAACATAAAACATAGAAAACGTGCTACAGAAGGTTAGGGGTTGCAAAACATCCCTCAGAGGCACCTAGGGGCTTTGACTGAGGACTTCAATCACTCATTTAAAAATCAAACAGCTTCGGTTTTAGAAAACAGATTTTTTTTTTAATGAATGGGCTAATATAGTTTGGCTCCAGGCATCATTTCAAAAACTCTGCAGAAATATTTCCAAGTCTCAGTTTGCCTCGCCAAACTAGAGTACCAAATGGATCTGCCCAGTCAGCCCCACCACACGAGCTGCACAGAATTCCGCAAACCTCACTCCTTCCTTCCACAGCTGCCCAGGACTCCTGTGTGCACCAGACCCCAAGCCCCACCGTGGCATCCAGTTGACAGGACAGTCCTGAATGTCACTCGGAGAGGAGCCCCGAGTCCACCCTGTAAATATGAAACAAAGTTTCTTTCATTTTGAAGATGGTGATGGCAGAGATCTAGCACAAAGCATGCTATCTTGTTGTATAGTTGTCCCCAAATAACTAAGCCATCTTCCAAGCCAGACAAAAAGATCCACAACCCAAGCCAATGGCAGCCCAAGGTAACATGATCCTCTAAAGGCTTATGGCCAGTCCAGAGCTTTTCTCCAGCTCCCATTTAGTTTTTGCTGGCCTCAATTTCCTTATCTACACAATGGGTATAATCATAGCTACCCATAAAGTTGTTGGAAGGGTTGAGGGAAGCGATACCCAAATGTTTCACACACTGCCTGAATAGAATATGTTCTTTATAAATGTTCGTGATTATGATTATGCCCTGTCTGGTGATATTCAGGAAAAGAATGAGAACACGGAAGGTAGAGAAAAGACAGCCCTTGGCTCAAAGAGCTTCACACTCCAGGGGAAGAGACTTAGTAAAAATGAAGGCTTGTAATAGGAGCATCAGCAAGATATCCTGCCATGCCCCTGACCACTCACATCCCTTGACTTTCTCAATGTTCTTGCTGTTCTGATCCCCGAGAGAGGCCCCCTGGGGAGCTCTGGCACAAATCGGCAGAAATAAATTTGAGGAACACAGATCTGGTGGAAAAAACCCCAGAAAACACACCCAGAGACCTTTGCCTAAGAACTTAATAAAGCAAATCACTACACTTGTCTCTCAGGTCCCCTTCCACAGATGAAAGGAGCCACAGTCTGATCTATACACAAAGGTCCATCTGCATTTAGGAGAGAATCAGAGGAGAAGCTAAGTGAACAGGCCCCTGCAAAGCAAAAGCAAGGAAGCCGGTGTGTATGAGGCACCTACTCTGTGCTCAGCAATGCAATCAATGCTGAACAGAATGCAAAACGAATCTCTGCAAGATCTGAGCTTGGGGACAAGAAAAAAAAAGGGCTTCCTCCTTGGGTGGGACAATGACTAGCAGTTTTAAAAGCTCGGTTTTTAAAAGCTCAACAATGCAAAACAGAATACAGTAAAATGAGAACGGATGTAGTAGAGATGATCATATTGCAGGATTCTGAGACAATGAGAGAACTGTGAGAGGAAAGCAAGCACTGGATGGAGAAAGAGGATCAAATGGAAAGTAGAAGTTGTTGCAGGAGAAAAACAAACCAAGCGATGATCCAGAGGAGGGAATAAAGAGGGCACATTTGGAGGAAAGGGAAATACGTGGAAAATGAACATACGCTTTGAAGAAGCATCATCTTTGAAAACATCATCTAATTTCTTTTCGCTTCATTGCTTAATTTCAAAACAGGTATTGCTTGGCACATGGGAAAACTGAGATCAAGAAAGCTTCATCTCCCAAACAAAGCCAACCGGCCGAGTAGAGACACAGGTCCCGAAGCTAGATCTTCAGTTTATTTTTACACTCATCCTAGACATTATGGTCTCCTGCTCAATGAGGAAAAAGTGGAAAAAGTCTAGTCTCTCTCACTTCTTCCATGAAATGAAAGAAGGCATCCCAAAATGCAGGCAACTGGAGTTCAACTGAAGATTGAATCCAACATTATTGAGAGAATATTATTCTCCTGATGATCCTGCATGTGCATGGATGTAAGCTATCTTTGAAGGCACATCTTCTGACTTTAGAAGAATACAGTTTTCAGTGTTGAAGGCTGCTCCTTCCAGCATGTATCATGTGCTCGTCATCTGAGTCTCTGGTTTCTGGTAACATTACCAAATATTTGCATGTTGCTCCCCACTGTGGACCTTGCCAGACCTGTCAATTGCATGACACTCCTATGGAAGGCAACGTGCTTCTCAGGCTGAACATACATGCCAGCATTCTTCAATATCGAAAGTGCTTACTTTCAAGATGCTTTATCCATAAATTTGGAAGGTAGTTGTTCAAGGTGAGGATCAGGATTTTTGTGATATCGGTGAACAACAGGAAGTCAATCCCTATCAATGAATTTCTACCTCAAATCAGCAAAGTATCATAAATGTTGACAAAAACTGTCCTGGCTTTTGCTGGCGGGTGTGCCCCGGTGGTACCCAATCTCTGGACAAACTTTGCAAAACCAAGTACATCCCACGACTGTAAAATCACTGGCGGCTGGTTTTAATTGAAAGCTCTACGGCTGAGCGCAGAGAGATCCGGGAAATACAAGCGCATTAGTGGGAAAGGCGGCTGCGACCTCCGCCTGAGGGCTTCACACACACCATCATTTAGGATCCTCATCTCCCAAGTGCCTTAGAAATGGGTGGAAATTATGCAGGCTGGGCCATGTTGCAGCCTCATCAAAAATAGACTTGTACATTTTCCCCCCTGAGGTCACGTGTTAGGTCACCCAACACAAGGAACAATACGCGAAGCCATCCAAAGTGTCGATTCGCCCCATTTGTATGTGGTCCGTGATGGATGAATGAGCAGAGATTAAATGAGACCCCTTTCTCTGAGGCTAACGTAAGTTACAGTTCCACTTACATGGCAAGCCTAAGCATAATATTAACATATACATTGATCTGGCGTTTTTAGAAGGGTAAAAAAGGATTTCTAATAATATGGCACTGCATACAAAATTTATCTAAGTAAATAATTATTTTTAAACCTAAGATTTAGGCAGCTTTAGCATTCCACATTATGCTAATGCTTGACAATTACTAAGTGTGGGTATCAGCCAGTGTTTTTTTTTTTTTTTAAGTTTAATTTAAAGCAATTTGACACGGAAAGGTTATTACTTTAGTTGCCAATAAAAGCTGTACTTTTAACATAAGTGTACAGTAGGCCCTAGGGTATGTGACTATTATCTTTCCTGCAATTATGTGGTGTTCTACATAAATGTTAAAAAAAAACTTAGAAATATCAAAAGTACTAACTTAGATACAATATGAAAGTTGAATAGAGAGAGAACACGGAAAACCCGATTATTTTAGGCACAACATGGGTTGAGGTTTCCTCCTAGAGGTTATATTGGGAACAGCACCAGCTGGCTTTGAATAAATTAATTCAAACTATATCTTAAAAACACACACTTAGCAACCAGAATATCGATTTTATGAACATTCTGTCTTGAGATGCAGTTGTTCAATTTCACAAGCTAAATGCCATTAACAGTAAGAGCAAGTCTCTGAACCAATTAACCTATTTTCTGGAGTTGCTGTGCCACCAAAATAAAAAGAACATTTCTCAGATGGTATTTGCCATAATAAGCTTTCATATGTCCCCGAGAAAAGAAAATAATTTATTGCCAGTAATCGGGTAAACTTTTCTCCCTTCCCTTGATCTTTTAGGAAGCTAGGACTTCAACAAAACAAAACAAAATAATAATATTTTGTTCTTAAAAAGACAGAAGGCAGCCCTACGCCAGCTCACCTCCCTTCACCTCTTTACATTTATCTCTGAGGTGTTCATATTTAACTAATGGGGGGAAGTCAAAGAAAAGAGGCTAGAAAAGAATTTAATCAATAGCTCCTGTCAATTTTTCATTATTATGGCATACTCCCTTCCTACCATAGGAAATCACTCAAGAAAAGTAAGGCCAGCAAAGACAGGGACATCCACCCAGCCATCTGCTTAATAGGAACATTTAATCCATCAAAGGAGGCCCAAGTGGGGCCTCAAGGGAGATACACGGCTAAGGAAAATGGAGACCCACACTCTGCCCATGAAGACTGACCCATGGGAGTAAAAGGTGCACCTGACCATCACCTTATCATCCCTCAAAATAATCCAAAGGGATAGGTGGTGTTCTTTTTGATTTTTTTTTTTTTAAGTAGGCTTCACAAACCTGAGCTCAAGACCCCGAGATCATAGACCTGAGCAGAGATCAAGAGTCGGGCACTTAACAGACTGAGCCACCCAGGCACCCCGGGAGTAGGTGGTGTTCTTACCGGCATTTCCCATATAAGCGAGCCACGGTCCCAACGTTACTGGTGGTTCCTCGTCCTAGGAGCCGCACCCCAGCCTGTCTGCCCGACCTTAGGACAGTGAAGCAGTTGGAAGCCCAGGCTTTCTGCGTTTGAATCCAAACTTCATCATTCCCCAGCTGAAAAACCTCAGCAAAATTACTGTGCCTCTGTTTCACTCAGTCTCCCTATCCATAAATTGGGGATGATAACTGTGCCTACCTCAGAGAGTTATGACAGTACAGTGTTGCGTATTAAGCCCTTAGAACCTGACGCAGAGTGTACTCGGATTAATAAATGCCAATTCGCTTCTTCTTACTGCTTTTCACCACATACCTATCAGCTCTCTTTAATAAAGGTCTTCATTTCTGGTCTCTTTGAGAGACTCCCAAATAAAGGAGCCTTCCAGGAACAAGGCTGGAATAGAACTCAGATGCAAAAAGCATACGTTCTCAAAGAAGCCTCGATAGCAAGCAGTTTGTTTTTTCAAGCATCCTCTTTTATTGCCCCACTTCAGTGCAGAGGAGACCTATTTTTAAATTTAGCAACTTCTATTTTGACTCTTTCTCAGCGGCCCCAAGGGTCTGCTTGTATTTTTTACTGAGGCACAAACTTGGATCTCCTCAGGAGGTTTGTGAGTGAAAACAAGCGTCTAGCCAGGGAAGGTTCCTACTTGCCCCACCCAGCACCGACCTCCAGGTCTCTATCAGCAGTAACTCTCATCTGAAATCTGAAGGGATCGCTTTATTTCCCTAGTATCTCTACTCCATTGGACAGCAAGAATCATATGCCATGAAGATGTTCGCAGATTTGTGAATACAAAACTACTATGGCAACTTGGAATCGTTTGGCATCTAATCTGTGAATATGACCTTTTGATATTCACAATGAAACTACTGTAGAGATATCGTCACCCACAGTTTCAAAAAAGAGGAAACAGAGGCTCATCAATTGAACCACAATGGCCCACCCGGACCAAGTACACATCACATCTGCGGTCTTCTTCTCCACAGAGGCTCCCGAATTTAACAGAGAAGAGCCAATCTATACATGAGACTTTCTCTCATTTTGATCTGCACGGTAAGCCTTGCCTTCCACCCTAGTTACTGTCTTACGTCCATGACGGATGCACCGTGGCAAACATCTGTTATATTTGCCTTCCTCCCCTTGATTGTAATATTATCACAGTGTTCCTTCAAAACCATCTCTTATCAGTGCTCTGTGGCTTACTTGGTAGGACTAACTTGCTCCCAAGATTGGGTGTGGGCACCGGGTTTGATCAATCAGAGCACTTATTAACCTGACCAAAAAGACAGGTTCAGGAACTGGCATGCAACCCAAGCCGGACTCGTTTGATGTCCACCGGAAGCATTGGGAAGGAGAAGCTGTCTTTATCATAGGGTTGCTCCCATTCTAGACTACAAGCCTAGAACATTTGGAGACTTTAAGGGAAGAGAACCTACCTGCAAATTAAGCCATCACAGGGAGGAAAGCAGACGGAAAATAGAGAAGAAAGCAAATTTTTCTATCAACATTCAAGTGCCTGGATTCAGCCATGCCTGAAGCAATGCTGTCTCCTAGATTTCTCAGTTATATAAGCCAATTTACATTTTAATTTACATCAAAGTGGGTTGTGTTTCTTGGCCTTCTCTGTAAGACACTCATCATGCCTACATCTGTGAACATGCTGCCCTCTTTCTGAGTTATGACCTGCCTTCTTAGTGTGCCTGCTATAGACAGTGAGGGTTTGGAGAACTGAAGTGCCTGTGATTTTTTTTTTTTTTAAATCACTCCTGGCACATTTCTCCAAGCCTTAGGAAGTTTGGATGATAAATAACGAAGATGATGCCTTCCCAGCCCACTCCATTTCTTAAATAGGAAAGCCACCTTTCTCTTCTCTCCTATGCATAACTCAGGTGTCATCTCTGCTAATGAGAACATCGGTAGGCTCTGCGTGGAAGAGATCCACGAGACTACTGAGTCAATCAGGCTACTTCTTCTCAAATTTGGGGTCTATTTTATGCCTATGGGTACACTCAGAGGAAAAGGTCTACAGGATGGCAGGAATATAGTTCCAAGTTGCACAGTACTGGCTCGTTCTCCTATAAAATACACTTATATCTATTGGGAAATTTTCTAAGATCATTTCCCATCAAATTAAATAAACCAATGTTTATCTGCAGATATGATTGTCAGCTGGGAATTGGTCACCCTGGACAACAACTTAGGGTCTGAATCTAGCAAGCCAAGGTCAGAGGCTGGGAAATAGCGCTTGACCAACTTGGCCAAAGTAAGGGACTATCCTTCTACCAGCAGCCACTGGGAACATTTCTAAGAAACAGAACATGGGGTGCCTGGGTGGCTCAGTTGGTTAAGCGACTGCCTTCGGCTCAGGTCATGATCCTGGAGTCCCGGGATCGAGTCCCGCACCTGGCTCCCTGCTCAGCAGGGAGTCTGCCTCTCCCTCTGACCTCCTTCCCTTTCATGCTCTCTCTCTACCATTTTCTCTCTCTCTCAATAAAGAATAAAAATCTTTATTAAAAAAAAAGAAAGAAACAGAACATGGCAGAGATCTAGGCAAGAAAATTTCAGTGTAGTAAACTCTCTGTTTTCCAAAAGAAAGGCTTAAGGCCAATTAAGGATGGCCTAAGGCTCAGAAATGGAATCTCTTGGGCTCAGAGAGAGTGGAAGTATGGTACATGGACTTCTCACATAGCTATGGCCTTGAATCAAAGCTCAACCATGAGCTCTGTAACCTTGGGCAAGTTACTTGACCTTTTCTAAGCCTCAGTTTTCCTCCTCAGATAAATGGGACTAAAAAAGGCCTATGGGATTGTCATGGTGATGAAATGAATGAGCCCCCAAATGTGTAAAAACACTAAGGACATTGCTTGGCATGCAGGAGGTGCTCAACCAACGTGAACTCTGCCGTCAGAACTAATTATAATCATCACAAGAACCAATTACATGGGAAGGCTTCTCAAACAAGGACGTTTGAAAGAACTCAAGAACAACATAGTCCAGGACTTTGGGAGCCTACATTTATAGAATTATAAGAAGCTGTTTCTAGAAAGGACAGAAAAATCTCATCAGGCCTGAGAAAACTTCCAACCAAAACCTACTTCAGGCTGGAAGTCTGAGCTTCTTTTTCTAGCATCCAACCCATACAGGGCTGAATGTGGCAAAAGAAACCAGGGCAGGGTACCCAGTAAGCTTCATCAGCCAAGTCAATAGGTAGCAAGACCTCAACTATGCTAGGATAATATTCTGGGCAGGACAAGCTCTGTTCCCTGACTTAGTATGATTTTTCTTCCACTTCAGTTTCTGAGTAACAGATCCTTTTGAAAACACTCAAATTTGTCTTGGTTTAAATAAGGGGAAAGAATTTTCACACTGGAAGCATAACATAAAGGGATTGGTGCACCCACAGAGGAGAGCCATGAGTCCACAGAATAGAACCGTCAAATATAACCATAACATATGCAGATGTGAGATGAGGATGGAAAGCCGTGGTCCCAGAGATAAATTCAAGGGGAGAATTTCTTTGTCAGTATCAAAGTATGCTTCCCTCAGTGTTTTTCTTTGTGATAACAGGTTGACCTCTTGTTGAACTGACCTACTACATCCCATAACAATCTCTTGGAAGGTTTTTTGGAAATAATACAACTGCCATGATAAATGCTTACTTGAAAAGAGATGCTTTTAAGAAAACTTGAGTCAATTCTTAGACATTCATAAGCAACCTAGAGCTCGGAATATTGTTTTATCCCTTAAACAGAAGGCCTGGAGCCATAGACCAGGTCTGTGGTTTCACAAAGTGACCAGTTTATGACTTCTTTAAAAGACTATCTCTGTTCAGTGTAAGAGAACTTGTCCCATTGCTATGCCAGTCATATTAGTCCTTCCCTTATTTGGGGGAACTAGAGTGAGGGATTAATAGTAACTGTTATGACTTTAAAGGAGCTGAGACAACATCATTCCTTGGGCTTAAATTGGGTCTGTTAACAATGATCATATTATGCTTGTTAAAATTTTAACAATGAGCACTTTACTCTTCAAAATTAGGAAGCAATGTAGAATTTACCTTTAAAATTTGGAAAGGGAAGGGCCCCTGAGTAGCTCAGTCAGTTAAGCGTCTGACTCTTGATCTCATAGTTGGAAAGGGTACCTACTCCGTGGTTTGATTTGAGAGGCATCTGAAGCCATGCCACCTCTGGATGTGAACTCTTGATCTCCTTTATTAGACATGGTAACTAACCTTCTTCCCTACTCCCTCACTGACTCCTTCCCAGATATCACGCCCCCCACTCCCAACCCATTCTTAAGGTAAGACATTCTATTCTCAAACACATGCTATAATAATGCACACACTTTGACCAGAAGGGATTAATTTGTAACCCATTGCTACAGATTCATTAATTTATCAATTTAATAACTTGGTTAACTCTGCTATGGTTCAATTTCCATCTGTGAATTGGAGATAATAGTTGTACTTACCTCATAGAGTTGTTTGTAGATTTAATAAAACAATTCCTGTCATGTGCTTAGAATTCACATTTGTAGTTGTTGCTATTGTTTGTAGTTGTTGCTATTGTTTTGTAAGTGATAAGCTGAAAGTCTTGCGGTTGGGGATATGGAATTGAAAAATACAGAAGTAACAAGGAAAGTTCTGTCATGCATGCAGGGAGCTGCCTAGTTAAGCAGCACAGCACAGGGGACAGGGACCAGGGGACGTGGGGACAGACATGAAGGCAGTGAGCCTTGTACCCCTCTTCTGTTACCCTACTTCTGAACAAATATAACTTCTCTGATCCCAATATATTATCTGAGAAAAAAAGGAAAGAAAATAATCTCTTCAAATGTCATTAAATGGTTCACAGGCCACTTTTTGTTTTCCATTCTAAGTAGAACCAGGCTACATGATTTAAGCTCTCCTAATGAAAGATTTTCTCAGCTCTGTTAATTAGTGTCAATTGCAATGGTGGTTTCTGTTTCAAATCCATTCTTGTTCTCCACTTTACCCTTGCATGATTCTAGAAAAGGCTGCAGCAGGCAAGAGGTAACCCCTAATAAATAATCTTTAGGCAAAACGGTTTGGGTGAATTCCTGAGGGCCCCACTGAGGTTTATTTATTGATCCCATACTGAGGAGCCCCACAAAAAGTGAGAAAGAGGCATATAACAAACAAGCTGATGGAGAAGTATCAAGATGGAAGGGTGTGACAGGGAACAGAAATACACTTGAAGGGCATGTGCTGGTGTATCTCCTAGCAAATATGAAGCTCTGTGGTTAGGATTCTAGTTATGCATGAATTAACGAAATGGCCGAACAGTAGAAACGATACCTACATAAGTGTGTTTCATCTCCACTCATTCATTCATGCATTCATTCATTCATTCAACCAATAGAGCTCCTACTTGGGATGTAGCTTACAATTTCACTGGAAAGACATCAAAATTAATCGTACAAAAGGATGGATGGATAGATGGATAGGTAAGTAGTAGATACTGGGTAATAAATACAAGAAGTTTAAGTAAAGATGAGATGACAGTTTATAATAGGACTGATTTATTCAGGGAAGAGAGGTTATATATTAAATTTCAAACAAGATGCAGAACCAACATCTGAGGGGTTTGTAGCACTTAGCTGGATTAGATTTGGGTGAAGGAGAGCAAGAACAATCCTAGTCTGCACTGCATTGAAGCACATCTCTTTCTTGATGCCCACAGCACCAAAAAGCAGGCATGGAAACCCCAGCAATTGTGGGAGGACAGCTCATCATTCATCATTGTAGGTCCTCCTGCTGTCTTTGGAGGTGGGGATTGCTAGATTTGGCGGGATGAGGTGGGGCTGGAGAACTCCAGCTCTTCCCTGAGTGGAGAGAAGTCATGGCTGTAGGCAACATAAAATCTGTGGATGAAAATGACTTTCTAGAGTTCTCATCTTAAGCAAGAAGAGAAATGACCCACAGCACTTGCTTTAAAGACAGGGGGCTGACATGGAGACTTGAAGCTTTGGAGTAATAATATCTCTCCACAAGTATGTAAGTTACGGTCACATGTGGTTTCAGAATGAAAACCGAATGGCAAACAATAAAAGCCTTTCAAGACGACCAATTCTGGCAAATACTTGGAATCCTGAGCTCTTTAGTAAAAGTGAATGCTTCTTCTTCCAATAAGTCATGTGCCCCTGAGTAATTCCATAGATCAATAAAGGCCTTCGGGGTCCTAGACTTGCCTAGAATCAAGGGGAGAGAGATGATTATTTCAGCTCCTTGGGGCACCAGGGTGGCTCATTTGATTTGGCAGCCAACTCTTGGTTTTGGCTCAGGTCATGTCAGGGTCCTGGGGTTGAGCCCCGTGCCAGTCTCCATGCTCTGCAGGGAGTCTGCTTGAGGATTCTCTCTCTCTCTCTCTCTCCCTCTGCCCCTCCTCCCGCTCACTTTCTGTCTCTCTAAAATCAATAAATAAACCTTTTTTAAAAAAAAAAAAATTATCTCAGCTCCCTTTGGGCACTCACTTGGCCAGCTGCTTTACACATCAAGGGTTAGTACCCAAGTACACAGACCCAGGCACTGTCTAGATTTGAATCTTAGCTCCAACACTTGACAGTCAATGTGATCTTGAGCAAGAGAGCTAACCTGTTTGCCTCAGTTTTCACATCTGAGAAATGGAGATAGGAACAGCACCTACCTCATAGGGTTATTAGGAACTGGAAATGATATACAGCAAAGTCAGTACAAAGAGATGCTAGAGCAGAGTTTGCCCGTAGGAGGGGGATTGCTGATCCTCCATGGAGGGTTGTGTTTAACAAATAAGGTTCAGAGAAAATAAGGAAACTGCCCAAGAACGCACAGCTCAGGAAGCAGCAGGGCTGGGATTCAAACACAGGTTTGCATTGCTCCACATTTTTCCCCGCTGACTATGCTGCTTCCTGTAAGCACGTGTGAGGGTGTGTGAAGGCAAGAAAAGGACCAGAAAACAAGGTGGTTCAAGGGCATGTTTTCCTAAGAAGACAGGCAGAGAAGTAACGAGCCATGATTCCTCCCCAAACCACCTTACCCAGCAACTTGTAGCCCAAGACCTGTTTATCCTTCACTTTTATTTAAATACCACTAAGTATCATTTTTGCAGAGTAGCTCCCTTCCCACTGCCTTGCACCCCTGGCCGAGGTTAGCCCCTTCTGATAAATGGTCTTAAAGACACTGGACCTTGGGGCGCCTGGGTAGCTCAGTCGGTTAAGCATCAGCCTTCGGCTCAGGTCATGATCCCAGGGCCCTGGGATCGAGCCCCGCATCGGGCTCCTTGCTCAGTGGGAAGCCTGCTTCTCCCTCTCCCACTCCCCCTGCTTGTGTTCCCTCTCTCACTGTCTCTCTCTGGCAAATAAATAAATAAAATCTTTAAAAAAAAAAAAAGAAGACACTGCACTTTTTTTTTAACTATTACTAATCACAACCCTATTGAAACGTTTGTTATATAATTATTTGTTTGGACTCCATTTCTTCCAGGAGAATGTAAGCTTCACGAGAGCAGGAAGCAGATACATCTTTAGTAATCGGTCTAGCCTTAGATCCCATGTCTGGCATATAATAGAAGTGCAATAAATGTTTGATGGATGAATGGACTTTTGGGTCAGGAACAGGGTCGTTAGGGGCCATGGATACAAAGGTGGGTGGATGGGGCACAACACACTGGCCATAACACGACCTTGTTAGCCATGGAAGCAAAAGGATCGTGAAGTCAAAAGTTAAGTCACTTATTTTTTCTACTATCAAAAGAAGTTCACATGAAGTATTTACTAAACACCATTTCTCTGTTAAGCATAAGGGAATTTGAATGTTTCTGTGTATTTTAGTGAGGGATATTTATTTTGATACTGTTTTGTGAATACCAAACCCATAACCTAATAGACTGAGGTTGTCTGCCCAGAAAGTCAAACTACCTCAATCCTCTGGAAAGAGTACAAGTGTCAACATGTTCTGATTTGGGGATTCTAATTTAATTCTCAGTACATTTTTAAATTAAATTTTAAGCATTTTTGTGTGTTTTAAGCAATTTTAAATTAAATTTTAAGCAAGTACCCATTACATTCTTAACAGATGGAAGCAGCCTTGTTCTCATATGAGCCAGGGTGGGTCTCCTGCCTCCCACCTGCCTTGTCCACTCTGGCCTCCACCACCACACCACAACGCAGCCTCTCAGGGAGGCTCTTAGGGCCCAGCTAGGGTTGTAAGGACCCCAACTTGAAAACATGGCCAACATTAGCACAGGTGATACTGGCTACCTGCTCCTGTGCTGAGATTACAGGCAAACCAGACTCTGACAGCATTATACCCTCACAACAAAACAGTGAGGTGGACTCATCTCTCTTTGTGTCAACCCATAAAGCCATCTGAGTGTCCCCCTCATCATTTTAGCTATAATCCTTACCTGAAATTCATTCTTCTCACAACTTGAATGTACCTGGAGTAAATAATTTGTGATGCACATTTGCAATTTTAGACGTCATATCGTTTCTATATTTTTTCACATAAGTTCCAATTTCAGAGAAAAGACACATGAATATACATTTGCACTTTGTAGAAAAGTACAGGATTTATCCAGCTTAAATGAGAGAAGCTCCTGGCCTCATGGGGCCAATGCTGGTGAATTTCTTTAAGTGACTTCCTTCATTTACTCACCTTAAAAATCTTTCTTAAGCCTACAATATAGTACTATAGCTCCAGAGTTAACACATTTCATTCATTGTGTCAGTCATGGTAAACATATGTTCTCTGTGTGCTGGTCTGGTGCCAGGCTGGCAAGAGACAATGGGCAGGAAGAGCCAAGAGCCTGCCTTCATGGAACTTAGAACCTCGTTAGGGACAAAGATGGTTTCCACTAAATAAACCAACTAGAAAAGCATAAGCAGTGATGAGAACCATGACTAAAGTAAACAGAATGCTGGGATAGACTACAATAGTACTTACAAACTAGCTAAAATAGGGGAGAGTGAATCTACCAATATATAGCCATTAAAATCTGTTGAAAGTCTAAGAAACAAATATTGCAGGCAATACAAGTCGACTCTATTCAAACATCTGCCTCATGAGCTGTGTGCTCCGGGTGATCCTTATACTTGGTAGGAAACACAAGAACCACACTTCCAAAGCCATCAGTTCGGTTTTTAAAAAAACTGCTCTTCAGGATAATTGTTGCCCTATCATTAAATTGGTTTTACCATGTGTGTCAATAGATTTGAGTAAGTTACCATATAGATGACAAGTTATAGGGCATGGACAAAATAGAAGGGAGAAAAACAATTCATCTGGCAAAACACCACAGTGGAGTTGGAAGTGCAGAGCTATGGAATTTAGAGTGAAGGTACATGATTCAGAATGCTGCCCCTAGTAAGCATTTTATAGACAAAATTGGTCTTGAGGGGAAGTGCCATTTAGATAAGCAAATAGAAGCAGAGACTGCATTTCAGGTGGAAAGAACGGTGTGCACAGAAGTACAAAAGCTATATGTCCAATCTGTCTTTCCATGCATGTGTCTGTCCACCCGCCCATTATTGTTTCTGTTCTAAATGCTTTCCACACCTTACCTCACTCAGTTATTAAAATAATCAATAGGTAACAAAAGATTCATTATTACCCCCATTTGTTTTAGGTTGGGTTTCTGACAAGTTGAGCCTAAAGCAGGAATCCAGGCGTATGTGGCATACCACAGCCAGCAGAACCCAAACAGGGGAAAGAGAGTGGGGCATCTAAGCCACAAAATTTTAGGGGGTACTCATTCTTGGGGTTGTGCAACTTGCTTAACCTTGATGGGGAATGTGTCCTTAAATTTTGTGCTCTAGATACTTTTCTCTGCTCATCCAGATCCTGGGTCAAGCTGTTTAAAATCACCCTTCAGTGGAAGGAGCAAAGCAGGCCAATGAAGCTAAAAGAGCTGGTGGAGAATGTGTGGTCCCAGGCGGAGTCTGGCAGTGATCTGAGTCATGTTCTGGAACACAGGAGCTGGGCCTGTCCACTGCCTGTGGACACTGACTGCCCCCGTGGAGGACACAGATATAAGCTGTCCGTAGCAGCACCTTGGGGCCGGGTGCAATGCTGGCTATAGGGATCCAGATGGCCCACTAAGTGCATCTATCACATCATTTTGAAGAAGAATCTGACACTTCCAGAGGCAGCACATCTTTAATTGCCAGGTCTCTGAGAAAGCTCTGATATGTAGCATTTGCCCATTTTCCTGGTGTAAATACTCCTAACCAAGGCTGATTTCGAGCTACCAACATGATCCAGGAATGTGGAGTTGGCCAGAGACTCACCTAATCAGCACCAGTGGACTCTAGCACATCACTACGTGAAGCTTGGGCAACGTCCCGAGACTCAGCAGGGAAGCAGAAATTGATCTCAAGCAGTCTGACTCAACAAGTCAAGGTATAGCCACAGGGCCATGGAGCACAAATCAGCAAAAGTTTCCTGTAAAGGGCCAGATAGTAAACATGTTTTGCTTTGCAGCCTATTGCCACTACGCAGTTCTGCTCCTGTTGTGTGAAAGTAGCCACAGACATTACATGAAAGAAGGATCTGGCTCTGTTCCAATAAAACTTTATTGACAAAAAAACAGGTGGTGGGTCAGATTGAGCCCATGGGTTATATTTTTCTAACACCTGCTATAGATGTTAGTTATTTTTATAATAAGTAACATCTGCTATTTAATTATGGTGCATGGCTGGCACTAGGGTGAGGCAGGAGAGATACCAAGGACACAAAATTTAAGGAGACATTTCTGTGGCCCTGAAAGCAAGCACCTCCTTACATTTTGTGCCCCAGTTACGTTTACCGCCTTGCCCTAAACCTGGCCCTGTTATTGAGGCACCTGAACCAGACTTATAGATGTACTGATCTAGATTCAACTGGTCAAAACTAAACCCTTGAGCCTCAAGAAACCTAACACGTGGAATTAAGAGCTTGCAAAAATGTTGGAAGGGCTAAAGAATCTGGCAGGACAACCAGCCTGTCAAGGGAGCTTCTACATCCGTCTCATTGAAGAATCTAAAGAATCACTCTGGAGGCAGCCACAGAACTGCTGAGTTCAAGGATACAGAGGCATAGGCATGATCCAGGATCCGGGCCACTAACACTACCACCAGACCTTCAGGAAGTCAGTGAATGGCACAAAAACCCTGCTGCAAACAGACCCAACACCTCCAGGCTCATCCTACCAGCAGCAGCAGCTGAAGCTGCTGGAAAACACCCTTGCCTTGCTTCAACCTTCCAAACAGCGCCTCCATGCCCCTGTGTGAACCTAATTTTCCTCCAGAACCCTACCTGCTAGGGAGTCTGGGAATTGTGGGTTTTAGCTGCCCAACCCATGACACTAAAGAATAAAACGCATGATAAGGTGAGAATTGACCAAATCCTCCATAATAGGCATCCTAAGAAACGTCTAATTTGACAAGAGCTTAGGAGTACCTGTCCAACAGGCATGAGACTTCCCCATGCTAAATCCAATTCCAAGCAGAAGTTCCTGCTCGTAAAGGAAACACCGACCCTGTCCCACCACCACCGCAAGCACTTATAATGGGATTGATGATAGGGATCGGAAGTTTATGGGATGACAGTGTAAGATGCATGGGAAGAATTGCAGGAGGGATAAAAGCCTGGGTCAGGGGATACCAGGAGCGGTGGCAGCAAGTAGGAGAAGGAGTAAAATTAGGAGCCCTGTAGGACGGTAGAAGGCTGACAATATTGCAAAAGGGTGAATGCAAAGGGACAGCTGGGAAAATGCCTCACATGGGTCATTCACCCATAGGGAACCATAGGCTTTGTGACCACCATATCTATTACTCATGGAGGAAAACTACTGGCATCAATCCCTGAGGTTGGAGATGTGTACAATTAAGTAATACTAAGCCTGTTACAAATACAAAGCACACCATTGGGGTGCAACTCATAATCATTTCCCCTGAAGAATAAAATTTACGAGTCAATAGAAATGAAGGTATTTTCTTTCAAAAAAATGTTTTTTCTTTGATATATGATACATACAAGTGTATGTTATACATATGTAAGGAAGACTTACAATAATGAAATACCCTTGAACCCACCCACGTAACTTAAGAAATACACTAATGAGCTGCCTGTGTGTGTTTCCCCTGGTATTTCTGATTCTTCCTCTTTTATTATCCCAAGTTTGTTATTTTCATACCCTTGCCTTAAAAAAATATCTAGTTTTATCACACACTTATGCAACCTGAAGTAATTTCAGGTTTGCACACTTCAGTTTATTTCTAATGGATAGAAATTAAGGTTATTGCTCACATACATTTGTCAAAATCAGAAATAGAAAATGAATAGAAGTCTTGGATCTTCCAAACAGGATGGAGAAAAGAAAAGCAGATATCCTCCAGAAATGCTTCAACCTTATCATTTAAGTAAATTTTCATTTTAAAAAAATATTTTAAACATAAAATCCTTTTGGATAGCTAACCTACTAAAACAGTGGCTAATTTTAACTGTTTTTCATAACGGTGAGCCCGTCACAGAGTTAATAAAATTAAGCTTCTTTCATTTCTCTCGAACTCCCCCCACAAAGAAGAGCTATAATGTACAAAACACAGCATAAATACGTGGCTGGTTTTCAGACTTCAGCCATCACTGATTTGTCACACTGCCTCTTAACAACATATTTATATTTTGTAAAATGTATAATTTTTTTAGCCCCTGAACAAATATATTTACATAACTGTGTCTAACGAGAAATTACATTTAACTTCTCAGAAATGACAATAACCAAAACCTGAACTGCCAATTCCACTTCATTAGTGTGGTAGAAATGCATTCCAAATGTTAATAAAAATTCCAACATGCTGATAAATTAGAGCTTCTAAGGAGCATGTGACACCTTGGTTAATATATTCAACCTCAATTATATTTCTCTTCAGCACCCTGTTATCTGGAACCTTTGCTGGCAATCAGAGGTGCTGTTTTTCAGCGGCCAATTTTCTAGATAATGTAGCTTATCAACACTGTGGGTAAACTTGCCAATGGAATCAGGCTGCACTGAACCACACACACGCTAATTGCATCCCTTTTTTATGCATATTTACAGACTGTCACTTCAAAGAAATCAGTGGCCCATTGAGGCACCCAGTTAGCTGGAAGAATTGCCTCTTGCAAATGAAAATTAGCAAACAAGCTAGTGATAAATATGAAATGAACAAAGTATAAAAATACCGTTTTGTTCCGCAACTTCCTTGTCATCCCAATTTATACTCCCAAATAGAAGGAGTTTTTGAACATAGGATTTGCCTTTTGTTTCAAATGAAGACAGAAAGGATTCTTCCTTAAACCCACTAACTAGGTAAAAGCCCTATTAGCTTTCCCCTCTTCTCCCACGCCACCCCCACCCCAAATTTCTATTCACATAAACAGGTTATTAAATCCCGTATTAGATTTGCTTTGGAGTTTAAATAGACAAATGACATGTTAACACTTCAGAAACAATTAACCCTGGGAACTTAATTAAGTTCTTTCTGACTTTAAGGAAGCACATTTCAAAATAATGCTTCTAAACTCTCTGAGTTTGCTCAAAAATAGCAATTCTTTCCCTCTCTAAAACATTTCTAAGTTCTACTTAACAGCAGAAAGTTTTGCCTGGCTATATATGGATAAAGGTTACGGTGTTATAAGCCTGCTGTAATTTGACTCAGAGTGAGTATTAAAAAAAAAAAAAGCAGGTACCAAAAAAATAACAGTAATTTAAAAAAAAAAATTTTTCCCAAAGCCCCAAACACTGACCATGTATAAAATAGAAAACGATTTTATAACTATGTCCTCGGAGCTCTGCACAAACAAAAATACTGAGATACGGACTGTGTGTTAGTCTGAAATCCTTTCCCTTGCTCCTTAGAATAACATTTGAAATCTTTCCCTGCTACAACAGTGTTTTTAAGGCAATATGAGGTTTTGGAAAGCATGTCATTTTAATATAAGCAGGTCATTTTAATATAATTAAAAATAAACCACATGCCGATTAAACTATAAATACTTTTAAAGTTCTTGTGCCAAACTGAGCAATTTAGAGGGGCAAAACTCAACAAATAAATGGCACTTAAAGTCTTAGCTTACAGCAAAGTTTCAGTGAGACTTTATTTGGTCTGGAGAAGCGTATATCGCTCCTGCTGTACATCACAGTTTCAACAGACTACTCAGTTCTTCTCACTAACATTGGGTACACAATGTCATTTGAGAGTTTTTGTTTTTTCACAGAGCACAAGCAACAATATAAATATTGATACGAACACTGGGAAAAAACACTGCTATTTTAAGAAACACACTACACCTACATGCCGACTGTTTGTTTCTTACACGAGAAGAGCAGAGTTCTTTGGTAAATTAGTGCTCATCTGTGTGCACTAATTTAGACAATTGTTTTACATCACTCTCCAAATTGCAATATAATTGCATGTTTATGTATCTGTCTCCCTGCCCGGACTGGGAACTCCTTGAAGACAGGAATCAGGTTTTCTGGAAAGGTGAATAAGACACAGACCCCCACCATCCAGGAGTTCATGGTGTTTGAGGGGCAGGGAAATACACTCACTTCTGCAACTCTCCTGTACCAGGGTGAAGAACAAAGAGCCACGGGTTCCAAAGAAGAGATCAGTTTATTCTGCCCAGGGGGATTGGGAAAGACATCACACCAGTGATGACATTGGCATCAGATCCTACACGATAAGTAATGTTTCAATCTAGCAGGGAAAGGTATTTCAGGCACATTGACCCATGCAAGCAAAATAGAAAACAGGAGATTAAATGGACCATTCGTGGAAGAGAGATTTGGGGGGATGCTTAAAGCTTAGCCTGGGGGCAGGGGGAAGCGACAGGAGCATCCACACAATTATAAACAGAGAGAAAGAGATCTAAATTCTATGAATGACTATATCACCTTTACCTTGTGTACACTTATGCTCTGCGGAAGACAAAATGTAGGGAAGGCTGTATGGGCCTTTCTGAAATAGAAAAGTGCTTATGAAGACTGGCCAGAAGATACCTTGAATAAGGAAAAAAAATTATAACAATTTTAATGTTTAAACTTTACCTGTATTGCTATCAAATTCCATAAATATATATTCACACAGCAACTCTATAGGGGTTGTCTATAACACAGTAAGGCTGATTTCACAAGACAAAAGAAAATCAGGGCGCCTGGGTGGCTCAGTTGTTGGGCATCTGCCTTCAGCTCAGGTCATGATCCCAGGGTCCTGGGATCAAGCCCCGCATCGGGCTCCCTGCTCGGTGGGAGGCCTGCTTCTCCCTCTCCCACTCCCCCTGCTTGTGTTCCCTCTCTCTCTGTGTTTCTCTCTGTCAAATAAATAAATAAAATCTTGAAAAAAAAAGACACAAGAAAATCTTATCATCTTACTCTGTATGGACACACTGAGGAGTGTGTTGTGTCTCAATCATGCTTGAATCAGAGTAAATACTAACAAATTTCTCTGTCAAATGGGCTAATTGAAATTTGGTTCAATCTTACTCCTCAAAATGTTTGGAGGAAAAGACAGCAATCGTATTTAATGTGGCAGAGATTTTAAAGGTTTATCTAAAAACCTAGTTTATTGAAAATGGTTTTTAATTTTAACATTCCAAAACCCTGTTTTTGTGAATAGGCAAAAAAAAATAATAATAATTACAAGAGATAAGGAGATTATATAATATCAAAGCTGGTCAGTTGTTTTTCAGAGAAAATTTTTCAATTGATTAATATATCATTTGCTATTTCTTAGCTATTTTATTTTATTTTATTTTTAAAGATTTTATTTATTTATTTGACAGAGAGAGACACAGCAAGAGAGGGAACACAAGCAGGGGGAGTGGGAGAGGGAGAAGCAGGCTTCCCGCTGAGCAGGGAGCCCGATGTGGGGCTCAATCCCAGGACCCTGGGATCACGACCTGAGCTGAAGGCAGACGCTTAACCGACTGAGCCACCCAGGCGCCCCTCTTAGTTGTTTTATAATACAGACATTGCTTCTAGAACTTAAATGGCAAAATAATAAGAGTAATAATTAATAATCATAATATGCTAGTTGCTAATAATTTTAGCTCACTCACTCTGTGTCAGCAACTGAGCCAGGGACTTCACTTACAGTATGCCGTCTAACCATCGCAGCATCCCTGTGAACTAAGTATTTTTAAACCTTTTGTTTTTTTTTTAAATAAAATAAGAAACGGAGGTAATTTCTCGTGGCCAAGATTGTTCAGTGGTTAACGGCACAGTCAGGATTCCAATCTGGGTCACCCTCCCAAGCCTATGGCTCCAACCACTGCAATCTCCCACTTCTTTCTTTTTAAAATGAGCTTGGCTGAATTCTGTTTGGAAAAGAAATCTCGAGAGGGAAAGGAGAGAAAGAACAAAGAGGGGATAAAAGGAAGAGAGGACCCGGAGGAGAGCAGGGAGGGAAGGAGGCGAAAGCCAGCGAAAGCAAGAACCCCATGCTTCTGGGAACTCCCCATTCTTCACGCTCTCTTATTACGGGTTCCCTGGTTTATCTCTCTGACAGATTATAAGCTCCATGAGGGCAGGAGCTCTATTTGTCTTGACCACCACTGTATCCCTCCAGCTAGACAGAACTGGACAATAATGGGCACTCCATAAACGAATGAAATACAACAACCTATTTCCTTTCTCTTCGTGGCTTGAACATTTCACATATCTTTTTTTAATTTTTTTTAAAGATTTTATTTATTTATTTGAGAGAGAGGGAGAGTGAGCATGTGAGAGAGAGAACCAGTGGCAGGCAGAGGGAGAGGGAGAAGCAGGCTTCCCGCCAAGCAGGGAGCCCGATGCAGGGCTCGATCCCAGGACTCTAGGATCATGACCTGAGCCGAAGGCAGATGCTTAACCATCTGAGCCACTCAGGTGCCCCAACATTTCACTTTTCAACTAGCTGTTCCCTTGTTCTACACGGCCTCAAAAAGAAATGTGCCGATGCCAAAGGCCACAAGGGTAGGACAGTTTCATTACACTATACCTGCACATTTGTGGTCAGAAACCATTTAGGTCTCTATAATGGCATAATGAATGCAGTTGCCCTCAGTGTGTGCCTCCCAAGTCTGGCCACTAGAGTCCCAGGCTCTGGTGCTCTTCCCATTTTTTTTTTTTTTTTTTCCGTCTCCGACTAGGCACTGGGCACATTTAAAACAAAGAGTAGAGATCCTCTGCCTTCTTTTAACTTTTGAAAATGAAATTCCCTGTGAAGCAGTTTGAGGACAATACCAAAACCAGAAATTCTACCACTTCCAACATTCCACAGAGGTGAAAGATCATTTTAACCATTTTTGGAAACCAAAGAAATTTATATGTAACCCACCTAAGTATATTTTAAATGGGCCACCGCCCCCATTTCATAGTATCAATCAAGATATCATAGGTTTTACTATGTAAACATTTGCTCTAAATTCTCATTTGTAGAAATAATGTCTTTATTTCATAAATGAAACCACCCCGGCAGTTAAAAATCTGTGTCAAGTATGTGGCCCATATATGTTGAGCGTGTTCTGGTTTATTTTGCCCATGTTTCATCAGACACCTGTTTTGTACTGAAATCTTCACTAAAAGGTTTTATTTTTTACTTTGCTGATCTATTGGTTTTCCTTTTCTCTCTTTTCCCAAGCCCTTTGCTTTTTGGATTAAACTTGCAATTTTTACCTCTATTCTCGGATCCCTCCCCCTTCTCTCACTGGTCAGAAGGAGAGTTTTTCTTTGTGTTAGAATTATTCATGCGACCCACGCAACGGAGACTGGGCACAAAATAAACTCCAGCTCAGGAAAAAAAAAAAAGTGTTGTTTGAAGAGGATGGCTTTGGAAAGTTCACCAAGCTCAGGGCTGAATAAACAGAACTGGAACTAACTTGGGAGCAAGAATATTCTCAGAGCAAGCAGCCAAGCTGGTAGCCAGAGCGAAACAGAACCTCTGAGCATCTATTTTGTTTTCATTTCAGGAAGTAAGAACACCTTGGTCTTTGCTGATTGTTTTGATCTGGGTAGCACATCTGGAGTTTTGCTAAACCCCCCAAAAATCTGGGACAACTTGAATAAAATGGGAAAATGCAAACAGTTTGCTTAATATTTAAAAGAAACAACAGGAGGGAGGGGGAGAGGGAAAGAGAGAGAGAGAGAGAGGAAGAAGGGGGGTGATATCTTTGAAAGTTTTAAAAAATTAGGTAAAATGTAATTTGTTCTGAATATTTTTGACACAAGTCACCCTATAATTGCCATTTCTGCGAGGTGTCTCAATTACAGTAGTACAATGTGGCAGTTTAAATGCCTATACATTTGTCTGAAGAAGGGAAAAAAAGCCACAACATTGTCTATTAAGTGTCAAAAAGACTTTTCTTTAACCATAGAGAGCTTGGACAGAACTCAGGAAATACTTCAGCTGGAAAAGAAACGTTAAAAGCTACCCTTCAAGCTATTGGAAAACCTATTATCAAATGTTAAAACCTTAAAAAAAAAAAAAAAAAAACCATGAGTGTCCCTAGCACGATTACATATCTTTGTTTAGCAAAGGTTGATCATCATTGATGACCAAAGACAAAGCAACAATAAATGCAATAGAACTGCTAATTAGGAATCACGATGCTTAAATTAAGAAACTCCAGGAGAACAGGTATCTGATTACGTGTGTTCTCTCAATGCTGGAACCACATTTACTTACAGACAACGCAGTTCATATTTCTCTTTATCACATCTCTAAGTCATAATGTCAACACTTTGGACGCTGCTAGCTGTCACTGTGTGTGAGAACCTAAGGAGGAAAAAAACAGCATAACTTTCCTACAGAAGAAAAACAGTGTGGAAAAATATACATAGTATGTATGCGTATGCAGACAACCTTTCACTTATTTCTCTTGGTTCACAGGACATAATGAGAATTAATTAGCACATTCCTAAACCATTAGCCCCAATTTCCTAATGTGTGCATCGATGCAGAACTGAAGATTTTGTAAAGAAAAGGACGGAAACCAGAAAGCTGGGGTCAGAAGCAGATGCACAGATGTATGTATAAATGGATGTTCTGTGATTGTGTCTCTTTGTGATGCATAATTACAAATGATTTTAATTCAACCCCTTCACGATGAGCTATCCTTTTTTTCTTCTGTTCTAAATACGGTAACTACAAGCCCCCCAAATTCATCTCTTACAGACTTTGAAGATTTAAAAATTTCTCCAAAATGCCACATGTCAGTCAAAAAAGAAAATGATTGGCTTTTAAAATTATAATTTAAAGCACATTGACTAGAAGGTATGTTTTCGTTAAAATTTAACCCTTCTTTAAGCTCAAGCATCTAGGGCTTTGGGGAACATACTGTAAGCTTGGGTTCTTACCTCCATATCCTTCTGAGAAATAAGAGCTACAAAATAAAAAGCACAGAATTGCAATGAACAGTAGCCTATGTTAATATAATGTACGTCCTTCAAAATTCACCTCAGTTCGGTATTAACCGCTCATTCATTTGAAATACACAGAAAAACCAAGAGCTCGTCACTTCCTTCTGCAAATGTTTCGACATTAAATCTAACAGGTAAGTTTTAACTCATACAAGTATGGGAACCTAATTTTTTTTTGATGAAATCATTTTATAGCCTCTGAGGGGAGTTGTTTTCTATGAAGTGTAACCTTTTTGTACTATAAATAATAATTTTGCACCATCGAAATTAAAACATGAATTATTTTGAAAGAGTAGGGTATTTGGCAAAGTAAATCCCTAGCATAACAATGCCATCCAAAAAATGACTGTTCAAAATACTTTACTTTCCTTTTTCTTCAGGCCAGCATTAAAAAGAACTACCTCTTGGTACTTACACAAATCTACACATGTGGTAAAATTTCATTAAACTGTACAAAACAATAGTGTGCATCTAAAAACTGATGAAATCCACATAAGGTCTGTAGTCTGGTTAATAGTATTTTGGGAAAGTCGATTTCCTGCTTATGACACATATAATGACTATATAAAATGTTACCACTGGGGGAAGCTGGGTTAAGGGTATAGGGTACCTCTCTTCAGTTTTTACAACTTCTTAGACATCTACAGTTACTTCAAAATAAAAAGTAGAAAAAAGTACCTCTGTATGAGTTTTATAAGTCTGAATTCCCAGACATTGTGTTGCATTTTCACAATGCAAGAAATTGAATAGATTCTCACTAAAATTCAGATTTACAAATTTTAAGAGAAATTTCTGGAAGGTTCAGAAATAGATCCCTCAATCTACTTAGATCAGAGGGAAGTGTGATGCAAGTATTATCATCCTCAAAGTCCTGATCAAGACTGTCTCTAACTTTCTCTGATTGTCTTATACTTTGTTTACCCCAATCTCTATACCTACCCACTGCCCCCGGCAGAAATAACATCTCCCTCATAGTGCACAGCAGTAAAGTTTAGTGGTTGAGAGCCTACGTTCAAATCGCTGCTTGGACGCTACCTGCACAACCTCAGTTAAATCACTTACTCTCTGAGAGCCTCAGTTTGCTAATCTGTAAAATGGAGCTAACAGTATCTACTGCATAGGGATGTTGTGATGATTAAGTGAAGCAAGGGGTACAGAGCCCTTAACACAGGGCCTGGCTTGTGGGGAGCACGCCATTGATGTCAGCTGTGTGCTTCCTACACAGCAGGTGAGTGAAGTGGAAGGTAGATGGGAGCCCGAACCACACAGAGCTTCCTTTAAACGGCAGCCCCTCCTCTTGTTAACTACATGATCTAACCTCTGTCCGAGCTAGAGCTCCCTCGTCCATGAAAGGGACACTGCCTGGCATGGAGTAAGTGTCCAGAGCCAGACTATTTCATTAAGATTACACTTACCACATTCTAATTATTGCTTATAACTCTGCCTGTTTTGCTGCACTCTAAGATCCTGAAAGGCAGAGGGCAGGTATTACTCCATCTTTCTGTCTTCTGACCAGTATTGCAACAAGGTAGATGCTCCTTATATGTCGGTTAAATTGTAATTTTTAAAAAGCTAATGACTGAAAACTAAAACATTAAGACTTACAATGTAAACCACATCCCAAAGGACCAGGGGACCGAAAAGACATCCCAGAACTACTGGGGTTGCTGGAAATGTCCCCTTTATGGTGATGCTAACCTCCTTTAAGTTTTCAGGCACTGAATTTGTACAAGTAGTCCTCCAGGAGAGTTGTAAGCTCTGGGTTCCTAAAGACAGTGGGCACTCTCTAGCAACAATTGCTGTGCACACCCGAGTCCTGAAGTGACCGAGCAGGTACAAATTATGCCTCCAAAGGACACTGCAAATAAACAGCAATGCTTTCCCTATCTTTATGAACATATTCCCACATGCTTTGGGTGAATAACACCCTTGAACATGTACTAAATGCCCACAGCAATAGCCGTGGATGCCACAGTTTTCCATAACAGCATTTCTTCCTTTGCTCTTGCTTCCACACTGTTAGAGGGGTCTTGCCATAATCCCGAAGTCCTTTAGAGGATGGGAGAGGGTACTCAGAATAGTTGTTTTTCTGTCACAAGTACTTATTGACTGTGACTCGAGAAACCCTCATACAGATAAATCTAACCCCACAATAATTCAATATTTTTTTCTCAAAACAAAACCATTAGCATTTTATTAGAAGAAATATTTCATCATTCTGTCCCTCTCTCTCCCGCTCTCTTGAAACACACCACAGATGTAGCCCTCTGTGTGGGTTGTTAGAAAGTCAAAGAATATAATTTCTTGATTAATCGCCATACACAGGACCCAAGTTATGCACAATTTTGGTAGTTAACCCCACCACCTCCCATAAGCAGTTACTGCAAAATGTTCCAAATAAGCACATTTCTGATAAATCACTTGGAGCTGTTTAAGTGGATCGGGCCTTAAGTTATTCCTTGGGATAGATCATGTCATTTTCAATGTGGACGAGCTGCAGGAGAGAAATTCCACTGTAAACCTCTGCCACAGTATTTTCTTTTCCCTTGAAGGCATCAGGGAGTCTCAGTCAATATTTCTTATCTTATTTTTAAATATCTTGTGGTCTCAAAAATGGTTGGTGATTCAGAAATTACATCAAGAGTCTAAAGATAGACTACGGGCTTATGACTTCAATAAATGCAGCAGTTCTCTAACAGGAAAAGAAAATGCCTGTTGGTTTTAAGACTACTGGGAATCAAAGAGAGACTCTTATTTGGGCCAGTTAGAGTCAATCTCTCCAAAAGCAAGTTACCTCCTCTCCTCAACCATCCATCTACTTAAGTGGGTGCATGAATATAAATCTCAAGGATCCCTAGATGGTGATAGAGTGCTGATGGCTGAGCTATGGACACATTTCCATAGACTTTTTCCCCCCACCACAAATTGTTTGGTGACAGTCTCCATATTGGTTATTTCAATTGATTTGCCCAAGACAATAGGGCTGACAGCAGCCAAGGCAGGGGGTAGAGTTCAGGTCTCACATGTATGTGGAGGAGGCTTCTTTATGTCATTCTACCTGAATGAGTTACACATCCCACATTTTTCTAAGGCAATCTCTAGCATTCTTTACAGGTGACCCCATATTCCTCAGCTTTGCTTCTCCCTTTCTAGTACAAGCAAAACTGTAAAAAGTACCTCATCTCATCTTATTTCAAACAGGCTTAGTTTGCCAATATATAAATGGCCAATAACTGGCCCTTCTTGCTCTTATGGCCAATTCAGACCCTCAGACACCTCCTTCGTTTTTCTGAGTGTTTATCTTCTTTAACATCAGAGAGGTGTTTCCCTATAGTGAGTTTATTTGGGACTTATTTAGTTCCAAAAGTGGGAGGATACAAGAATTCTGTTAGAAACGATGACCAATTCAATGTGACTTTCTGGTAAAGAAAACACAACATCCAGTGTTATTCTTTTCTTGACTCTCACAACCCTGTAACTTAGGGTCAATGTATATTCTTTTAAAATGAAGACAACTGTATTTATTTTTAATAATCTTTTTTGTTTATATAATTTAAATGTCCCATCACAAGCATGGACCCCTTTTGTAATTCAAATATTCTTTAAAATGAATCTGATAAAATGCTGTGTACATACATTTTTCTTTTAAGATAGAAAATAACACAAGGAAGTCTCCCAGAGGTCTGTGCCAAGTGTTGTTTGCTTTATTATGGACTTATTTATTTTTTTAGTTTTTTGCTTTTTAAGTTTCCCGGCTCATCCTAGCTAATCTTATTATTAGACTACAATCCATTCAATAATTGACTACCAAAAAGTGTTTTACTGAATACGTAAAATGAGAATGAAGGAAGAAAAAACATGAACAAAAATGTCCTCTAAGTTTTCCTACACATATCCTATAATTTTCCAGTTGGCTTAACCACTCAACATATTTAAATAACCAACCAACATATTTATTTAACATTCGGCAGATGGACATGATAGGAACATCATGATTTTCAGATGTACTTTTATAACTGCAAGGTTTTCTTCGTGCCAGGATCACAACAGGTTCTTAAGGTAAAGCCGCCCCTACCTGCTGTTTCTTCAATGTCGGAGTAACTCTCAATCTAAACATGTCCACTCAGATTAATTTAAATCCCTGACATTACAGGGGAAATCAAATCATTCTCTTCAATCTATTTTTTCCCCGCAGCATAAAAGAGACTATTTTACATGTTAATAGTAATCTGATGTGGTTGTATAAATCTGATATAAATATGATACTCTGTTTGGAAATGATGCTAATTTAGTTTAAAATGGAGATTACATTTCAACTTGTAAAAGAGCAGGATGGAATATTAGCATTCATGGCTGTTATATAATTTCCCTTTACACTACACAAGTGTTACTCAAAATCTTTTCTGAGCCTCTTTGTCCAAAGATTTCCCATTCTTCCTATAAGAAAAAGGACTTCTCTCTTTAACTGTAAGTTAAACAGGTGGTACAGACCCTTGAAAAAAGATTAACAACAACATTATAAATGCATTTTTGAAGAAACATTTAAAGTTACAATGCAATAAACTGAACAGAATGTCATAAGAATGTCAAACTGGGCACAGTAAAAATAAATGTTATTCCCAAGGAAAATAAAAAGTCTGCATATTTATGTAACATTCAGCAGATGGACGTGATATTAATATAGGGTTTTCAGTTGTACTTTTATAGCTACTAGATTTTCTTGCCTAACTTGGCAACCCGAGGCACCATTTGAGTTTTGGATTTGGACAATACTGCAACAGATGTCCAGACCAATAAAATAAATTCCTTAAGGGCTATGCTTAATTTGTGTAATTGATCAATTTTGGTTGCATAGGCCTCAGCTCACCAGCATGTAACTGCCTTCCACAAAAGCTTTGCAGTTGGGATTTCATTCCATATGTTACGAGGGTTTATGGACTCTCGTTGACAACACCGCTGATAGAACAGGGGCTGTGGTGACACCTGTTGGCAATCAGTGGTGTAAAACCACCACGGACACAGTCGATGGTGGGGGGCAGTGTTTCTCAGCAGGAGCGCTATTGACGTTGACATTGACATTCGGGCCAAGTCTGTGCTGTGGGGGCTGCAGCACCCCGGGCCGCCACCCTCCAGGGGCCAGCAGCATCCTCTCCCCAAACCCCGCGTGTGAAAACCAAAAACGTCTCTCCGCAGTGTCAAATGTGCCCTGGGGGACAACACCGTCCCAGGTGAGAACCGTTCCAGTACAGTGGATTCTTCTGGAAGAGCCGCCCTCTGGAACAGCATAAGATATCTCACATAGTTTTTGTAAACAAAACACAAGACACTATTTTCGCCCCTCTCCTTGAAGTCTCTCAATCTAATAACAGGTTGATGGACAACTCACAGAAACTTCCACCAGACAGAGGGTAACGGTGACGCATGCGCTGGAGCGCCGCTCCATCACCACACTCTGGCGGTCGTAATTAAGACATGAATTCTGAAACCTAACTCTCAATGTTCATCACTCACCTATTAAACTTGCCAGAGTTGCTATGTTAATTATCTCCCCGTATCCTTGATTTAGCATAATACGGCCTGCAGCCTGTGACAGAAATTAAAGGAAAGACCAGTGACCTCTTTTGTGATTGTGCTAATAACTACATGATCATAAATTAGTTTTCAATTTTCAGAAGACTTTACATGGTAAAAAAAAAAAAAAAAAGGAACAAGTACATGATACACAAAGTTGATAGAAGATGGTTGATCAGCACCAACTTTGAATCTTCCCCCTTTTTTTTTTTTAATGAGTTTCCAATCCGTGTCACCAAGAAACTGAAGCAAACTGCAGTATTTTTGCCCTCGCTCCGTGCAGAACGGAAAATAATAATGAGAAGACCGGGTCAGCGGGTGTTTAACAGCGGATACTTCAGCAATAAAGCCGACTCACACGACCTTGCCGAGGGTGGAGGAAACGCTGACACACGCCCGCCGCACACATGTCCCCCCCCAACACACAAACGCTTTTCCCAGTCACACGCACAGCCTTGAAGGAGTCATACTAATATCAGAATAAAGAACATGCAAAGTTAAATGACTTATCCAAGAGTAAAGAAGTGCCATGACTTCTTGGCATGTTTTGTGCCTTTCTTACATCTGTTCCTGCCTCTGACAGCTTTCTTCCCTTGGCTGGCAAAACACAAATAATGTACAGGAAGCACGGCCCCACTCTGATGTACAATAATATTTAGCTAATTAGAAGAATTCTCCAGCTCATTACGCTAGGCAGGAAGAAGGAAGAAACCACATGAAAGCATGACACTTGCTCAGCCCTAGGATGGTGTCAAAGCTGAACTGGCATCACTTTCTTCTCTTTCTTTATAGACTTGGTTGGATTGCGATTTCAGCCCTTTAAAATCAGTTTGACTTTCAGAAGGACCTATCCCTTGAACACTGCACCATCTTCTGGCCAAACGCTTTACTACATGATCTTAATTAAAGTGTCAAGTCCCAATTTTCTGAGAATGACTGCTGGATTAGTACTTAGTCTATTTTATTATTCCTGTTTTAAGACAGCACAATAGACAGATAAGGAACACAAAACACTTTCCTTCTAATTAAATGGAAAGGCAGTGGAACTCTGTTTTAAAACAGTTTTGGGCTTCATGGCCTCAAATAATTTTTTAGCCTACAAGTATTCATGGAAAGCCATGTACATATTTGGCATTTCAAATATGATGGGGGAGGGGCAAAGAGGTAGAAAATTGGGTGCTGGTCTGCTGAGAGCTCATAACCTCATCATATGATTAGGAACCGTAAAATGGGTGAATTCGAATATCCCAGACAAGAAGTGCAGTAGGACTTAGAGGAAAGATCTGAGGACTGAACTTGCTGGAAAAGATTTATGGCAGATGAGTGGGTCTTGAATCATGAAGAAGAACGACCACGTTGCCACTGTCTCTGTGGTAAGGACTAGATTTCCCAGAAAGAAGGGCAGAGGGGTTTCTGGAGGAATGCAATACATTTAGCAAAAAGGACAGAGGTAGGGATGTGTGGTGGCAGGTCTAGCATGTCCCGGGAGGAGGGATTTAGGATGGAAATCTGGTTGGGGGGGGGCGGATAGTTCAGGGACTTACTTGTTTGAAGCTATTGTTTGCAGAGGGGGCATGCAGATCCTGTTTAGATAAGGTATGAGCTGCTGGTAGGGATTCTGGGCAGAGCAAACCTCCCAGGACAACCACAGCTACTGCCACTGAGAACAAGTGCTACATTCTCCAGGGAAGGGCGAGGGAGCCCGTGTGGAGGTAAATAGCTAAGTGGTTCCAAGGGCAGTCATAGGAGACAGGGTTTGAAAAGCAGGCTGGAAAGAGACAAACACATTCGGACAGTTCACAAGAATATGGGCCTTCCAAATAAATGAAAAATAAGCAGTAGACTCATCCACTCATATAGCCATTCACTCATCCAACAGAATGATTGAGCTAAAGGGCAAAGGATCCTGAGGGGTGGTAGGATCTCGTGAACATTTTCCAAGTTCGGGGAGACTCGTGCCTATCCACAGCAGAAGAAAGGCAGTCTGGAGAGCCCTCTCTCCAGATGGAGATGGTACAGACAGAAGCACAATGAAGGCTGCAGGTGGGAAGGATGTGGTAGTGGACAAAGGTGGAAGGAGCTGGTCTCCAGAGAAGACAAGTAAATAATGCAATCAGCATGCAAACCAAGGATCACGAACTCAGATTTGAGGCAGAGAAAGTCAATGCTCCAGGAGGGGGGGGGGGGGGAGGGCATGTCCAGGTGAGGTCAGGGAGCATGGCTGGGAGGCAGCCAGGAGACATCATGCCATCTCAAGGGGGCAGCTGAGCCTCAGCTCAGACTCCTGCCATGCAAAAATGAGAACCAAGAATGGCCAGATGCTCTGATATTTCAAGACAAGCTAAAAAGATGGGTTTCTATATGCAGTCTCTCGATGTGTGTTGTTGGAAATTTTAAAGAATTTTAAAACACAAGGCGGGCCAAACAAAACACATCTGTAGTCCAGATGGGGCTTGCAGGTTGCCAGTTTAGGACCTCTGGCTTAGAAGAAAGACGTTAGCACGGTCCCCAGACCTGGTCATGGCTCTGAGTTCCCGACTCACAGTTGCATGCACCAGCCCCGGGGATGCAGCTCGAGGGCCTGCCAGTGTCTCCATCACAACCTGCGCCAACTCAAATTCATTTTCTCCCCCCAAGCCCTTCTTCCTGCTGTGCCGATTTCTCATGGAGGCCAGGGTCAGCTTGCAAGTTCTAGTCTTTGGCACGGCCTTGCCTCTTTTCCTTCCCTAACCTTCCATAAGCCACATCCTCAAGTCATGGCCTTTACAGCATCTTGGCATGTGTCCTTATCTTTTTCCCATCTCTGCTGTCCTCTTTTCTAGTGTAAGCTCTCCCTACTTCCAATCGAGACTATTGAGATCATTTCCCACCTCCATGTGCCCCACTGTTGCTTTCATGCTACAATGTCACTGGACGCGTCTTTCTAAAATATGCTTCTTTTTCGCCACACACTTCAGGCTCTGCCCAGAAACTGGAAATGATGTTACTCACTGCTCATTAAAATAAGTACAATCAACCTGAGCTCACTTGCCATCCATGACTCATCACGATAAGATGCATTTAACCCAACACTTCTAACTGAAATGCCTTTCCATATCTGGATATATCCTAAGCTTTGGCCAGTGGGAACTGACCAATTTCCCAAATTCAGCTCAAGTTTTCATATATCTCGATCAGATTCTCAACATCTGCACTGTTGACATTTGGGGCCAGATCATTCTGTCTTTCAGGGGGCAATAGGGGGTGGGCACTGTCTTGTTCATTGTAGGATTTTTTGTAGCCTCCTGGCCCCATCCCACCAGGTGCCAGGAGCACCTGCCCCGAGCAGCGCCTACCAAATAAGATGTGATGAGAACAATTGAGCCCTCATAATATTTTTCCAAGGATAACCTTCAAATAACTTGAACTCTCTACATACTCACCAATAAGGAGCAGAAAAGTTTGCTCAGAAATAACCAGAGTGGCAGAGGAAGGATGGCCACTGATTATAAGTTATTGTGTCTGAATCACCCTGCCAATAACCAGAGGTAGCATACCTCTTGACTTTTTTATCTCTTATCAAAGCAAAGAGCACTCCCCCTCCCCTGGCGAGGTTTTGCTCCCACCTCCCAGCCCGATTCCCAAGCTAGGGCAAATTCCCTTGCTCTGGGAGCTCACAGCCCAGACTTTATAATAATTGCTTGTTCAATGTTGGTTTCTCCTCTAGGTTGTACAATCGTGAGGGCACAGACCCACGTGTCATTGTCACAGCTGTATCCCCAGCTCCTAGCACGGTGCCTGGCGTAGAGAGGGCACTAAGTAAGTGTTCTGGCAATGAATGATAAACCTTGCAATAGAGGGGTGATAACGCCCTGCATCTAGTTCTCAGCAATTCCCAATTCCCTGACTCCTTCCAGACACAGCTCAAGATCAATGATCTCCATAAAGACATCTCCAACTAATGCCAACTGACAGTGGTCTTTCTTCTCCTATAAATTTATACAGCAAGTCACAGCATCTTCTTACTCAGTTTTTCAGATAGCAGATCTTTATCACCAAAGACATTCAAGATCTTCAAGAGTGTCTGTATCTTCAAGGTTTTTTTTTTTATTATGACCCTTAATGATGAATACACAGTTGAAAATTCTAAATATTTGCAGGTGAAATAGATAAATGATGGTATTATTCACTAAAACAGCTGGAAAGCCCTCCATAACCAAATTGAACCTTAGAAACTAAATTTTGAATTTATGATCTCTGTCTAAAATGCTTACCTAATGTTCTCTTCCGGTATTTTAAAATTAAATTTCTATTGATTCAAGCTCAATTATTATTTATTTGTACAATAAACATGTCACTTTACAAATAATACATACAAAACCCTTCTAGTCAGCACACATTTTTATCATCCCACAAGCTCGTGAGCTGGTAGAGTCAGTTCTTTGTTAGGAGAAAATAAGAGACCCGGGAGTTTAAACAGATCAATTAACCTCCCTGATTTCCTCAATCCATAAAATGGGTACATTAATATCTGCCTGCTGGCAAGGGCAATGATAGCTTCTGCAGGTTTAGGGTGTGGAGTGCTACAAACCCGACGCAAATCTGTATTCTATCTCATGACAGTTCTGTGTTCTTAGGTAATATTTTCTCTCTCTACCTTGGTTTCTTTAAATGTAAAATGGGTTTAAAACTAGAAACCTACCTAGTGTAAGACCTGTATGATGTTGTAGACAGTTGCTGTGTAAGTAGCAAGTGCTTAATGAATGCAGGTCCTCTCATCACAAAGAAACAAATGAGACAACGTAATTAGAAAAGAACTTTGGACAAGAATATTTCCTAGGGATGACCCATTTTGTGATTACTGAAAAGTTAAATAGTAACAGTATCAATGACCTCATAACATCCATTTAAACAAAATTCTTCCTTCTCTATCTTGCAGCCACAAAGTACTGGGTTTTTATGGATTGAGAGTAGAAGTGGGCCAGGACATGCATCATACTTCAAAGTGTATAAACCTGTAATTGTCCCCATAGCTCTCTGAATTTTTAGGAGACTTTTTCGTTCAATCTGGTGATTCTGTCTGGAATATCCAAATCTGTTCTGAGTTACTTGGAACTTTTACTGTACCAAAACTGAGGCAAGCTAGAACTGTAGGTTCAAAATAAAGTCAAGCAGAAATGCAGCTCTGGCTACGGAATTCAGTGTGCCTCCTACCCCGTAATGGCAGGGCCCTTTCGCAGTCCCCACCCTGCTCTGAGAGAATTAAACTGGACTTCTCTGCACTCACCAACTCTCTTGAGGCTGAACGAAATACAACTAAATTCACAGTTTTGACGGCATTTTTCTAAAAGGAAAAAAAATGAGGAGCTATTTTGACCAATTCAGATCCAAGATCTTTATTTAATATGTATATTTTATTCATTCAACAAATACTTACCTTCAACTGAAATATCAAATAACTGTCTCAAATTTCCCTTTCACTTTGGCTCTGAGGGCTTGGATCTTGTGTGACCTTGAGCAAGATTTTACTCTCAGATTTTCCATCAATAAAGCAGAGATAATGACAGTATTTGCCCACTGCATGGGGGAATTGTAAAACTTAATTAATTGAAATCTTGGATGAAATGTGCTAGCAACACCAACATTCTGCATTACTTCCTGACCTGTATTTGAATGAGTGTTAATTTAAAAAGACAAATTCTCCAATTTATACCATGGTTGTAGAGTGGAATTTTACATACATACACACACACACATACACGTGCTCATCCATATACATATGTATATGCATATGTATAGCTTGGCATTTATACGAATGTGTGATTTCAGCAGCAAATCAGCCAAAGGAAAAATTAGCTACAGTTTTTTCCAAGGGAAATAATTTTCTGTTCATGTTCTGTTATTTTCAAAAGACTCTAATGCTGTTATTTCAAAACTAAATGTCCTCAAACAAGGCAAAGACAATTCTTCGTTGAATTATGCTTACAGATGCCAAATTTTCAGTGTTGTGTTAAAGTCCTATAAGAATAATCCAAAATTTTTAAGAATGTATATGGAAACATTCTTTCAAAATGAATTAAAAATATTCCACCCTTTTAGGATCAGATAACCTTAAAAACATAAATAAACATTCAATGAGAGAGGGAAGGAAGGAGGGAAGATAGAAAAGAAGGGTGTATTTAAGGAACTCACTGTTATCAGCCTCCTCCTCAATAAAAAATTAAAAATCATCCATAAAATTTATTCTGCATTCTTGCTTGACTCAAATCAGGCAGAGTCATTTTGCGACGAAATAATAGAAAGGAAGAGCTCTGATGTAATTTAGTAGGAGTATTAAGAAATTCTATTTTTTTTTCCTCTTTGCACAGGTCTCTGGCTATCATCTACATAAATTCCAGCCTGCTTTTTTTTCTGGGACACAAACAGATAAGGTATTTTTTACAGATCGATGTTTTCTCTGGATGCGACTACTTTCATAGCTGGTCAGTCGACTAAATGCCATCATAGTTTTTAACTAGTTTGTTTCTCTAGATAAGGCTTTTATTCAATTTAGCGCCAGTTAACTTTGGCCTCAAAATATGGCCTCCTGTCAGTGGAAAAGTATATACAACTGATAAGGATTGAGCCTCGCCTAATACTCACGGTGGGAAGCATACATGGATAAGGGCTGTTTATCTCCTAACATGAATGAGCATTTTTTGTTAATTCAAATAACACTGTATCTTAACACCTAATAAAAGTGTTGGATGTGAAATAGAAACATTTTTATAGATATGCTATGAATTTTAATATTACTGAACTTTATTTTATTCCATCACTTCCTACCTTGATAGTGTATTTCCATTAACATGTTCAATGAAGAGAGAGAGAGACCATATGTAAAACTTTGATGGGGGCTTGAAAAGAGGGAAAAGCTTTCTCTAAATAAATGTATTCAAAAAGAAAACAAGCGTAGAAAATATGAAAGATACCATAATTGTTGATAAACAGATATAGATTTTAAGAAGCTACTGAATCCTTTTCACAGGTGGAAATCCAGTTTTTCTCCATCTTCCTCATTAATTTAAGGCAGAGATTTTTGTCTGTTTTGTTTCCTACCAGATCCTCACAGTCTAGAACAGTGCCTGACACATAATAGGTGCTCAATAAACTTTGTTGAATAAGAAAACAAAGGAAGAGAGCTTGGCGAGGCAGGTTATAAGATTAAAGGCTGGTAAAAAGGAAAAGAAATTCCAAGGAGCCCTTCATCTGTCAAACCTTGAGGTTTGATTAAGAAGGAGAAGAGGAAAGAAAATGAGGGAACAAAACTAGTCAATAAATGGGTCTCTGGTCAGCCCATATAGAACCTGAGAGTAAGAACACAGAAATTGCCCAAAGAATAATTCAATTATTACTCTCCTTTTTTACAAGAGTAGACCTCACCTTTAGCAAGAAAGGAGTGGAGTTGAAGCAGTGAAAAGTAAGATGAAAAAAGTTTGCCTCAGAGTAAGGGGCTCAGTAAGTATCTCTGAATAAATGAAAGGCTGTCTACGCACCAGCCATGGGCCTAGCCCTGGGATGGCAAGCCATAATTGTCCTCAAAGAGTTCACAGTCTAAACAGGGAAGAATAAATGGGCAGATTCATGTCCTGAAGAAAAGAAAGAAAAAATAGGTAAGAAGGGTGACAAAATTAAAAGGCAAATAAATCTTTTTTTCCCCAACCACGTGACACATTTGAAATTTGCGCAAAATTCCACACGCCGTAAAAAAAGCACAATGGATCAAAAGAGAGAAGTCTCTGAAAAACATGTTGATAAATTTGAGAACTGTTATGCAAGGAGAGAAAAATGAGGAACTAAAAATCTTCTAGAAGGATGAAAGCTCAAGGGAATATCATTGGAGGCTTAAAAATTCACAAATAGGGCGCCTGGGCGGCTCAGTCGTTAAGCGTCTGCCTTGGGCTCAGGTCGTGATCCCAGGGTCCTGGGATGGAGCCCCGCATCGGGCTCCCTGCTCCGTGGAGAGCCTTCTTCTGCTTCTCCCTCTCCCTCTGCCCCTCCCAACCGCTCATGCGCTCGCTCGCTCTCAAATAAATAAATAAAATCTTTTAAAAAATTTACAAATAAGTGAGATGAACAAGCACTTGTTCAAAAAAGTTCAAGAACTCTGGAATGAGGGGACAGCTCACAAAGCATTGGAGCAGTATGTTTGTGACAAAGTTTTAAAAATGCTATAACCAAATATAGTACAGAGGGAAAACATAAATAGATCGGGACACGTACAGAAACATTCCGGGTCAGAGACAATTCTAGAAGGTCAACTCCTGAGGTCAAATCTGGACTGTGGCCATGTTTTTAAATTTCTTTAACTAACTCTTTATTGCAGACACCTCAAATATACACAAATTTAAATATACATATATTCATCCATCATCTAGCCTTAATAATTATCAACTCATGGTCAATGTTCCTTTATTTACACCTTTTGTTTCATTCATATCCACTTTCCCACGTAAATCCCTGGACCATTTTCTTTTTTTAAAGATTTTATTTATTTATTTGAGAGAGCATGGAAGGGAGCATGACCAGGGGGAGGGGCAGAGGGAGAAGCAGACTCCCCTCTGACTGGGGAGCCCAGTGCAGGACTCGATCCCAGGACCCTGGGACCACAACCTGAGCCGAAGGCAGATGCTTAACCTGCTGAACCACCCAGGCGCCCCTCTCTGGACCATTTTGAAGCAGATCTTACACAAGGCATCATTCATCTAGAAGGACATTTTTTTAAAAACATACTATAATACCAATATCAAATTAAGCAAAAATGTAAATAATAATTTCTTAACACCATCAAATATCCAGTCAAATTTAAAAATTCCTTGATAGCTATGCAATAGAATTTTTTTAAAATTAGGAACTTATCGTCACATTTGGAAATAGAGATATTTCAACCCAAAGTCTAGATTTCTGACTTTTCACTTAATGAAAATACCTAGCCACTCTGGGTACACATTCTGGAATAGCAACATTGAGCAGGAACAGAGCACCACTCCCCCTTTTATACAGGTCTCGCATGCTCCAGCTACGGTCCTCACAACTGCCTGTTGTCCTGCCCACCGCTCACTCCACATGTCTACACTATCTACCTGGCTCTTGGACACAACTGAGTCTGCAATCCTAAATCTAAGCTGACAGAAATTATGGGTGATTGGAACCCATCCTTTAGTTTCGGGGGTTACTGGTGACATAAGTGATGACCATAGCCACACCTTACAGTAAGCCGCAGATCGAACAGAAAGTCATGATCCTGAAGACAAATGGTCAGATTTGAAGGTCAACCCAAGGGCAGGACGAGAGAAGATGTAAAATCAACAGACAAGGAAGCCAAGAGGGGGATGGAGGAGTTATGAGGCACAGATTGATTTGATTAGTTCAAGAATTATTTGGAGAACCAAATTATGTGCTGGGCTCTCTTCTTTGCAATGCATTCCAAGATCCAGAGATGGGTAATGTTGCTTTTAAAGGAGTTATGCCAAGTCCAACACTACATAAAGCCTTCCCCTCCTCCCCATTCATTTGTCAGTTTTGAAATGTGAGAATGCAGCCACAGTGGGTTAAATTAAAAGTATAGTCACTGGGGTGAGGTATTAATGCTCTTAAAATTGAAACTAAAATTAAAATCTGAAATGAGATTCCTTATACTCACCTCTATCTGTATGGTTGACTCCTTTTCAGATACGCCAGAATGCTCAATACTCAGTGTAAGAAAATAAAATGGTGTGCGTTTGACAACCAGATGCTATTCAAAATTAAAAGAGCTTAATTTTAAGATGGGCAGAAGAGAACACATGCAATTTGCTTGTGATGCACACAGTAAATTAAAAACTAAAAAAAGGCAATGAGTGTGAAATATTAAATATTTACTTCTCAGGGTATTTTTGTGCACTCTGATATTAATGGGTAATAATAATTACTCTGCCTTATCCAAGACACACCTAGACTGAGAAATTAAATTCCCAGCATACGGGGATGGGTACCAGTTGATGCACATGCTTAATTCCCATTATGTTAATAGAACCAGAGGAAATGCACCAATGAAAAAAAAGAGAGGGAGAACCCCAGAAACTTAATATAAAGGGAGCTCTGGAAGGGTCTGCTTCCCTTGGAAGTAGGTAAATTAATTCCATTAAAATGTCTCAAAATAAATATGCATCCAGGACCGAGAAGCAGAGTCCATAAAGAAGTTCATAGAAAAGAACTCACAAAACTGACACTTGTCAGTCTCCCTGTGTACTAAAAACCTCAAGGTGGCTTGGAACTCTGTGTGGGAGTTCAGTCCAGGAAATCAGCATCCACGTGAGACCCCCCAGTGTTCGCATCTTTAATGGGGAGATGCCTGGCCTTTCTGCTCTTCTATTTGCCAATTCCAATCCCCCATTAAATCGTCCACACAACCACAGTGCATTGCAAACCAGTCCCTGGGGCAAACACAACTCAGAGCCACACCTACATGTCACACATAGAAAAAGGCTATGGGCCCCCAGCCAGCGATTAATGTAATTAAGGAATCCAGAGCTGTGGTCCAACTTCTGTTATTTAACCACTTGGATAGCAGTAACCTAGACTTCTGCATTTGTATCTGTAAAGAAGGAAGGTAATAATCCCTTTTTACCTCCTTCATGATATCGAAAGACTCCAAAAGGATGGCATGTCTGTGTGTGAAAGTAGGGGCACATTGCAGAGCTCTCTACAAGACCAAAGACCGTAAGAACCTAACACTATATATTCTGCTTTACAGAGCTGTGACTCATTTTTTTTTTGTCTTTTCACCTTTTTTCTAAAATTAGAGTAATACACATCAACATATAAAAATTAAATAAGATAAGCAGACAGAAGGGGGGATATCATTCGTGTTCTCACCACCCCAAAATAACACCCACTAACACCATGCATATACATCAGGCTAAGCCAGTGATTCTCCAATGGGGGGGAGCCCAATTTTGCCCCCTCCCCCCAAGTGACATTTGGCAATTTCTGGAGATGTTTCTGAGTGTCAGAAATTCAAGAGGGGAGAGATGAGGCATCTGGTGAGTAGAGGCCAGAAATGCTGCTAAATATCCTACAGGGCACAAGAGAGCCCTCTACAATAAAGAATGATTCAACCCAAAATGTTAGTAGTGCCAAGAATGAGAAACCCCGACCCACAATACATGCACATATGCAGCCTCACAGGCAATATTAATGCCAGAATCATTCTAAAATGTCTTTCACCAAATTGTGCAAGGTGGAATGGCATTCCCAGATTCCCAGAATGTATCCAGTGTTGGTACTATGTAACAACAGAAAGGCAATGTAATGAAATTGGTTACCAAAATTATAAAATGAGGGGCGCCTGGGTGGCTCAGCTGGTGGAGCATCTGCCTTCGGCTCAGGTCATGATCTCAGGGTCCTGGGATCGAGCCTCATGTCAGGCTCTGCGTTCAGTGGGGAGTCTGCTTCTCCCTCTGCCCCTCCCTGCCCCGCTTGTGCTCTCTCTCTCTCATATAAATAAATAAAATCTTTTTAAAAAAAGAAATTATAAAATGTTTCTTCCTACACAATTAATGGAGGTGGGATTTATGATAATATGACACCATTTTTCATTTACTCTCCCAGCTTCTTCTATAACTGCAAGAAGCTGGTGGGGTAACAGGGGACAGAGGTGTGAGATGGGTTTTACTCAAGCAGATTTAGGGGTGCCTCTTTGTCATTTACTCCTACAAATTATTATTTCTTTTTTTTTAAAAAAAGATATATTTATTTTTTTGGCAGAGAGAGACACACAGCGAGAGAAGGAACACAAGCAGGGGGAGTGGGAGAGGGAGAAGCAGGCTTCTCGCAGAGCAGGGAGCCCAATGCAGGGCTCAACCCTAGGACCCTGGGATCATGACCTGAGCCGAAGGCAGATGCTTAATGACTGAGTCACCCAGGCACCCCCAAAATATTATTTCTTGACTCTGTAATGGAATCACGTCAATATCAGATTGGCCGTCAAGAACACATAAGAGACTCAACTTATTACGGGGACATTGTGAAAGTAGGAATATTCTTACAGGTAATAATTTTTTTGCTTTTCTTATAAATAACTAGTTATTGAGTTAAGAAAATAAATAGGTTATATATTTTTAACTCTCTTTAATAAAAGTAAATATTACTTTTTACAGAGCTAAGAAATCAAACATTAAAACTCCACCAAAACTAATTTAATAATTAAGTTAATAGAAATGGAAAGAAGTCAAATAGGAGAGACCTTCCACAATTTTTTTAATCTAAAGACTATTGTATAAAAAGATACCAATTAAATGGGATCATTAACATAATCAAGATCAGATCTACTGCCTTATTTTTCATTTAGTAATATACAGATCTTCATATGTCCACACAATGTAACACTGAACAACTCCTTTAACAGCACAAGAATCTATGCTTATAAGGGTGTTTATAATTTACTTAATCACCTGCTGTAAATATTTATACTATTTTCTGTTTTAATTAAACAATGCTACTCTGAACATCTTCATTGTTAAATCCTTATGTACATCTTGAATTATGTCGTTAACTTTGTAGAAGTTGAGTAGAAGTCAAATTATAGGAGCCAGATAGCCAAACTGTCCTCCAAAAGATTTTATTGAAAGGTAAAATTCAAGTTCACCTTTACACTTGCTGTTTTGCCTTCTCTAACAATTTTACTCTATTCCTGAAAGTAGTGTCCCCTGCCATTCCGGATAAGCATGATTGTTTTCTGTGATGTGCTCTCCTCTATGGGACAAGAGATAAGCCACAGCCTACCCAAAGCTACCTAAATTGAACTGACTTACAGGTTTTGATTCAACCAGACTTGATTACTGATCACTGAATTATTCAGGTAAAAGTTCACAGACACAGACCCATAGCAAATCTGATTCAGCCATGAGGGGAACCCTAATTAGCAGTTTATCGTTCCTTCAAACCAACCTTCTAACCTCATTCAACTGTCAATGTGTCAATTCAATTTACATATGTAATTAATTTTTAAATGTTGCTCCCAAGGACCACCTACAGGCTTCCTCTTTCTGATAGGCTCTCGGCAAACACTCATGAAGACACACATTATTTGAAATTTCAGGCCTTCCTTTTCTTGTACTTATTGTCAAGAATTTGGTCTTCACTTTTCTTCTGACACCTGCTCTGCTGAACTGGAAGACATTGGAAGTGGTTGGCCAACCTAATACCAAGGTCTTGGGGGGCGGGGAATTAAAAAATAACTACACTGTGTTTTTTAAAAGTCCTTACAGCAGACTGTGTTTGTGCCTGGGCATGTGTGCCATCTACATAAAATATTTGTAATGGAGTGGAATTGATTCCCCGAATGTAAAGAGTGTTCTATGCTTCGAAAAATAGGGACCAGGTTGCCAGGGTGCTGCAGTTCTTCCCTCTGGCCACTAGGATGCCGTTTGCTGCTCCATAAAGGAATTGACGAGATGGGACCGTGAGCCTATAATACCAACTTCCAAGTGTCAATTTATTCTTTCCTGCCTTGCTAGCGACTTTTACTTTTCCAGCTTGGCACATAGAATCTTGCAAGTCTCCCTGGAAGGTGACTCATATTTAAATATGAATGGGGCAGCTGGCTTCTGTTATCTTAAAGGGTTACATTATGTCATTGCACATTCTCAACAGGGGTAAAAACAAACTGTGCCCTTTGCACACATCAATTCCAGGAATATATATTTGTATAAGATCACAGGGACTTATAAACTGTCTGAAATTTTTCCAGCCTTAAAAATTAAGACCAATGTACTCTGTTTCTTGATAATTCGGCAGCAACCACCAAAATAATCCCTTTGTTACCTGTCATGCTATTTTGTGTTTCTTAAAAAACAATGATAATAATGATGCTAATGATGACAATGACAAGAGCAGTGATAATAAATGTTCACTTGTGTTGGCATTTACACAAGGTACCGTGCCAACAGCTTTGTATGGAGTCTTCACCACAATCCAAAGAAAAAGAGGGACATTTATTGTTCCCATTTTTCAGATGAGGGCTCCAAGGGCTTCATAAGGAAAAGGTCTAAACATGAGAAAATGGCAGAGACAGGGTTTGAAAGTAGGCAGGGTTTTTTTCCCCCCCTTTTTGTTTTAGGATTTTATTTATTTGTTTGTTTGAGAGAAAGAGTGTGCGAACGGGGGGAGGGACAGAGAGTGAGGGACAAGCAGACTCCTTGCTGAGCATGGAGCCCAATGGGGACTTGACCCCACAACCCTGAGCCAAAATCAAGAGTCAGATGCTTTACTGACTGAGCCACCCGGGTGCCCTCAACGTAGGCAGTTTTAACTCCAGAATCTATACATTCAACATGATATACATTCACCTGCATATCTTAGTAAATAATTTTCTGAGGCTCTAGTAAGCAAGTCTTGAATTTTCCTCATGACTTATGTCCTCTGGTAGACCTCTCCTGGCCACCCGAAGCTAGATGAGATGTCCTGAACTTTCCTGAGCACCGCATGGGCAGACCTCTGATAGACCAGGCATCACACTCTATTTAACAGTTCCTAGTCACTGCCTGCCCCCACCAAGGACCGAGCACTCCCTGAGCACTCAGGACTTGGTAGGCATTTAGAGTTTGATCAAATAATGAACATATGAGCAAATGAATGCTGTCTGTTTTCTCTTAGAGCAGCAATGTAAAATCTCAGGGCTATATTCCTCTTCCATTTTCACATCATCTCCCACCACAAAGTTTGCCTCACTGGAAAGTTGTCCCAGATCCTGCCTCCTTCTGACTCATGATGGACCCAGAACTCTAACCATCGGGGTTAGAGTTCTGGCCTATCACCCCCTTGATGGAGAAGTAGGGCTTCACCGTCTTGCCTCCATTCCCTCAGCAGTGAAATGGGTTCTGTAACAGCACCTAATACACACTACAGGCCGTGCCGTGGATTAAATATCATAATGTGATTGAGCAAAACCTTAGTAAAAGGTAAGTATTAGTAGAAATGCAATCATATGAATAGTTATAGGTATAGGAGCAAGAGTATTAAAAGTAGTAGTATTCCCTGAAATGCTGAGCATGAGGAATCAGGGAAGGAAAATTAGGGAGGGAAGATTAAGACACAGCCTCAGTTTTTGTTTTTTAACATTTATCTGCTATTTGGTGCTTTCCCTGTAAAGGGTATAACTTCCTCATCAAAAATAGTACCACGTCTTCTTTAGGTACTAAATAATCATTTTAAAAATTACAAAAGAGGGGCACCTCGGTGGCGTAGTCGGTTAAGCATCCAACTCTTGATTTCAATTCAGGTCGTGATCTCAGGGTCATGGGATAGAGCCCTGTATCAGGCTCCATGCTGGGCATGGAGGCTGCTTAAGATTCCCTCTCTTCCCCTCTGCTCCTCCCACCTGCTGGCGCGCTCTCTCTCTCTCTCTCTCTCTCTCTAAAAAAAAGAAAATTAAAAAATAAACATTTTTAAAAATTACAAAAGAATAATTCTCATGTGCCAAGGACTATGCTAAACATTTATGTGCATTATGTAATTTAATCTTTCAAGTGAAGTCCTATTAACCTCAGGCACAGATGAGGAAATAGATTCAGAGAGGTTCAGTCATCTTCCCAGGACCACACAGCAGATAAGTTACAGCACCAGGATATGAACTTTAATCTGTTTATTTACTTAATGGCCTCTCCCTCCCACTAGACTGAAAGTACTATGAGGCAAGAGACAAAATCTGTTCTCTTCAGTATTGTATTCACAGCCCATCACATGGTGAGTCATCAGTAATAGAAAACTTTGGAATGGGTGGAAAAATGAATGAGTAAATGGATGAATAAATCCAGAGCCTAAACTCTTAACCAGTTAAGCCTCTTAATTATCTGAGATGAATGATATTTTTGAATAACACATTATGGGCAAAATTAGAAGCTGGCTGAGCAATTTTATAATAACACTAACAAGGAGACCTGCTATTTATGGAGTGCCTACTATGTTGTTCCTGTCCTAAAAAGCCTTCTAAAGATATCCTTAATCCTTTTCTCTGATCCATAAGGTGGATATTATTATCATAATTTACAAGTACATTATGTCACCCAGTTATGCAAGATTTGAATGCAGGTCTTATGGTCCCAAACCCAACACTTTTCTACCTCAGATTTCCATCTCTGAAGTAGAAGCAAAGGCAGCTGTGCACTCTGCTTACTCTCAGAGAAACACGAAGTTCCTGCCAGCCAATCCTCAGGAGTTACAAGAAGCTTCACAACTCTGTTGACTGTGGTCAAGAAGAATCATCCAGGAGACCAGATGATGTCTGGTGCCCTGTGTATGCAGAGCTTTGTCTTGTCCCCTCCCTGTGTTTTCCACAGGGTCGAAGGAATCCTCAGAGTCATGTTGACTATTTCCTTCAGGGAACAGGCAACCAGGTTTGCACTCGGACCTTTGAGTGTGAACAGTGCCTTCGCTCCAACACGTGACATTTAGTTGTAAGTTAGTACACCCCACACACCTCTGGCAAAACCTGACACCAAGCTCTGGATTTACTTCTCCAGATCAGTAAACTCCTGTAAAACCTCCCCATTTCTCTGCTAGTGACCAACTCTGAAGTACCCTCCCACTTCTGCTAAATGCTCCAAATAATGACACCTGATGAAAAAAGATGAGAGTCAACCAACCTTTCATTCATTTACTCAACAAATACTTGTTGAGTGCCTGTTGTGTATCATACATGGTCATTTTTGTAAAGGGCACAAAAGAGGCATCAAATAAAAAAATGGCAGCCACTACTGTTGCTGTTGACTTTCCTCCTCTTTCTGCTCCTGGAGGCAGAACGATCACCCCCAAAAATGTCTGCATCCTACCCTGTGAACATGTTACTTTACCTTGCAAAAGGGACTTGGCAGATGGGAAGGACTTTGAGATGGGGGACAAGCCTGGGTTATGTCTGGGCCCAACTTCGGTACAGGAGTCCTTAACCAGAGCCTTCTCCTGCTCTGGGGAGAGGCAGAGAGAGATGTGACCATGGATGGAAGAAGGGTCCCAGGGATGTAACATGGCTGGATTTGATGATGGGGGGAAAGGGCCACGAGCCACAGAATGTGGACAGCTTCTAGAAGCTGGAAAAGACAAGGAAACAAACAACCTCCTAGAGCCTCCAGAAAGGACACAGTCCTGCCAACACCTTGATTTTGGCTCAGTGAGAACTAGAATGGTAAGATAATCAATTTACACTGTTTTTTTGTGGTCATGTATTACAATGGCCATAGGAAACCAACAGACACTGCAACTGAAAGAAATAGTTCTCCAAGATTTCTAAATAGTAGGAAAACTGATTTTTTTAAAGTATTTCAAGGGTGAATATCAAATTTTACACCTAAAAATTGGAAAGTACAAGAATGTAATGAATAATTAAGTAAATATTAGTGTTGGATACAGTTAGCACCAGCTGCAAAAATACCTATTGGACGTATCACATTGCAAATCTTCCAGAATCAATATGCAACATTAGTGGATTAAAATGAGCTCCCTCACGAGTTGAGGTAGATGGCCATTCTGTATAACCAGTCAGCAGAACTCTACACTGTTCACCAAGAAGAGCTGCATCAATCACTTGATTTTCATTGTTTAACTTCAAATATTTTCACTGGTCACAGTTACCTGTAAATTTGCTCTTTCATAAAAATGTGTTTTCCACTCTGATCATTTCATCCACTGGGAGGGGAAAGGGAAAAAAGATTGGAGCTGTGCCAAAGAAGAAAAAAATTAATTTTCTTGCGGCAGAGGATCTTGTTAAAATGAAACATCTTTCCCATGAAATGGATGCTAACACAACACAACGGAATACTAATAAAGGCCTTTCATAATATTTTTCCTAAAGATTACTTGCGTTTTAAGAATTGCCTTTTATATCGCCCCCAAGTGATGCTTAAAAAGATAAATCGCTTCTGAACAAGACTTACGTTTTCCTTGCATTTCTGGTTAACTTACAGATGTTTTTGTGAAGTTATCTTTAGTCAAGGAAACTTACCAAAAGACAAGATCATTTACTGTTAAAGGGAAAAATTTGTATGATTTAAAGAAGAGCTAATAAAGCCCCCGATTTTCCCAAGACAGCATGAGTGCATGGCAGGACCATATTTGTGCTTAACAACTGGGAAGAAAGTACTCATGTTTAATATTTCACAAACAATATATTCATTTTATGCGCATTTAATACATGCAATTTTAAAACCCAAGCTTTTAAATATTCACTAGTCACCTCATAATGAAGATTGAATGCATCATGCTTTTGGGCCTTGGGGGTGGAGGGGATGTATAAATTTTTAAGAAAATGTGTATCTCCTCTCCTCTCCCTCAAGAAAAAGGAGGGTGGATAAAGAAAATGTTGATGGTGTCAGGGTATTGGACTGTTGGTGAGCAGGTGTGTGCTATTGAATGGGCCTCTGGGGACTTGGAGGCTTTTAAAAGAGATTGATTCTCTTAACTAATTATTTCAAACACGCTTTTAAAGGTATTAATTACTTGTGGAAAAGATTCTCCATTTGCTTCTAAATTGTTTCTTTGGGTGATTCTTTGCCTGCAAAAATGTCTGGGGTAAAAGTGAACATTCTGTCACCGTAGTTTTAAATAACATATTTAAACGACACACTTAAATGTGATCTTTAAATTTATATAAGCTGTATTTTTTTTTGTCATTAACTTTCTTTATTAGGAACGTTACACAGGTGCTATCGGCAGAGACACAGTAGATGACCTAAAGATATACATTTCACTTTGGTTAGATCTACTGCTCCCACTTTTTCAAATCACCACAAAGTATGAAAAATTACATTTTTTCTTTTATATAAGCTGTATTTCAATGTCATTAGAATTAAGACGTATTTAAAATATTTAAAATTCTTTGTTTTATATGTAAAAGTAATTTATTCATGTGTAAAACCATTACATGTATACATGTAACATGTCTATCATATATAAATATATGTAAAACCATTTGTATACATATATAAGTGTGTGTAAATATGTTTATATCCATATATAAATGTACATAAATGTTAGATTGAACGTCTCTTAAAAGATCTTCGGTTTTATTTGTGAATGTGTGTGTATGTCACATAATTCTATCAAAAATTCTATTTAGCTTATCTTGCAGAATTGTGTAAAAGATACCTAGACACTAATCAGCACCTTCTCTCCCTTCAATCCCTGTCTTTAGTGCTACAGAGTTGTTTATTCAATGACTTTTCAGTTTGATCTGCTGGAGGCATTTCAATCTGCATCAAAAAAGGCATCTTTGGTTGGCCCGAAACATTTTAAATGCATCAAATCTAGTAACACAGGGGTAGACATCCCTGTAATCAAGTCATCGGAATATTACACACAGTTCCATACTGCCTTGTGACTTAATTGTTGAGTGTTAGCAGCCTGGGGCATTCAAGTTCACATGAAAAAAAATTTTTTTTGCAACCCCTCAGGCACAGATTATTCTCACTGTGCAGAAGGAACAACTTCCAGTGACAAGAGGCCGTTTTGCCAGTTTGCTGTCCAGAACTTAGACTCATGAGTCACAGACAGCAGAAGAAAGAAATTTAACACTCTTGTCATTAATGAGGAGGGTAAGGATTGGTCATTTTGAATCTCCTTAGTAATGCCATAAAGTAACAAAATAACACTTAAAAAAAAACCCACTGGCACCTTGATGTTTGAGCAACTACTTTATTCTAACCCAGAATCTGCCAAAATTTGTAGGAATATCTTCCCTATGCCAAGATTTCTATATCTTTTTTCACATAAACATTAGAAACAAAAAAGAATACCTAAAAAAAAAGTAACCATATCAATTTGGTTCACTTCTGTTAGATTTTTTAATAATACTACCTCTATTCACTGTCACTCATCCAGGGTTGTAAAAGTTTTATCGCTAATGTGAAATATATAGATAAGAGAAACACAGAAGGTAAAAAATCAACATCAAAAATGCATCTTTGGTTCCCCCAAAATACATCGTAAGACACCGAGTGAATACCTAATTGTTAAAACCAACACAAAGGACTGAAATCTTTCTCTCCATGTTCCCAACAGGATAATATAGTGGAACAGTTTATAAACACAAGCCAGGAATTAAAATTAAAAACTACCCCAGGTCAGAAATGAGATCACTTTATAATTAGAGAAAAAAAACTACCAGTCCCCAGTGGAGATTAAGAAGGGGATGGTTTCTGAAAATGTACATAAGAGGGACAAAAATAAACAACTTCCACAGTCTGGTGGCACAATTCTGTTCCCTTGTGATGGAAACACAAAAAGGAGTCTCTAACAAGCTCCAAAAATATGTGTATGTGTATTTTAAGTAAAATTTAGCTTTCCAGACAACTACGTTTTTCTGCTGGAAATAATGAACTAACATAAAAATGATATAAGGATGTGTGTAAAAAGGACATTTAAGAGAAACAGGTTGAAGAGCTTCATAAATTTACCAAAGATTAAATTAAAGCTGGATGTGTAAGATGTAGTGATAAAACAATTGGGGGCTGTTCCTTCTTTTAAGCAAGGATGGTTTGGGCTTTATCGGAAACCAGGCTTGCATAACTAATCAGTGGCATGACCAGCCCGGGCTCTGAAATGGAAGTCCCAGGCAGCCCCTTGCAATGCATATATGCTCAAAACTCATTACGTTTGATATGCCTTGTTCTTGACCTAAATGCAATAGAAATTCTTCCTTGGGGTGTATGATATACATGAAAAAGTACAACTTCTTTTTAAAACGCCATTAGAATATTTTATTGTGTGTGGACATACACTCTTGTTACTCCTAAATGCTATTCTATTGAGTACAGTTTATATTCACTGGCAAAGCGAAATCTCCGGGGAAGCCAGAGAGGGAATGCAATTTCTAGTAATAACAGCTCACAACAGTGAATACTATCCACTTATCCCCACAATTTCCAGCTATTTTGGACTCCTTTCTGAATTAACCTTTCATATCAAAAGAAGCAATTGTGCACACTAGAGACTCCGGCACAATTTCATGCATAATTTATTCACTCAGTTCAACATTAAACGCACAGTCCTTGACTTTGTCAAGGTGGATTCTGTTGGCAGACTTCACAAGCAGCAAAACAGGAGAAATGAGATCTACAGCTCAACCTCTTCACCTATTCTGTCTGGCGAGAGATGGTGGGTGGGGGCAGAGGGAAGAGAAAAATAAGGCTGAGATTGGAGCCCAGCGCGCTGTCATATATAGAATCCCTGGCAAGCACACAGTATTTTCACATCAGTAGTCTCTGAAAGGTTGTTGTTTCTTTCTTTCTTTCTTTCTTTCTTTCTTTCTTTCTTTCTTTCTTTCTTTCTTTCTTTCTCTCTCTCTCTCTCTCTCTCTCTCTCTCTCTCTCTCTCTCTCTCTCTCTCTCTTTCTTTCTTTCTTTCTTTCTTTCTTTCTTTCTTTCTTTCTTTCTTTCTTTCTTTTTTAAGTCCAAAACAATTGAAATAAGCTTGAATTCTGTTTCACCAACAAAAGTCTGGGGCAATTTGTTACCTTCCTGACAATTCCACCATCCATGGGAAAAACAATACTTTTATCTTGGGTAGCTTAGGAGGCACAGTTGGAAGAAATTACTCGAAGCTGTTATTCAAACACACCCACACATTAGCTTGAGGTCATATTAGAAGGGCTCATTTCAGAAATTTCAATAACGCACACTTTCCAGTGAGATCCCAAATCCCAGCTTTGCACTCCCAAATTGGCCTTCAAGAACATAGACTTTCATTTTCTCTCCTAAACTACCCATTTGAACCCTCAAATGAGGGATGGGTGCAACCAGTTGTAAAAAACAGAACCGGATACACCATGAAACTCTTCCTCCACGTTTTCAGAGTTGGCTAAAGCTCAGAGGAGACAGGAAGTCCATTTTCTCTCCTTGAAAGGCCACCTTATTCAGAGCTATTCAATCCCATACCTGAGCCCATCCACTGTCCAGGTAGAAACCCACAGATGGTTCTCTTTCTCAGTCTCCTGGATTACAAACAATTCAGCTCATCCTGTTACAGAGGGATTTTTCCTGTTAATGATTACTCTATGAATACTTAACATATGGCAGCAACTTCATTAAAGCCTCACAATCATTACGGAATTGATTCTGTCCAACAGCACCCTGAGATAGTTACTAACATCACAAGCTGCAGATGAAGAAGCTGAGACTTGGAGGTCTTCATTGGTAGGCATACCCTTGCCGGCCTCGTTCTCCCTCGAAAGGCAAACCATGAAACTACAGCAAGAAGTAAATTTTAACACCGAAACAGATCCGAAGTGATTTCCCTAAATACACTAGACAAAGTGAATTGGTCCCTCACTTTAGCACTTGCTCATTAAAATACTACCTTCCAGAAGCCACAGCCCACTTTCCAAACCTGTGAATAATATGAGGCCGAGGAGGATGCAATGAGACGCCTTTTGGAAATACGACAAACCGCTGGAAATTTTCACGCAGGACACCTTGGCAAAAATCTTTAAATCTAAACTTTCTTTGCCGGCAGCCCCCACAGTCTAGTTAGAAGAAGCCCAAAGCACATAAATTGGAGCCTTACCAAAACCGAGCCTCACTTTTATAATTTGCCTTTAAATTTACTGCAAGACCATGAAAATTAAATGCCTCTGTTACCGTCAGAGTAGCTCGCTGAGAGTTCAGCCATCCTCCTCAGTTAACATTCAGCAGCCTTTTTATTGTCTCGAAACTCTGGATTTGGACCAAACCATTGAAATCTGTGAAAACTTAGAGCTGAAGCAGGTTTTCCATTTATGAGCTTTTCAACCCAGAGATTCCCATCCTAATGATGACATAACAAATTGACCTACCAAACTGGGGTTTAGAGGCATCATTTTGCTCTCACTTCCACTGACCTGCTCCCCTGCCCCCTTGCAGTCACTGTGCGAGTTGAGGTGCTTGGCAGGCAGTGGGAATACACAAGGCGCATTGGCCTCGCTGGACTCAAAATGCCATGTCAGTGACTGGAGTCCTTGACATTCCCACCTCTCCCCTCCCTTGCTGCAACATTCCTGGGGGCCATGAGCCCCACAGTAAAAGCCTATAATTTCAGGTCCCTGGAGCAAGATTTCATGCTGCCAGAGTGCCAGTCAAGTCACAAAGCTTCTAGAATTCTATGTGTCAGAAGCCAAACACCATGTCAGGGCTCTACTTCCTGATAGACACTTGGAACAGTGTCTGCTCCTTTGGCTTCCTAGCCCAGTGACCTTGGGTATGTGTCTTTTCTACATCTCAGTTTCCATGTAACAAAACAAGATGAATAATATCTACTTCAGGGAATGATTGTGAGAATATAAACTGGTAACATTTTTTTTTTGAGAGAGAGAGAGGAGAGAGAGAGAGCAGGGAGGGGGCAGAGGGAGAGGGGGAGTGAGACTCTTAAGGGGACTCCACGCCCAGCGTGGAGCCCAACGTCAGGATTGATCTCACAACCCTGAGATCACAACCTGAGCCTAAATCAGGAGTCGGATGCTTAACCGAATGAACCAGCCAGGTGCCCCTAACTGATAATACTTTTAAGTTGTTTAACCTACTGCCTGGCACGGAGGAACTAAGTACTCGCAGGTGACATTTATTGACTTTTCCCATATGACATCAGCTTTCATTTTAATCTTCACAACACATATAAATGTCATTTGGTGTGGAATCCATACCCAGAAATTAAGTGACATGGGTAAATATTGCTCAGCAGATAAGCAAAGAGTTGGCATTCGAACATATATCTCTCTTTGACTTCAAATCCCAAAAGTTGATACCACCATACCGTGCTGCCACACAAATAAATGTCGCTAAAAGGAGCCCAGCAAGAATTCACAAAGTATTGAGGAGGGATTTGTGAAGGGCCATAAACTTAACTTGCTGCTAAATAAATTTAATTTGCTATTTATTCCCACATCATTCTCCAAGCACTCCATAAAAGGGCTGTCCAAATTGGTGCTCCATCAAGAACCCCTTGCCCCTCGGATGCATCCAGCCACCAGCGGCTGCTTAGACCTGTGACATTTGCAGAGACCTTGCCCTTGGCAGATGTGAGCCACACCCTCTGAGACAGAGACCTCTAGGAGGTGTGTTAGTCAACATTCTCCAGGGAAATAGAACAAATAGAATGTGTATATAGAAGAAATTTTTATTACAAGGAACTGGCTTACACAGTTATGGAGGCTAGCAAGACTAAGTCTGCAGTGTGGGCCCAGGATCGCTGAAGGTGCAGTTTCAGCCTGAAGGCTGGCAGGCAGAGACCCAAGAGAGACAATGGTGTAGATGAAGTCTAGAGGCAATCTGCTGAAGAATTCTCTCTTGCTTGGGAGACTGGAATTTTTGTTGTGGCTGTATTCAGTCCTTCAACTGATTGCATACAGCCAACCCACATTATGAAGAGCAATCTAATCTACTTTGCTCAAAATTCATGGATTCAGATGTTAATCTCATTCAAAAACATTCTCCAAATTAGCCATCACGGAAGGTTACCCCCAGCCCTCCCCATCCAGTTGGCCAGTGACTGGTTAATCCAGGATTCAAAGGGCTCAGTTTGAATGACTTTATGGACCAGAATGAAGCTAGACTTCACATGAGATCATCTCCTTGCTTGACCTTTCTCCTTCTCTCTTCAGCTTCCATCTCTCTCTCTCTCTCTTTCTCTCTGCATAGCAAATAGATTAGTGTTTTAAACTTTCTAAGTCCTATTCTCTGATCTTTTTTTCTCATCTCTAAGAACCCCAACATGGAATGTCAAGTTCATTTAACCAAATGTCTTAATACGGCATTCAAATCCCTCCACGCTTCTGAACTCAACAACTTTGTTAAATTTACCTGACAACCCATCCCTCCACATCAGGGAGGTATCTTAGTCCGTTTGGGCTGCTATAGCAAAAATAACATAGACTGTGTGGGTTGAACAACATTGATGTCTCACAGTTTGCGAGGTGGAGAAGACCAAGATCAAGGTACCAGCAAGACTGAGTGTCGGGTGAAAGCCATTTCTGGGTCATCGATGGCCATCTGCTGGCTGCATTCCCACAGGTGAACAGGGCAGGAGAGCTGTCTGGGAGTTCTTCTGTAAGGCCACTAGCCCCATTCATGAGGGCTCTACTCTCATGAACAAATCACCTCCCGAAGGCCTCACTTCCTGATACCGTCACACTGGGGACTAGGTCTCTACATATGGAGGCACCATCATCCACTTGACCTGCCAAGCTCAAACACCAGATGACCACTTCAGCTTTGGTCTCCTTCAGCCCTCCATGTCATCACCAAGGGTCTGCTGCTTCTACATTTCTCCATGTTGCCCTGTCACCTCTTCCCCATTCACACCTGAAGCCCCCTCATCCATCCTCGCTCCCCTGGACTGTTACAGTCCTCCTAATTCCCTGCTTCCTGCTTCCTGTCTCTCACCTCTGAGCATGGCATCCCCACTGAGCATGTCACCTGCCCTCATGGACGGAGACAGTCCCAAATCCTTCTCATGCTAATAAGGCTTTTCTTGATTGACCCCAGCAGACCTCTACAGCCTCTCTGCCTTCCCAGATCCCTTAGCCCAGAATATTCTGACCTCTCACTGCTCCCCACACATCCTATCATTTTATAGGCCTCCCAGAACTGCTCCCAATCCTTGGTGACTTGAGCAGCTGCTCCACCCAGGTGGAAGATACCTTGCCCCTTGGCCCACACACAACCTCAGCTAACTCCTACCCACATCATTCATCTCCCAGCTCAACTGCCACATTCTGTCTTTGTTTGGGTTCTTCCAAAAGCAGAGCCTAAAGCCAGTGCTTGAATGCCGGTGGTTTGTTTGGGAAGTGATCGCAGGAGGCAGGAGGGCAAAGTGGGAAGATTGAGAAAGAGAAGGCACAGTGAAAAAAGCTCCAGTGTCAAGGTTGTTGCTGTAGGCAACACCAGGATATCTGAAAAACACACAGAATGTTTCTTAGAATGTGTTCCTTTAAAGGGGGAGCGCTTGGGAATCTGCCTGTGGGCAGTCATTTCCCCCATCAGTGGGAGGTGGCCCCTGGGGGCATCAACTACCTGGGCAGTTCAGCACTATAGGCCCAGGTCCCCAGGCATCAGAGAAAGTTCTCGGTCAGAAAGGCTGAGATGCACCACTCTCACCGTCAGTGGGTCAGAGCTAGCCCCTTCCTGGCAACCGAATTAGAGATGGGGAAAGAAGAGGTGGTGAATGGCTCCCAGAAGCACCTGCTACTCGTGCTTTGCAAAGCTTTCCCCTACCCCTCCAAAGATTGTTCTCCCTGAAACCCTCCCCAGGGCTTAGTCTTCTGACAGCACCTAGTAGAGTGTATTGTGATTGTCTCTTTATTGTTCTCTCTCTCTCTCTCTCTCTCTCTCACGCACACACACAATCCTGAGCTCTGAGAGGGCATGTCCTGCTAGTTGGAGCCGTTGGTCTATACTTGAATTCCGTAAATGCCTGTTAAATGAATCAACCAAGAAAGTTTTTCTGAAGCCACTCCATCTTACTGAATGTCTGATTCCACATAGTTTGAACACAGATAAAAAGATAAAAGTACCAATTCGTTAACATGAAGCTTAAGATCTGTAGTCCTCCCTGTCAAATGTACAACCACATAATTTAGACTCAGTTCAAAATGCTATAGTAAAGTTGTTTTCTTCTTGTCCTTTGTAATTTTAAAAGTAATAAGTAACAGAGACAGAGGGAGCAAAATCCTCCAGGCTGAAAGAATGTAAAATGTATACATACGTATTGTTAAAGTCAATATTCAATACATCTTTATGATATATTTTTTTAAATTTTTGTTACTGTAAACTCAATTGATAAAAAGTGAGCTTTAAAATAATTTAAGTGGCTATATATTTTTTTTCTATTCCAACCTTATTCAAATTAATTTGAAGATTTTTTTTCTCTACTCTTCTTTTCCTGTTTGCTTGATGTCCCCTGACATAAATTCAATACAAAGACAGGTGGTTGTTCAGAGGGGCGGCCTGGAAATGTTAATTGGCTGATCACAATAATGGTCTCATCCTAATCCCAGGAGCAGTGCACCTCCCTAAAAGAATCATGTTCCCAAATTTCTGTAAATTTAAAATAGAATTCCAGTGCCTTGAAAGCAGTTCCTGCTTTCAATTCCATTTTGAGCTAATTCTTGTACCTGATTTAAAGTAAGTCCAACTTCACTCTTCTGCATGTACATACCCTTGTCCCAGCATCATATGTTGAAAAGACTGTCCTTTTCCCATTGAATAGCCTTGCATCTTTGTTGAAAATCAACTGGCCGTATATTTAAGGGTTTCTCCTACATGTCTGAATTTAGTCCTAGTGGGTCAGTTATAAAAATTAAGCACTAGAAAACAATTTGATAAATCTCACACACTCCACAAAAAGAAATGATCTTTGACATGGCACAAAACATGGGATTTTTAGCATGGTATTTGCCAATTTTGTTCAGATCCCTGATTTTGAAAAATTCAAATATTAAAAATACTATTTCTTCGACTTTTTTGAGAGAGAGAGAGAATGCGTGTGGGGGGGGCGGGCGGGCAGGCAGAGGATGAGGAAGAGAGAGGATGTCAAGCAGGCTTCATGCCCAGCTCGGAGCCCGACACAGGCCTTGATCTCACAACTCTCAGATCATGACCTGAGCCAAAATCAAGAGTCGGACCCTTAAATGACTGAGCCACCCAGGTACTCCTAAAGATCCTATTATTATTTAACTCCACATCTAAATATACCATGCTACACATGAGCTAGAGAAAGAGTATTGCCTCACATTGTCACTTCAAGGTAAGGGTCAGTTTCTTTGGATCCACCTGCTGTAGTGCTCTTGAGCTCAGGAGGGCTCAGGAATGACTCCATTAGCAGTGACTTTTAACCATATTGGATAATTTCACTAATGAACAAAACATGTTCTAGAATTCTGGGCCTACAAGTTACAAATGGTGGTATCTTTCAAAATAATAAGTCCCAACTTCTGCATTTAGCTGACTCTACAGCCCAGTTGAATTCAATCCATTTTCAATTATTAGCTAAGAGATTCTGCAGACAGAATTAGTTTTTTAAGATTAAGGTATATATTCCCTAGACCTAGAAAAAATAATGAAAACATCTAAGCTACCTCAAACTTCATCTTGAGTATGGCATTTTCCTTTGAAAACTTTACCAGGCAAAACAGAACAACAACAACAAAAAAAAACCCAGAAAACCATAAAAATAGAAGTTGTTATAAAAAAATAGTTGAGGCAATTTATGGTCAGACCTTCCATAAATGAAGAGATTATGAAGCCTGTGGCTCAAACAGGTACATAAAAAGTGCTCCACATCACTCTTCATCAGGGAAATGCAAACCAAAACCACGATCAGATATCACCTCCCACCTGTTAGAATGGCTAGTATCCAAAAGCCAAGAGATAACAAATGTTGGCAAGGACATGGAGAAAAAGACTTGTGCACGGTTGGTGGGCATGTAAATTGGTACAGCTACTCTGGAACACAGTATAGAGGTTCCTCAAAAATTAAATATGGAACTACCAGAAGCAATCCCACTTCTGAGTTTCTATCTGAAGGAAGTGAAATAACTATCTTGAAGAGATATCTGCACCCCCATGTTCATTGCAGCAGTATTCACAATAGTCAAGTCATGGAAACAACGTAAGTGTCCACTAGCAGATGAGTGGATAAAGAAAATATGATGTATATATAAATGATGGAATATTATTCAGCCATAAAAACAAGGAAATCCTGCCATTTGCAACAACATGGATGGACCTCAAGAGCATTATGCTAAGTAAAATAAGTCAGAGAAAGACAAATACCATATGATCTCACTTATATGTGATGAATCTGAAAAAGCTGAAGTCATAGAAACAGGGAGTAGAATGGTATTTGCCAGGGGCTGGGGGGTGGGGAAAATAGGGAGATGTTTGTCAAAGGGTATAAACTTCCAGTTATAATATGATTAAGTTCTGGTGATCTAATAATGTACAACCTGATGACTAGAGCTAAAAATGCTGTATTATATACTTGGAAGTTCTTAGTAAAGTAGATTTAAATGTTTTCATCATACACACAAAAATAGTAATTATGCCACGTGATGGAGATGCTAGCTAACCTCATTGTGGTAATCATTTCGCAATATACACCTGCATCAAATCATCATACTGTACAGCCTAAACTTACAGAAGATACTATGTCAATTTTATCTCAATAATGCTGGGGGCGGTGAGAAAGAGGGGGGGTGGGGGAAGAAAGCAGCTCTTAATAATGCTTTGTGACTTGCTTGGGGAAGAGACACCAGGAGGCCAGGTGTAGGTGGTAGGGGTAGAAAGCATGAAGAAAAAGACTTAATCGCTGCTTTATACAATCCTTTGCATTACCCTTATAAGACAAACACCAAAACATTTTAAAATCTGTGACTTTAATGTATTAATGACTGAGAACATTTTTGTTAAAACATCTAAAATGTTTTTATTAATAAAACATTTAAAACATAATAAATGAGGGGTACCTGGGTGACTCAGTGAGTTAAGCATCTGCCTTCGGCTCCTGTCATGATCTCAAGGTCCTGGGACTGAGCACCGAGTCCAGCTCCCTGCTCTGTTCCATCTCCCTCTGCCCCACTCCGCTGCTCGTGCTCGCTCTCCTCAAATAAACAAAATTTAAAAATATATATAATAAAATATATAAATAAAAATATATATAAAAAATATATAACAAAATATATATAATCAAATATAATGTGCATTGCAAAACAAAGCAAAAAGTGACAAGAATTTGTGCCATTATTATCTTTAGCTGAACTTTCTGAAACATTACCAAAAAGTTGGTAATATCAAACAATATCATCATGGGTTTTGGTGTTAGACAAAAAACATATTTATAAGCTGATGAGCCTACTTAAAATATTTCATCTTTAGTTTCCTTATTTGTAAAATGAGGTTGTTAATAACCACTTCAAGGTATTGCTGTAAGAAACAAATGAGATAATAATGTAGAATCACTTAGTACAATGGGTAGCAGATGGTCAGGACTCAACAAACAGTTCTATTCTGAATATATTAGCTGTCTTTTCTTAGGGCAATGGTGAGGTACATTAATATCTTCTCTGGTTATCTTTGTAGAAAGTAAAGCAAGATAATCACCCATCAGAACTAGTTGCTTGATACAGTCTATGAAGGTAGCCTGTGGTATCTTTCCATCTTAAAGAAAATTGATAAAGAATAAAGCTAAAGTTATAGGCTGGTTCCAGTCTTTCAATCACTTAAGCTCCAGAAAGGAAAATCTGATTAAGATAGTAAGTAAACAATTTCTTAAATTTTATAAAAGCTTTATAAAACACTTGCTTTGTGTATAAAACTAAGAGCTTACAAGTGATAACTATTGCATCATTAATTTTTCTTGTCACATCTGTTCAAATTTATTGGCAAAAATATCAAGTAGGGTTGCCTGGGTGGCTCAGTTGTTAAGCGTCTGCCTTCAGCTCAGGTCATGATCCCTGGGTCCCGGGATCGAGCTCCGCATTGGGCTCCCTGCTCCGTGGGAAGCCTGCTTCTCCCTCTCCCACTCCCCATGCTTGTGTTCCCTCTATTGCTGTCTCTCTCTGTCAAATAAATAAATAAAATCTTTAAAAAAAAAATCAAGTAAAACTATATTGTCATCCCATTTCCCTCTTATTGGCACTCACACAAGATAAATATTCCATAGAGTGTGAACCAAAATTAAGCTCATTCAGAAAGATCATTACAATTGGATTCTTTCCTCAGCACTGAGCAAGCTGGAATAAATATGAATTCAAGAAAACAATTCTAGAAGTGAAAACTATCAGGTAATCAGCACATTTAAAAAAATGATTTCTAATGTAATCCACAAGAAAACAGTAAAGAGCCAGGATTTCAACCAAATATTAGGAGAAATTAAAATCACTACTTCAAAGGACCTAACTCAATACATAACCATTTTCATCAATAAATTAAGGTATAATTAGTAAAAATACAATGCTGCCTTCTGGAAGAATGGGAAGTTTAGAGCCACTATTCTAGCTCTTACCTGAGAGGAGAGAATTTTAAAGGTACATTAGACAAAGAAAAGATTTCACATTGGTCTTATCCATTGTTTAAAGGCTAAGAATAATGACATTTTTAAAAACCCTCTAAGTTTGTGGGGTACCTGGGTGGCTCAGACTGTTAAGCATCTGCCTTCAGCTCAGGTCGTGATTCCAGGGTCCTAGGATGGAGCCCCGTGTCAGGATCCCTGCTTGTTGGGGAGCCTGCTTCTCCCTCTCCCTTTTTCCACTCTCCCTGCTTGTTTTCTCTCTCTCTCTCTCTCTCTCTCTCGCTCACTCTCAAATAAATAAATAAAATCTTAAAAAAAAGATTATGAAAAAAAAAACCCTCTAAGTTTGATATGACACCTAGCTAAAAAGGGTAGAGTTGACTCTTCTTGTGCATATGTTTGGCAGGAAAATTGGGTGAATTAAATGTATTATCGTCTGGTAAAAGTCAATAAATTGTGCAAAGAAATTATTATTTTCAAAACCAGTCTATTATGTGATGCCCACATTCTCACGTTGTGGTATGGAGGGAGACATAGGACTCATTTTAAAACACATGAACCTGCAATATAGTTTAATAGTTTAGATCGTGTCATCAGGAGTCAGATGGTCCAAACACCAGTTCTACTGTCACCCTGAGCAAGTGACTTACCTCCTCCAAGCCTAAATTGCTCATCTGTAATATAGGCCTAAAAATTCTGCCTACCCCGATTCAGTGGGACAAAGCACAGAAGCCCCCAGAGCAGTGGCCCACCATACCCCGGACATTTCAGTGATGATTTCTATCATTATTTCAAGGGAGAAGCTCTGTTGTGTGGATATTTGGACTTACCATTTCTTTCCTTGGAAAAACACTAGATACATCTTATTTTGGTTATGCCCAAAGAATGGGAATGATGCTATGTGGAGAGGCTTCACCCCCAAGTATTAAGAAATGATTCGGTTGCAGTTTTTGCTTTCTTTAGCACAAAGAGAAAACACCACACTTACCAAAGGAATGACTTCCACCCAAACATTCCGGTGTTTCATTTTGCCTCTCAATTTCTCGATTTGGGCGTTTGAGAACTAATGAATGACCACACAATTTCTGGGCATGGATGTGACACAACTCTGTGGCACATACAGGAATTGGCCGCCCACCCACATACCTTTGGCCAGAACTAGAGTCTCCAGCCACACATTGTGCCAGTGAGTCCATCCTTCTGACTGCAACCATGAGAACATCAGTCTTGCTCAAAGTAAAGAGCTCAGAGTAAACTCTGCATATTCAAGGCAGCATGATATCCACACAGAGAAACAAACACCAGGTGAGAGATGTGTAAAACAAAAAGAAAACCCAACAAACAAACAAACAAACAAACAAAATCCACCTTAACTCCCATGAGGGAAAGCATTAAATCAGTTTTCACTGAAAAATGCAAGGCCATTTACATTTTCCTTAATACTGCCTAAGTGCCTGTTACAAAGGCATTGAAATACTGTCTGTTTCAGTATTACCCCCATGTGAAAATGGTTTTGAGATGTCTTCTGTATTCTTTGCTGGGGCCTGAAGAGAAATCACTGCATTACCTTGCATTTGCTCTTAGAGTCATTAGCCTTAGACAGCACCATCATTTAAGAAATTTATCATCACTGCTGTCCTTTGCACAATGTATTAGTGCAATACATTATAAGAATACCTCACTCTGATGATGTATGGCTCCAAAGATGGCAACATCTGGGGACAAATGGGTCTAAGAATAGATCTGGTGTAAGAGAATAAATGTATAGATCCACCTTGGTAGTGTTACTCTGAAATAAACCAGCATTTGCTATTTTCAACCAACCCTGGAACACATAACAATCTTTACAACTTCCCTGACTTAAAAAAAAAAAATTATTCATGACATTAAACTGATTTTTCAGGACAAAGAAGGAAGGTTTCTAAAATTAGTGGGTTGGTACATTGAGGGATAACCTCACATGAGCTTGATAAATTTCAATCATGGCTTTCAAGAAAACTCTAATTTAGTCCACCTCTCACTCACTTAAATTTTTCACTAGATTCTCCAAAGGAGAGAGAAGATATTAACGTCTGGTGTCTTCAAGGGTATTAGAACCAAAATTGAGTCACAATTAATTAGTCTATACCAAATTCTAGCTTTCTACATGGCTGATAATACATTTTTTCCAAAGCTCAATTCCCTCATTTTCATTCTTCAAAGTCCAGAATACTGTCCTCTCCATTACTTTGCCTAAATAGGATGCAAATATTTTAACTAACTACTGAAATAAATCATTATGAACATTCAACCTCCAAGAAGATATGGCAAATGAAAATGCTTCAATGGCCCAATTCATGCATGCTAGAGGAAACTTCAGGGCCACAGACGTTGTTTCTTAAAATGGGTACAGAGTGGGGGCGCCTGGGTGGCTTAGCCAGTTAAGTGGCTACCTTTGGCTCAGGTCATGATCTCAGGGTCCTGGGATCCAGCTGCATGGTAGGCTCCCTGCTCCTCGGGGAGTCTGCTTCTCCCTTTCTCTCTGTTCCTCCCCCTGCTCATGCTCTCTGTCTCTGTCTCTGTCTCTCTCTCAAATAAACAAATAAATCTTTAAAAAAAAAAAAAAAAAGGGCACAGAAGGCCTGTTTTACAAACTTCCCAGCACAGTTTGAGCACTGGCCCTATTTTCCCATTTTCAGCACTGTGCCTCTGAGAGAGAGCGCCAAGGGATGCCACTGTCCAAATTGCTACCCTGTCCCATCAGCCCATGTTTCCTTAACTGGAGTTTATCGACATTCCTCATGCTAAGAGAAGAAGAAAAGATCGAGAGGATAAAATGCCAGGCATGCACCATCTCACAATTACGTCCAATTAGTGTATTTCCTGTAACTGTGTTGACACACCAATCAGCTCAGCATCTGAGTGTGGTGAACTCAGAAGGCACCACCAGTTTCTTCAACTCCATGCCCACCACCATGAATCTCGAAAGAGACTTGGGGCTCTCCGGTCTCTCAGCCTGCTATAAGATCATCATATTATCTGACCGTAACAAACCAACTACTTTCCTCCCACAGGATGTTGTGGAGGGAGGGAAAAAAAAAAAAAAAAAAAAAGCCCTAGACTGTCTAGACCACTCGTCTGTGGTGATCAGAGTTGCTGCTATGCTCCATCATCTTTTCGTCTCTGCTGGGGCATGTCCCCATGTTATTTGTTACAGATTTACTAAACTACCAGGAAATCTTGATTTTGGTGGAAAAGAAACATAGAGGTGGAAAGAAATGCAGACAAGTCAGAGAGACTGAGAGAGGAGCAGAAGGGAGGAAGGAATGAAAAAGACATGGATAAAAGAAATAAATTGCTGAGCTTCAAATTGTTTTATATTTAATGAGCTAACAACTATCTTAAATCAGAAATCTTATCCTCAGAAGTTGAGAGAGAATATATTCAACACCTGCAGAGCAGCGCTGAATACCATCTTCTAGTGACATTATTTCCTTCCATGAATTTCAGAACCTTCGCAAAATAAAATATTTAATTAAGGAACATATCATTGTGTCATTGAATAATTTTCCAAAATTATTTCCTCCTTTTGCACTGTTAGGAGTTATGAAACCTTCGCTGCTCACCACTTCCATCATCCTGACTTGTTCTTCCTGTTTTCTGTTTTCTCTTCCAAGTTCTTTCTGAGAACAGGACTTCTGATTTAAGGAGTTGTGAGCAAATTAAATAAAAAAGCAACAGGATGCCCAGTATTAACATACAACCACTGTATTTATTCCAAGATACCTTTTCCTCCAGACTCTTTTAAGCGAGCATGCCTCAAAACATGACCCCACCCAGAAATCCTCAAACGTTACGGAGTTTAGCCGATTTCATTTTAAAATAACATGCCCTCTGCACCTAACTGGGGATTAGCCCGTGGTGGTCTCTGCGGGAATCTCACTGCCTCTTTCAGCCCCTTCACCCCTTTCCCTGGAAATGGGACAAGCACATGACCACAACAGACACAGGTCATCTTTCTCTCACCTTCTCCCACCAACTCCTCCACAGACCCCAGGAGTCAAATGTTCTATAATTATCTGCTTCTCTCACTCCTTTTCCTCGGTATCTTTCTTTGCCATCAGTGTTAAGACCCCCGATTTGCATGGGATAGGAGGAAACAGATGGTCAGGTGGAGGCTCTCATTTCTGGAAAAAAACCAGCCTCCTATTGGGATCAACCTAAGTGGCAGAGTTGTACACTGAGGTTTGGAGTAAAAGTTGCAGCCAACAAAAGAGCATTCTGCTGATTTCCTTTGCCTCGTCCCCAATGGAACCTGTGGAGAACGACAGAAATCAGGACAAAGCAAAATTCAGCTGGGAGGCAGCAGAGCGTGATATTTGAGTGGTCCTCTGGCATCAGAGGCTGGGCTGCTTTCTAGCTCTGTGCATTTGTTCAAGCATCTCACTTTCTCCAACTTCCATTTCGTCTGATGGCATATGGTAACTTGTTGATAAACAGCACCTAATTTTACTATTATTTTTGAGATGCTTGTGTAATATCTCCTAGCTTCTATATTCAATGAGAATGGCTAATTTTTAATTCGGGGCAGATAGAAGAGGTGACTTTGAAAAACAAAGAGGCTAGGACATGAAAAATCATAGTAAACTACTGTTTTATACCATGGTATATCAATACAGCCAGGAAAGCATGTCATGATTCCATTGATCAGATACTCATTTAATATTAAGTACCTACTATATGTCTAGACCTGTGCCAGGCATTGCAGGAAAACAGAAGAGATATGGGACATTGTTCTTTGAATCAAAGAGCTGCCAATCTAGGGGACAAAACAAGATGGACATTGAGGAGTGGGATTTGGACCTGTTAGTGATTGAGGCAGATCTGGAACAAGGGATAGACCAAAGCTGGATGAGAAATTTAGGTTGAGACAGGCAGAAAGGAAAGTGAGGTCAGATGTAGCTCAGTTCGTGACGGTGGACAACTGCGAGCCACTGACAGGACCGAGTTCAGAAGAAGCACGAGAAGAGGGTGTAGCAGATCAGGATTCAAATTTTTATGTACTATGAACACTGCCTCCCAGATGTGAATTGTCAACGGTGCCTGTGATGACAAACAGCTACCCAAGAGGAGAGCCATGACTATGAGGAATAAAGAAAAAGAAAAAAATTATTGGAAGATTCTTAGCCTTGGAGACTGGAAATTATTTTGGTAGTTTCCACTGTAATGAATAATGTTTTAGGAGGCAACTTCAGGAGAGAGAATATGAAATTAGTTAAGGTTTTGCAATTCTGATGTCATAACAAGATGTTTTAGAATCTAGGGCAACATCACATTAAGAGGGAGTTTGGATTCAATTCCTCTAATCATTTTGTTTTGTTTTGTTTTCCTCTAACCATTTTCTGAATTTGGGGCAATCACATGACGATAGTCACCCCACCCAGCTTTTTTTTTTTTAAGATGTATTTATTTTAGAGAGAGAGAGAGAGAGAGAGAGAGAGCACCTGCACATGTGCTCATGCCTGGATGGGGGGAGGTATAGGAGGGAGAAGGAGAGAGAGAATCAAGCAGACTCCTCCCCACTGAGCACGGAGCCCAACACAGTGCTCCACCCCAGGACTGAGATCAGTCCTGATCTGAGCTAAAATCAAGACTCAGACACTTAACCAACTGAGCCACCCAGGTGCCCCACTCAGCTTTTTCTTCACAAGAAATGTATCCATGCAATTGCCCCTCTATCCCCAGAATAAAAAAAGGAAAAATTATTTACAATGACAGAAGCTCTTGAATTTGAAAACGATGGCAGCTACCATTTTGTTGTGCACCAAATTTAGTCAGAGTCATTGAATTCTTTAATGATATTCTGGAGAAACCACCTGGGAAGACAAAGTGAAATGGTGAGATGCTTAAGTCCAAAGGGACCTCATCTGGTCCATTAGAATTGCCTTTGTAATTTATGATGCAAGCCAGAGCACTACATAAATTTTGCAATGAGAAATGAAATTAGCCCCATAAATGTTCCCAACTGAAAGACCAAAAGAACAACAACAACAATAACGAACAACAATATCAAACAACAAACAACAAAGAAACCCACCAAAAAAAAAAAAAAGAAAGAAAGAAAAGAAACCCACCACGAGGGATTTTTAGAAATAATCCATTGTCTCCCTTCTGTACTGGGTATCATACCACATAATTCCTTAATGAAATCAAATGTACATTTGGGGGCCATAATATCATTCGTATCCTCTGAGTCTCCATAGAGAATGAGTGTGTAGAAAATCTCCGTATATTCCAGCCTCAACTCAAGGACAAGAGATTACTAGAAAAAGAAAATATTTAGGTTGGCAAAAACAAAAGTCCCTTCTTGTTAATACGTTGCCTTCCACAAAACTACTTCTCAGCAGGCGACACGAGACTCTGTCACCTACCAGGGTGGTTAACACAGGTTTAGATCTCAAAGTCTTTCTTCTCCTTGATAAGGACTACTTCTTTAAAAGTGTTGACGAAGATTTCACAGATTTCTTTGAAAATAATTATTAAAACAGAAATGGCTCCCAGGCTTTATCCATGCATAGCAATAAGCCTCTGCTGCGAGCAAGTTTTTTAAGTCAAGATTTTTGCTTCCAAAAAACAGATCTGTAGAAATGCATTTAAAAACTTTATTAATTGGAACAGGCTACAGGCCAATTACACCAGTGGCTTGAAAACAATCCCGAAATAATAAAATATATAATAATGCTGACTTTTTCCCCTGTTAATATCACCACAACCTGAGAAATCCTTTGAGGTGTTGCACTAAAAAATGGTTTGGATCCTTAATGACAATTAATTACAGAAAATCAAAGGGAGTTTTGGAAAAGTAAAAAATTATAATCAGGTAAAGTAGACATCCATTTGGCATCATTTAAACAAGCTATGTTTTTCTTGACTACTCTTTTAGCATTTTGCCATTTCTTTATTTTTGCCAGATGTTTTATTTTATAAGTTGGTAAATCTCGTCATTTTTATAGACTACAATTTGTAAAAATGGGGTGAATGATTATAAAAACGGCAAAAGGTTAACAAGACTGAAAGGCCAGATGCCAGCTTCTCTCTTGAAAAGTAAGCATATTGAACAAAAATAAAAGAAAATCCAATACAAAAATTATGTCATTTTTAACTGAAAATGAAAAGTCATTATACTAATTATAATAGCAGGCAAAGTGTTTTTGTAGCCTCCTATATACGTCAAGTCTCCTCGGGTCCTCTCTTCCCTTCCTGGCCTTACACACACACACACACACACACAATCACACACACACACACACAGACACACACACACACACAGAGGCAATTCTTTCCAGGAATAGACAATGTGGTGAAAAGAGAAAGATCTCTGAAGTCATTTCCCACGAAACATAAAATTTCCACTTTTAGCACCCTCCTCGAAGCGAGGGCATCATAATCTCCAGAACGCAAATTCTGACAGGCAAACATTCTTAACTAGGAGGGAAAAACATTTCGCTGGCTATTACCAACTCTTTCAAAACTTGGCTCCCTCATTATCTCACTCTGTGGAACACACAAACTTGCTTCAACCTTAGAATCTGAATCCTTTTACTGGTAAGTAACAATGTATGTTTCTATAACAACACGTTTCCTAAAGTTGGGGAGGGCTTCCTCTGCATGGTGCCTCGTGAATTGTAGGAGCTCCATCAACAGTAGCTGCTACGGGGATGATGATGATGATATTATCATCAGTCTTCCAATTAGCCAGTGGAGAGAGAGGGAGAGAAGTGCACAGAGGAAGCAGCAGAACGCGCTGGGTCCCACGCAGCAGGGATCAGGGAAAGTGGGAGATAAATACCACTCTTTGACAACTTTGCTGTGGCCAGGCCTGACTGGACTCATTTGCGGCTATGACAGACACCATGGTTTGGGGCTGCGATAACAAAACACTGTAGACAGGCTGGCTTCTAACAGAAATTGATCTCCCATGGTCCTGGAGGCTGGCAAGTCCAAGATCAGGGTGCTGGAAGATATGGTGTCTGCTGACAACTCACTTCCTGGTTCACTGCCTTCCAGCTGTGTCTTCAAATGGCAAAAGGGACAAGGGAGCTCTGTGCGGTCTCTTTTGTAAAGGTACTAAGCTCATTAATGAGGGCTCTACCCTCATAAACCTAAATGCTTCCCAAAGTGCCCCTTCCCCACCCCAGCAATACCATCACCTTGAAAGTTTGGCTTAAACATGAATTTGGGAGGAATATAAACATCATAGCATTAAAAGAAAGGATAAAAAGATAACTTCTATTAGACCCAAATGTATTATGCCCAGTGTTTATTTCTCCAAGATTCACCCAGGGATTTGCCTAATCACATAATCATACTCACAACTGGTGCTCAGCTCAGTGCCTTGACACAGTAGAAACACCAGCTTGGGTGTGACTGTGTTGCACACAGGGCACCAGTCTTCGGATATCCCTTGCCTATAACTGAGGAGCCAAGCGAGAACTTCCAGAGCCTCCAGTTCCTGGACTTGAGGCAGCATTTTCTCACCAAGTGTTCCAAATTTGAATAATTGTTATACAAGGTGTTAATCAGTGTGAGAAAGGCTAGTCAGACAAAGCCAACCAGGCTCCCTTATTGCAAGACTTCTCAGAGCCTTTAATGTGCTAGTATGGAATATAAGCTCCCCAGAGAGGCACTTCCTTGATCATCCAACACAGAGCATTTCATGGGATTAGTGGTCTCCTAAACACTTGGGAAAAATGCACTGGCAAGTCCCAAGATGGTTTTCATCTTGATTTGCTTCTTTTGTCTTGCATAGATTCAGAAACCCAAGTCTGTATTATCTACTTAATGGAGGATCATTCTTAGTAATGTGGGTATGATGTTTAAGGACACAGAGCTCTGGATCTCCAACTGAAGCCACAAGTCCTTAAGAGATATAGAGAAATGGACAACTCACACAAAATCACACACTTGACTTCTATGAAAAAGTCTTTTCCTCAAACTCCAGGGTAGACTCTTGAGGATCAAGGCCAGAAGTTACATTGGGGCTTGGAGGAAAGTCAGGGCGATCGAACATACTCTCCATAAGTGGCCCCTTTTCAGGCTCGATGGGGAAGGTAGTCAGAGTCTGTGTGTTCATTCCCACCTCTACCTCACAGAGCAGAACCGGTACATCTGGATTTGGCTGGAACATGTAGGCTCAGAGAAAGGTAGTTTTTTTTTTTTTTGCCTAGATATCAGGCAAATGTGTCTAAGCACAGAATACATTTATAACCTGAGGAATTAGGGATCATGGTCTTCAGAAGCAAGCAATCTCTCCAAAGTCTCCTCATGGTAGATGAGGGTTGATTGTGCTTGCAATTCTTTCCACCTTCTTCAGTTACCAGAATGTGTTTTATTTTCTTTTTAGACACATCCACATCTTGGGGGAATGTCAAGATAAGGGCCCAGGTACTCTACCCTCATTGGAAAGCAGGTTACTTTAGCCAATTAGATTTCCTCTGTCCCCTGGATAAAATCTGGAGAAAAACAGACTTGAAAGATGGGTAAGTAAAGATTCCTGATGACAATGTTAGATCCCTTGGACCCAGCCATACCTCTGAAATGGAACCCTCCAAAGTTTCAAATTACAGTGGCAGGAATGTCTTTTCTGCTTAAGCTAGTTTGAGTTGGGTTTCTAAAGCTTCAATAAGAAAGTGGCGGAATAATCCACTCCTGTTCTTAAAAATTCATGCAAAATTTGCATTCTCCTTCATAATACATCCATGTTTGTTTTAAAAGAAAAATATGTTAAATTATTTACCTTTGAGTAAAGTTGACTTTCCACAAGATGTGCCATGTTTATATAGTCTTCTCACCCACCTGACTCATTGCTGAGGACCCTAGTTTTGAGGTGCATGGTTGTTGAATGAGAATGTAATGGTGCCTTTCTTAGTCCTTTTAATCTTATTATCCTGAAAGTTAGGGAAGGAAAAGCCAAATAAAGGAAGATGAAGAAGGATTACATCGTAGGGAGGCTTAAGCATTGACTCCTGGCTTCCTTTGCTTGGATCCCCACTGATTACAATGTGTCTCAGGTTTACTGAGCAGTTACTATGTGCCACATGCTTTATGTATGATCTTAGTTCTCAGAACAACATTTCAGGTGGTTACTATTATTCTCTCTTTTTATAGATGAAAACAAATTGAGATTTGCTCAGGGGAAAAAACACTGTACAAGATTACAAACCTAATAAGAGAGTCAGAATCAAAACCTAGACAGCTAATCATCATCGTCATCTTTATCATCACATGTACCATGTTCTAGGCACCATTCAAAGGTTTTTATGTAAACAATTCATCAGATGGATACTATTATCCTTTACTCAAAAACGGAGAGACCAAAGTGAACTTATTTGCCTAAAATCTCAGTTAGTATATTTCAAACCAGATTGACTCGCTCCAGAGTGTGCAAACTTGGCCAATCTACTCTCTTCTTTCCTTGGCCTTTTAAGGTAGGTAGAAAGGAACAACAGTGCTTCCTTCCAAGATAGAATAGGCCCAGGACCTTTATGCCATCCCACCCACATAAGAAACCAGAGCTTCTAAAAAAAACAAATAAATCTTAATTTTTCACTTAAAACTAAAGAAGCAGAAAATTTGCTACACAAAACCCTGCTTTTCTCTATATCACACACAAAGTTGCACCTTCTAAACTGTAATCTGATGCATGTCTTCTGATTTGCCTGAGGCATACCAAGACTCCTATAGTTAGAGAGGAAAGGGGCAAGTAAATGTACTAGTTTCCTATTATCACTCTAACAAATTACCACAAACTCAGTGGCTTAAAATGGCACAAATGTATTATCTTATAGTCTGGATGTCACACATCTGGGTCACACAAATGGGTCAGGAGAGCTGTGTTCCTTCTGGAGGCTCTAGGGGAGAATCTGTTTCCTCGCCTTTTCTATCTGCTATAGGCTGCTGTCTTCCTTGGCTCATGTTCCCCTTCCTCTGTCTTCAAAGCCAGTGGTGTAGATCTTCAAATCTCTCTTGGACTCTGACTCTCTGGCCTCTCTTCTTCACTTACAAGGACACCTGAGATGACACTGGGCCCATCCGGACATCCAATGTACCATCTTAAGTTCCTTAACTTAATCACATCTTCAAAGTCCCTTTCACCATGTAAGGTAACATACCCCCAGGTTCTAAAGATTAGAATATGCACATCTTTAAGGAGACATTAATTTAGCTACCACAGTAGGCAAAGGAAGTTTCAGCTTCCCCAGAGGCCAACAGACACTGCTTCTAGAAGCTTCATACTTTCAGAGAAGTAGCAACTGTCTACTCCAGCTCAGGATCTTGGGGTGGAACCAGAAGCCGTCCTGCTGTCTGGGAGGGATCTCAGACAAAGGGGTGGAGATAATTCACACAATTATCCCCAACTTTTCTGGGCCAAAGGTCACATTGCCTTTTAACCCAGAGCCAGCCAGTTGTGGTTTGTCAGGTGCAGGCCCCTGTGGAACTAATTTCACCGGCTACTTCCAGAGTAAGTTTCCAGAGAGCTCTCTTTAATAATTGTGTTTTAAAACATAAGATGAATAATGATTATTTCCTTGTTTAGGTCTGAGATCACTGTGCTTTCCATGCTTTAAAATAGCAAGTGATTTATTTGTTTTATAGCTAGCTTTCTTGGATTCCTGCCCAGGTCATGTTTGAATGGGTGTTATCAGATTTTCCCAATCTTTGTTTTCTTGGCTATTAGAGAAATGGAACTGAAATACCCACAGTTTTCTTTTCAGCCACTTCGTAACCAATGGATTTCCCTTCTATAATAAATTAAAAAATTAAATCTATGTTCATTTCAGTCTCCCATGCAATTCTGAGATATCTTCACTCCCTTGAATTTCAGATTAAATGAAAGCAGTTGTGAGCCAAAGTAGACTTTTGTTATTATTACAGACAAATTATATACATTTCAAATGAATAATAGAAAAAAAAAAAAACTCTCCCCAACTACATATTGGGCTAAATTTAAAAATGTCACTGGCCAGGCCTTAACTGAAGGTACTTTGAAAGCTTTGGCCAAACCCTTAGGCATTCAGAGGAGGTCTGGAATGGAGTTTAGAGGACGAGCAAGGGAGAAGCGGATTTCTCTGCGTAAGAAAATAGGAGACTCTTTGTTTTTCCTTTTTATCTCCTTAGAAAGCAGTCATAGACAATACATAAATAATTGAAAGTAAAGGTGTTCCTACAGGCAGCAACCTCTTCAATCTCAGCCACAGCAACTTCTTCCTAGAAACACCACCAAAGGCAAGGGAAGCAAGGGCAAAAATGAACTATTGGGACCTCATCAAGATAAAAAGCTTTTGTACAACAAAAGAAATAGTCAACAAAACCAAAAGACAACTGACAGAATGGGATAAGATATTTGCAAATGACATATCAGATAAAGGGCTAGTATCCAAAATCTATAAAGAACTTATCAAACTCAACACCCAAAAAACAAATGATCCAATCAAGAAATGGGCAGAAGACATGAACAGACATTTTTCCAAAGAAGACATCCAAATGGCTAACAGACACATGAAAAAGTGTTCAACATCACTTGGCATCAGGGACATACAAATCAAAACCTCAATGAGATACCACCTCACACCAGTCAGAATGGCTAAAATTAACAAGTCAGGAAACGACAGATGTTGGCGGGGATGTGGAGAAAGGGGAACCCTCCTACACTGTTGGTGGGAATGCAAACTGGTGCAACCACTCTGGAAAATAATATGGAGGTTCCTCAAAAAGTTGAAAATAGAGCTACCATATGATCCAGCAATTGTACTACTGGGTATTTACCCCAAAGATACAAATGTAAGGATCCGAAGGGGTATGTGCACCCCGATGTTTATAGAGCAAGAGAGGGAATGCAGGCAGCATTGGTAAAGCTTCTGAATTTTTAAAAGAAACCTGGAATCCAGAATTCTTGCAGAACCTACTGATTCATTATTGCTGATGATTAATTCAAATTTTTTTTTCAATGAGATACCACCTCACACCAGTCAGAATGGCTAAAATTAACAAGTCAGGAAACGACAGATGTTGGCAGGGATGCAGAGAAAGGGGAACACTCCTACACTGTTGGTGGGAATGCAGGCTGGTGCAGCCACTCTGGAAAACAATATGGAGGTTCCTCAAAAAGTTGAAAATAGAGCTATCATATGATCCAGCAATTGTACTACTGGGTATTTACCCCAAAGATACAAACGTAAGGATCTGAAGGGGTATGTGCGCCCCGATGTTTATAGAGCAATGTCCAGAATAGCCAAATTGTGGAAAGAGCCAAGATGTCCATTGACAGACGAATGAATGAAGAAGATGTGGTGTATATATACAATGGAATATTATGCAGCCATCAAAAGGAATGAAATCTTGCCATTTGCAACGATGTGGATGGAACTGGAGGGTATTATGCTGAGTGAAAGTCAATCAGAGAAAGACTGTATCATATGACCTCACTGATATGAGGAATTCTTAATCTCAGGAAACAAACTGAGGGTTGCTGGAGTGGTGGGGAGTGGGAGGGATGGGGTGGCTGGGTGATAGACATTGGGGAGGGTATGTGCTATGGTGAGCGCTGTGAATTGTGCAAGACTGTTGAATCACAGACCTGTACCTCTGAAACAAATAATACATTATATGTTAAAAAAAAAAAGAAGAAGAAGAAGAAGATAGCAGGAGGGGAAGAATGAAGGAGGAAAATCAGAGGGGGAGATGAACCGTGAGAGACAATGGACTCCGAAAAACAAACTGAGGGTTCTAGAGGGGAGGGGGGTGGGAGGATGGGTTAGCCTGGTGATGGGTATTAAAGAGGGCACGTTCTGCATGGAGCACAGGGTGTTATATGCAAACAATGAATCATGGAACACTACATCAAAAACTAATAATGTAATATATGGTGATTAACATAAGATAATAAAAAAAAACGAAAGTAAAGGTGTTCCAATAAACTTCTCAAAAATAGGTAATGGGCCAGATTTGGCCCCTGGGCCGTAGTGTGCTAATGCTTCTAGTTCTTTACACCAATAAGCTCATTTTCGCTCATGGCATGTTTTCCCTTCTCACTTGAGCTAACTTAAATTCTGGTCCTAAATTAAACCATATCTCAATAAAATAGGCTTCTTTTGTATTTTCTTGTATGCATTTAGAAGCACTGATTTGAGGAAACTTTACCACACTGCCAAAGAAGCCGAAGCCCAAAAAAGGATAAGAACCCCTGAGTAACACCACAAAGTGTAAAAGCCAGTGTATTATATACATTTCTCAGAAACCAATTATTCCTGAGAGATTATATAGGATGAAATTATAAATAAGTTATTAAAAGGGAGCCAGGGAGGTTTAACAGAAACCCTAAGACATGAGAATGACATCCATGTAAGTAGCATCCTTCCCTTGTTCCATTGTCTGTTGAGAGCACCAACAGACATTAGAAGAGATTGGTCCCAGAGTGACCCCAGTCATATGTCCCAGGTACAACTGTATTTCCTTTGAGAGACAGCATGGGAGTGGGAAACCATATGGAATTTGTGAAGCACTGAATCCTGGGTTTGAATCCCACTGCCATGTCTCAGTAGCTGTAGGTCCTTGAACTCCTTGCTTCATCTCTGTGGGTCTCAGTTTCCATCTTTGTCAACCTCAGAGGGCTCATCCAAGTAACAAAAGAGAGGACACAAGGAAGAGAGGGCAGGCACTCAATCGATATTCTCTTGCTCCTCCATTTGCTGTGGTTATTGGTTTCCTTTGGATGACGATTTAAACCAAGAGGCTGAAGTATTCCACAAATGTGTATGAGCGCAGTGCTCGTTTAGCATTTCAGGTTTTTATTAAGCAAACTGATAAGACTTATATTCTGTAATTGGTACGTGTTCTTTTTTATGCCTAATGACACTAATCTGTTCTTATCTTAGTCATTTAACTGAGTTTTGTGATTAGCACAGGCAAGGTTTTAGGGATTTAAATAATTTGTTTGATGTTTTTGCTTTTAGGCATGTTTGATTATTTATTAAAATCGATAAAATCAGCTGTGTCAACTAGTTATTAAAACTATAATTCTTTTATTGGCTAATACCAGGAGGGCTGAAGCAAATGAAAAACTAAAACATTACATGAATTCTTGATTATAAAGCAAGCTTCTATAGGGGTGGCCTACATACTTTGCATTAACTGCAGCCTGTTTAGAACAAGTCTGTTCTATCTTTAGTCAATAAGGAAAGGACCAAGTGGGTAAGCATATGCGCGACTCATGTTCTAATTTATGCTTTAAAATAAATACAAGTTTGAAAGAAGCAATGTGTTCTGGTCTTCAGAAAAGAAATATGAAATACTTGCTAACAGAGAGTAGTGAATAGTATCCAAAGATGGCTTCCATCAGTTCCTTCCGTCCCTGTACATGCATGCCACTCCAGTGACCAAGAGGTAGATTCAGTTTCCCTTCCTCTGAATCTGGGCCTGTACTGTGATCTGGTATGACCAGTGATAAATGGAAGTGACACTCTGCTGGCTTTGTTCAAGGTCTTCAAGAGACCTTTCAAGAGCCTCACTTTCAACATAGGAAGCCAGATGTCAAGCTCTCAAGAAGTTTAGGCCAGAATAGTAAATGAGAAGACACACACAGAGAAAGAAAGGACACGTGGAAAAGCACAGAACTGGAATGCCAGACAAGCAGTAACATCTTCTTGTACATTCCAGCCCAGCCCAGCCCACCCATATGGAACAGAAGAACTGCCCAGATGAGCTCTACCAGAATTCCTGATGCAAATATTGGGAAGGATAATAAGTCATAATTGTTTCAAGTCACTAAGTTTGAGGGTGCTCTGTTACTCAAAAATACATAGCTTAAATGGAGGCAGGAAGGATCAGGGAACGAACACAACTTTTCATGTAAGTCCTCAAAATCAAATACCTGGTTGAATGAGTGAGTTTTTATTGACCTAAGATTATTTCTTCACTCCAAAACAACTTCAGAAGAAAGAGTACCTCTTCTGAAACACCACAGCGGAAGAGAAAGAAATGCCCAACGTGTCACACAGTTGTGGAAAAGTTGGTCCAGGAGTTTGCCATGTGAAATAAGAGTGACTGTCAAGAATGGTTTAAAAGTCTTGATGTCATTAATAATGGACTTGTCCATATGAAGAGTTAATTTATTAACTAGAGACAGCTCTTGGACAGATCACTGTGTCTTTGTGTGTGCAGGGACACACCTGCAAAATGAGCAGATATGTTACCGAAAACATAGATCATACTGCCTTCACCTCAATTATGTGAATAATTTAGCCTCTCCTCGTCTCCTGAAAAAAAAAAAATTGCTTTTAACTTTATAAAGAAATTAAATACCTAGGAGAAGAAAGAGAATAGGTAGTAAATATATAAAATATATGCAAATTAAAGCAGTATGATACCATTATCACTTGTCAAACTGGCAAATTAAGAAAATTAATTCCCAATGAAGGCAAAATAGACATTTTCATTCTAAAAGACTAAAAGAATTTGTCACCAGCAGATGCTCACTGAAGAATATATTAAAAAGGGTCCTTTAAGTAGAAGAAAGATTATCCCAGATGAAACAACAGAGATGCAGAAAAGACTGAAAAGCAGCAAAAATGGTAAATAGGTGGATATGTCAAAATGGATATTAAATATACAAAACAACAACTCTAATGTTTTGTTTGCTTTTCTCATGTATAAAATTAAAGTGCACAATGTCATATTAATCTGTAGGGGATAAATAGCATTAAAGTGACTAGCATTAAAGTCCTCAAATTATCCATAAGCAAGTTAAAAATACTAATGGTTGACTTTGGTAAGTCAAGAATGGATGTAATAACCATACAAATAACAGAAGAATGTCAATAAAACTTTCAAACTCCTAGAGAAAAATATGAGAGGATTAAGAACCCTTTAATCCAAAATAATACTATAAAAAAATAAAAGAAAAGAAGAACAGGCTAGACAAATAACATTCTGTAATATATCAATAATTACATTAACTATAAATGTACTAAATCCTGTATTTAAATGACAAAGACTATTTGACTAGGTTAAAAAACAAAATCCACTACAAGCTGTTTACAAGGGATAGGTTAAAAGCAAAATATTTTAAAGAGAAGAAAATTTTATGCCATATAAACTAACAAAAGGGAAGCTGTGGAATAACAAAAAACAAATTTAAGTCAAAAATGCTACTAGAGTTGAGGAGGAACAATTTTAATAATCAATATGTAACTCACCAGGAAATACAAGTATTCTAAATTTATATATGCCTAAAAACTGAGCCTCAACGTGAAGCAAAAAATGACAGAATTATAAGAAGAAATAGACAAATCCAAATCATAATAGGAAATTTTAACATACCTTTCTCTGTTATGGACAAATAAAATCAATAAGGTTGTATATTTGAATAGCACAACTAGCAAACCCAATTCAAAGCAAGTACAAAGAATGCTGCTCAAAAGTAGAGACAATACTCCTCAAAGACACACAGAAATGCAACCACAACTGAACATACAGTGGTCCATGAAGCAAGTCCTAGCAAACTGGAAAGCACTGAAAACATACAGAGTATGTTCTCTTACCAATAGCAATTAAATTGGAAATCAAAAATATAAGTAGAAAATCCCATATATTCAGAATTCAAGACATACGTTTAATGGCCCCTACTTCTAGCTATGATGGTATTGCTAATTGATAATAATCCTTTTTAAAAACACTCGCAAAACTGGACAAAAAAACAATGAGTGGATATAATTCTACCACTGTGGGTAAGAGAATCGTAAGTGACTTGGTGGTTGGCTTTTTTGTAAGTTTATATTTATTTTCCCAGTTTTCTAAGTTCAGCAAGACTTACATTTTCACTTAGTGACCATAAAGAGTTGTTACAAATAGAGTCGTTAAAACTTTTTCATTATTTATATTCTCAATCGATAATTACAATAACACAATCATCCTCATGTGAAGGCCTTCAACAATGTTTGATGTTATTAAAAATGTATAAAAATATCCTTTGACCCAGCAGTTTCACTCCTGGAAGTTTATCCCCCAAAACATATTCATATATCTGTCCAAAGATGGATATACAAGAATATATTGTGTGTGTAGGTATATATTCTCAAGTATCTGTTGACAGAATGCTGGAAACATCTTAAACGTCCACTAATAAGTGGCTGCTCAAGAAACTATGATCCAGACATTCCCACTTTCTGAAAGTTTGCTTTATGCCACTTTGCTTTCATGGAAGACCTACGTTAGTACTTGTTTTTGCAAATCAAATGAAATCTGAAGAGGATTTTCACTTTTGCTTGAAAAGTGAAAACCATGTTGTTTGTTTTGCAGGGAACCCTTACAGAGGCAGCACGTCCTGCCTAGGGAGAGAGACCCCACCAACCGAGCTCCTTCCCTGGGAAACACACTCAGCATCTCAGCATCCAGCTGCCAACACTTTGAACTGCGTTGGCAAGCATCTGTGCTTTATCTCCATTTATTTTGCTCATCTGTTAGCAAGATGTGTCCTAAGGTATTAGAAAAGCCTAAGAAGTTATTTTCGGGGTCTGGGAATGCTCAAGATTTTTCTGTATAAATTAATGGTAATTGCTCCTTCACTTTATGCCACTCCCGCTTACAAAATATTTCAAAGGATGCTCTGCTGTCAGATAGTGGGGGAGACCTGTACATCGATAGAACTGGATGCCTTTCAGATACTAACAAAAATGAGATAGGTCTAGGTATGCTGATAGACTGTATGTCTTGGGCTAAACATCTTGGGTAACAAGCAGCAGAGATCAATTCTGGAGGACTCAAGCAAAAATGAAATGAATTGGGACAACATGAGTCACAGAATGGCCAGAAGGCTGGAGAGAAGATGACGAATTAGTACCTCCTGACCATTCAACATCAGCTTTCACTCCATCATGTTGTCTGGATATTGTTGTCTCAATCCCGAGTCATTTGAGGGTTGAGATTCACTCTGAAGAGAGAGCGAAGGGCGCCTGAGTGGCTCAGTTGGTTAAGCGACTGCCTTTGGCTCAGGTCATGATCCTGGAGTCCTGGGATCGAGCCCCACATTGGGCTCCCAGCCCAGCGGGTAGCCTGCTTCTCCCTCTGACCCTCTCCCCTCTCATGCTCTCTATCTCTCTCAAATAAATAAAAATCTTTAAAAAAAAGAGAGAGAGAGAGAGAGAGAGCGCCTGGGTCCTGGGTCTCGTACCCAACCCTTGGCTACCAGGTGATTTATGTTCCCATAAGGAACATGCAAAGCGAGAAAGAGGTGATCCCCCAAAATAAAATCCGGGTGTTATTTGAAAGAGAAAAAAGAATGTTGCACAGAAAAAATAAAAAAACTTCCTCCACATATTGTTAATGGAATAAAACAAAACACAAAAGTGTATGTAGAGTAAATCACTACTTGTGTGTTTAGAAATGAGAGAATACATATTATGTATATGCATTCACACAAAAGCTATCTTAGAAAAAAAACACTAGAAACAACTTAACATCTGTATCCCCCATGAGGGGAAGGACTGTCTATTTCCAATGACTAACACACAGGAGGCTCAGAATAAATAGATGCAGAATGAATAAAAGAATATAATTCTAAGGAGAAGAGCAGGGAGAGACAGAGACTTGCTTTTCATAGATTATTATTATTTTTTTTTTTTTTTTTGGTCAAGTGCCTGGAGTTCTTTTGCAACTATGAAAGGAGGTACAGGGAATTACTAAATAGAACAATGTATACACATTTGGTTTGAAAATTCCTTACTCTAGGAAGTCTGGGAACTGTTGTTATCAATGACCTGCCTACCCTCCCCTGAACCGTCTCAGTGTGTACGTGCCCAGAAAGAGTCTAGCAGAAAGGCCTCATTGTCCAATGGAACAAACCAGTTTCAGCAGGGGAAGCTCCCCCCCCCCTCCCCCGGGATGCACACGCTGCAACTCAGTTACTCCAGCCTCGGGAAATGATGCCTTTGGAAAGATAAATAGTCAAGGGTGATTTGGTCATCACACTGGGGCTCCAGCTCTTTAGAAGTCTGCACTGATAGCAAAAACATTGCTGAGTGTCTAAATAATTTGAATGATATTAGTCGGGAGACCCTGGATAGAGGAAAACAACAATGGCTTGCTGACAGCAACTGACAATGGAACAGAATTTTGTGGGCTGAGATGATTGTAAACGCAAACAATGGTGATATTGTCCTTCTGGTGTTATTGTGTAACGCTGTAATTTATGGATGAAGTGGAATTTCAAACAAAATAAACAGACTTGAATTTGTTAACTAATACAGTAAGCAGAGAACATTCTGTTATGTGAGAAGAGAAATGGGAATGTTTTCTATGCCCCTGCTATTTGCTAAACAGAAATATGTTTATATTTGGCATAAAGTCTTGCTTTCCATTGTTTTCACTAGCTTTTTGAGAACATCCTCTTTCATTTCATCGTGAAAACAGAGCTACAGTGTGGGCAAGAGAGGAATATTGTCAATATATATCACTATACAATTACTATTATAGTTTCAGGAGTTAAAAATACAAGACCTTATATATCACCGGCCAGAGAAAACTCTTTTGTGCAAGTGTCAACCAATTGTCTCTTAACTTGGAAAATGCAATGCCTGTCTTATCACAGATGAGAGGTGCTGGGACGGCTGCTTTTCTATCACGAGTAGTTTATGGTGTCATGTAGGACAGTTTGCTTTCCCTTACACTTATAAAGGAGGAACTGCTTCTCTCTACACTAAAAACATCAGGCTTATATCTCAGGATGCATTGTTAATACTAAGTTATTACTTACAATATCATTGTTAATGATAAGGTCTTATTTATGAAACTATTTATTATATCTAAAATTATTATTTGTGAAATTTAGGATACTGGACAGAGAGCAAATTATATCTCTTCTGTCTCAGTGCTGGGAATAGTCTCTGGCATGTAGTAGGTAATCAGCAGATATTTGTTGAATGAGTAAATATTTGATTCTTCTATGGGCAAGGTGTTGTTCTAAGTTGGGGATACATCTGTCAAAGACAAACCTAAGTCTGAGACAAAATTAACAAACACTATGTATTCATAAACTCACAAAAGAACCCGTCGACTGTCACTTTTCTTTCAGCAGAGATTCAAGGGTGTTAGAAGGGAGAGTGAGTTTTAGAGTGTCAAAAAGGGAAGGCTAAGACAACCTCTGATTGGTAAGGGTTCTGTGAAGGTGGGATTTTTGGAAGCCAGGATGACTTTCTACATGTATGCTTGGTGGTCCTTGGTTGGCTGTAAAAAAGCAAGTGAGTAATTTGGGGACATTGTTGAAGTGAATGCTAGGGGCAGAGGGTTTTCTGTGGCCAGTCACTTCCCGGAATATCGTGATATTCAAAGGGGCACATTTTTCATGGTCAAACTCTCATGATGGTCCTTAATGCAAGCTGCCTGCCGCCTGCGTTCTCCCTACCCCCCACCTCTCTCTTTCAAAAAACCCCCCAAAACCAAAAACCATAAAACCCCACAAAAACCAAACAAAACCAAACAAATTCTGTCTCTAAATTGGCAAAAAGCCTCCTAGAAAATCTAAAAGTAAAAATATAAAACAAGATTTTATATTGAAAATAAAAAATGCCATCACCCCAAAATCCTAAATGCAATAAAAATAGATGAGTGACATAAATTCAACTGTTCATGAGAATTCATCAGATGTAAGTCAACTTGCATTTTTATATTCAAGCCTTATTTAATCATAGATGTGGTTTCAAGGCAAAGTTCAATAGTTTATTGGAATTTAGGTAAGATCAGTGAAAAATGTACCAAAGGAATCAAGAGCCTGCTTTCTATAGGCGTCACTATGTTTACTGAGCAAAATAACGACCGTAAAAAAAAAAAAAAAAAAAAAAAAGCTTCCACACGTTATTTGAAGTTAATTGCAAGGATTCACAACCTTTCTGATGGCTCTGTCTTTATTTATAAATTTATGAAACTGCTGTCAGGGGGACAGTATTAGTGACCATGGGAAATTTTGAGAAATTAAATAGACCCTTGGCTTCATGCCCAGAAAAAAAAAATGTCAGCCTTACACAGAAAACCAGGCAAAAGATAAAAAAGATTCCATTATATCTATAACACAATCTTCTTATGGCTTTAGTACAAGTTTCTTCTCTGCTAACAGAAGTCCCTGCAGAAGGTTTAAACAATCTCAACAATTTCATTATGTGAGCGTAGCTAAATCCAATAATGTAAAAGGGTTTAGAGAGCCTTCCCATATGCTCAATTCTATACCCTCTCCTTCTAGGGGAAGTCAAAGAACTTGGCTCTCTGGAAACTGATTCTACTCCGATTGCCCGGAGCACAAATCTTGCTTTGTTGACATCAACGCAAGCTCTCCTGAGGACACACAAAGAAGAGAAGAAGCCATTAGAATTTCTCGTGACCCTGCTCCGAGCCAAATCCAGCTTCGCCTAAATGAATGAAAATGCTTGTTATGTGGCCCAAGAAGCCACTTTGTCCATTTGAAAATTAATTAGACCGTAGCTGGATGAACAACCGTAAGACGCTTTCACAATGTTCTTAGATGGATGACCCTGGCTGAGGGCCCAATTTTAACAAATTTGCCCTAAAGCTAAAACATGGCCTTTTGGCTAAGCTAGTGCCTACAATTGTAATGCTTTCCTGAGTGGTAGCCAGCCACGAGGCAGAGCCCCAAAGGAAAGGAACAAGGAAAGAGTCGCTACAACTCTTATAAGCAATTGTAACAGGAGTTGTTCTTGAAGGAAGTTTTTTGTCTCAAGGAGCCAATTTAGTTACCCATTGCACAGCTGGGCTTGGAGGAAATGTGAAAATCTTATATATGTCATGATCCACTGTAGATTAAGACTCCTTAAGAGTAGAGATTCTGTTGTTCCCTGTAGTACTTTAAGTCTAGTGGGACCACATAGATGAACTAGAAGCATAAAACACAGACCTGCATGTAAGTCTGTTTCCCAGAATGTCAGGTGGACAGTGCTCATGTCAGGCTGTGGTTAAGAGAGAAACTTTGTGTGTATAAGACTCTGAGCCACCCCACTCCCAAAGAGACTGATGGCTATTTTTAAAAGTAATCTATATGTTGCTACAGTTAAGAAGGTTGTTAATAAATATTAGGTTTGACAATATAACTGATGCTAAGTATCTGTAACGTAGAGCTGAAGGCCAAGACAATAGGAGTTGGACCCATTGTGTGAAAAATAACATCATCACAAGAGAGGATCAAAAATAGATTTTGGAAAGCTTGCCCAATCTGCAACTTCTTTATCGATAAGAACAAGTCTCAAAGGTTGATTCTGTCCCCCTGATAGCTGATAGGGGCAAGGACAGACACCCAACTCCAATGGAGCCGGTTTGTTGGCTGATACTGACCAATTACACTGTTTCTCTGTCTCCACTGGGCTCTTTTGATCTCTTCTACACATGCTCTCTCTTTCTGGGGCAGACAGTGGAGGGTCTTGAGGCAGGACTAAGATAACTAAGAAGAGACACCAGTCGGCTTGTGAGGAGAATAGTTCAGGTGTGGAGAGGACAAAGAAAAGAGGTCATGTCAGTTTTAGTTTCTTGGTATGTAGGAAGATTATAAAAGCCAAAGAAAAATAATGGAGCAGACTACCAGGTATCCTCAAGAATTCCTTCCTCTTGTTCACCTCCCACCAGGAATTTATAAAGTTCAAGTGCAGGGGCACCAGCACATAGATATACTTTTTCAGTTTTCCTAATGTAGCTAATTGTTTTAGGATAGCTCTTCCTGCCCTCCTTAACGCCAGATCTTCTTTATGTCCTTGTATGGCCTTAACAGTTACCAATCATCATCCCTCCCAGAGCTCCCTGCAAAAGAAAGTAATTAGCTCTGGGCTCTGGAACATCTAACGTGGTCAGAAATCTTTTGGTGGGGTGGTAGTATGGGTGTCCGAGAATGGGTGACTCTGGAAAAGAGGGATATTTCATAGCCCTCCTACCGCTTACATGGAGAGGACTTGTGTAGATTTACATAAATCTGATTCAACAGGTGATTCCTTGAATTGAGTTATGGAAATCACATTGTTTCCTCCTGTGGAGTTACTGGACTTCTCCAGATGAAATCGTTCCCAAGTTAGATGATAGAATTGGCCAGTTTTATCTAGAACCCTCAGGAGGTCACCGCTGCTAGCAAGGAGAATAACTTGATTTCCTGAAGGTAAGCTGGCTATTATAGATATGCAACCCTGCTGTCTATCCTTTCAATGAAGCCTCCCTTAGCTAGGCTCACTTAAGTCAGATTCTGTTCCCATGCTCTTGGCCAATAGTTTGAGTGTTTTCACCCACCACTCAAACTAAAACTTTCACAGAACATCCAACAAGTATCCAAAACATTAGATGGCATCAGGTTCCTATCTGCTGTATTTTGTCTTCCATCCAGAGGAGAACTGACAGAAGGGATCATTTTGACAAAGTGGATTGACCAACAAAGGACCATGAGAAGGCAGCACAGAGACTCCCAGGCTGATTGTATAATAAACAGGAAAGGGGCACCTGGGTGGCTCAGTTGGTGTTAAGCGTCTGCCTTTGGCTCAGGTCATGATCCCAGGGTCCTGGGATGGAGTCCCAAGTCAGGCTCCCTGCTCAGCAGGCAGTCTGCTTCTCCCTCTCCCTCTGTCCCTCCCCGCTTCCCCTTTTCTCACCTCTCCCTTTCCCCCTCCCCCTGCTTGTGCTCTCTCCCCCGACTTCAAATAAATAAAATCTTTAAAAAAAATGGGTATTAAAGAGGGCACGTTCTGCATGGAGCACTGGGTGTTATATGCAAACAATGAATCGTGGAACGCTACATCAAAAACTAATGATGTGATGTATGGTGATTAACATAACATAATAATAAAAACAAAAATTTAAAAAAATAAACAGGAAAGATTAAACACAAAGTCTTATCTGACAAATATACAAACGAGACTCATCACAGGCAAATTAAAGCATTGAATGTAAAAACACAAATCAGTAAAAGTAATAAATTTGTATTTTCCATGATGCTTTACAGTTTTCAAAGAACTTTCAAGTACGTTCTCACAGCTGAATCTCAGGACACACTGCAAGAGAGGGGTTTGGTATTATCATGCTCAGATTGCTGATGCAGAAACTGATTCTCCAAGAAGTGAGGAAATTTAGCCAGAAGAACCAAGCAGAACTGTGCTATGGGCACACACTATAGAGGCAAAGAGATAGAGGTTGGAATTTTGGTTCCCACTTTTTATTATCTGAATGGACTGGGGAAAGTCATTTAATCACTCTATGCTTCAATCTGTCTACCTGTAATAGATATCTGGGCCAATGTACAACAGCCAAGCACTGTTCTAAAATACATTAAATATTCTCCCAATAGCCCCATAAAATAGAACCCCCATTTTTCAGATAAGAAAATTGAGGCAGGTAAAGATTAATTAACTCGCTAAAGATGACACAGCTAGGAAGTGGCAGCAGTGGGAATCAGGCTCAGGCAGCGCATCTCATGCCCATGCACCACTGCTGTGCTCTTGTTAGCTGATGCGAAGGGTAAATCGCATCATGAGACTATGCTGTGTTTGGCACAGTGAGAGCTCAATACAAGGTAAGCCCTTGTTCCTTTTAAAAAAGCTTCTCTTATTTATTGGCTGTCTTTCCTATGGCATGGGGCTCTGCCAGGGGACAGGTGTCAGTTTTGCCCACCATTATAGCCCTAACGCATAGAATAGTGCCTGACCTGAAACAGGGGCCCAGAAGTGATTCGCTAGTGAATGAATGAGTGAATGAGTGAATGAATAAGGTTTGTTCATATTTGGAAGTCTTTTGGAGAGTTGAGGGAGGCGGGGGTCAGAACAGAGCAAGAGCTATTCCCTCTGAACATATTCTTCAAAACTGGTGCACCTCACAACTCTACAGAAATACCATTCACATAAAAGTTAAGAGTATGAGAAAAAGGTGTCTTTGGAAGCAGAATGAAATATACAATCGAAACTTCAGAGGTCAGCCCCTGAGTCAGGCAGAAAGGTGACAGAGGGCTGTTTTGCGTATGTACACACTTGCTCGCCTACCAATGCCTCCCTTCCCCCGCCTCCAGCCTTGCACGCCACCCCCCACCCCCACCCCAGCCTCCCTTTCCTTGAGTTTAGAATCTGGCTGCTTCCCCGCACACACCTGGCCAGGTTGGGGGCTGAATGGAACCCAAACCTCCCGACTCCTATCTCAGTTTCCTATCATCCTTTGTGACCTTGAATGCCCCCAGAAGGATTCCATAAATGGACTAGGATCCAAATGAAACAACTAGATTGAACTTAGGCAGAGAAGTGAGAGTGTCCTTTAAATGCCAATAGGCAGTGCCTTTGGCATAACAAAGGAGTTAAAACATAATTAAGATCTGAAGGCTGATTACAGGAATGGGTATGATTATTTTTATTATTTTTCCTCTTTCTATCTTTGTGATAGCATGTGATCAACCTCTGCCATGCTCCGTTGCTTAGTAGCAGACAGTCAGAGTTTTAATTATATACTAAAATAAGCTAAAGAACAGAAAACTGCTTTATGTCTAATACGTATATATCAAGAAAGGCATGTGACAGCATCTAAATTGCTTTAGTGCCTGATAAAGAGTGCCTCCGGTAGGGTTGTCATCAAAAGATCACAAATGGAGTAGGAAAGTATTATTAATAAAGCTGCTACTCTATTTATATGTCCTCCATTGTTTGTGATTCCTTGTTAGAAGCAAGAAATGAATTTTTATCTACCACTAATTTCATCAGTTTTTTTTCAAGTCAGAAGGAAAAAAAAAAAAAACTTTTGTCAATTGCACTGCCAACCCTAGTCCTCCAAATAGAATTCTTTTCACTCCTCCAGATCTGCAATTCCCAAAATATTGTATCTCGCAATAAAGAATTAAAGAATTAGCTCATTCATTCTTTCCCACGTTCCACGAAGTTGTGTTCCAGCAGCAAACCCCAGAGGCATTTTCTGCCCTCACAGAGATTAGATATTAAGGGGAGGGAAAGATAATCAATCAGTAAAACAATGTAAAGATAATCACAGACTAAAACAAGGGTTAAAAAGAAGTAGAGTGTATTACTTCAAATTAGGTTTAGCTGCAAGGGACAGGAGATTCAAAATCATTTTGCTCAGACCAAGGCTGTGATTCAGCCACAGCAATTTTTGGACATTGGCATCCATTCCAATGGATCTGTGCCTCTTCTCTTTGGTTGGTTCAGGTTAATATGCCGGACACGTTGCTCTATGTGTTGAATAATGATTGTGGTCTCAAAAGTTTATTTCTCCTTTCACATTAAGGAAGTCTCTTCAAAATGGATAAGGCAGTTGGGGCGCCTGGGTGGCTCAGTCAGTGAAGCGTCAGACTCTTGATTGTGGCTCAGGTCATGATCTCGGGGTTGTGAGATCGAGCCCCGCATCTGGCTCTGCGCTGGGCGTGGAGCTTGGTTGAGAGTCTCTCTTTCCCTACCCCTCTGCTGCTTCTGGTTCCCTATCTGACTCTCTCTCTCTCCCCCCCCCCTTAAAAAAAAAGGGAGAGAGAGAGAGAGAATGGGTAAGGAAGCTTCATGAATTCATCAAGGACATAGATTTGTTGTTCACCATTCTAAACACATGGCTTCTACTTCATGGTCCAGGATGATGGTGGCTTGGATTTCAGCTGTTGCAACTATACGAAGGACAAAGACAAGAAGAGGACTATACCTCTCCCCCAAACCCTTAAAGATGTTTCAGTGTTTCTCCCAATAGCCAGATGTATTCTGGGGCTGCAAGAGAAGCTGGAACATGTAGCTTTCATTCTAGGTGGTCCCCTGCCTGCCTGGACATTGCGCACTAATTTATTACCAGGGAAAAAGGGAGAGCAGATAGAGAGACAGGTACCAGACACTGCCACGTCAGGGTGATGTGAGAGCCAGTCAGCGATACGGAGGAGGCTGTGTTAAGTATGGTAGTCGAAAGCCTTCTTAGAAAGGAGATAACAATCAAGCTGAAACCTGAAGGATGCAAGTGAGCTCACCATATGGACTGTAGGGAGAGGACACCAGGCAGAAATAATGCCTTATTTCAAAATAGTTGGACTTATGCTCACAGAGTAATCCTGACCTTGTTTTATAAATAATATTACGCAACTAGTAAGTTTTCCTGGGCTGAATGATAGTCTGTATTCTTCTGTAATTCTTAGTTCTCCAAATTTCAAAGCATGTTACATTATAGGAATTTTTGAGTTATTGAAACAGCCAACTACTGCCACCCAGTAATTTTGAACCGGATAGGAAAATAGTTGAGAATGCATTTAGTAACAGGCTATTTGATGTATTATTTAGGGGTGCGTCTCTTGGGGGAGGGGAGTTAGCCAAGCCAGATAAAGTGTGCATCTAGTACGTCCTAGAAACAACCGTGCGTGGTGTAAATAATGCTAGGTTCAGACAAAACTACCTACAAATTAGGGTATTAAATCACAACTCACATTACAATAACATGATTTGGTTTGGTGTTCACTGGAATAGAACTGATCGTATGGAACTAATGTGATGTTTTGTGTGAATGTCACATTAGTTATGCATTTGTTACATGAGATCGTGGGTGCCAGAATGTAATTCATTGGAATAAACAGAAGAGCCTAGTGGCATTAAAGCCTAAAGCTATAAAGGGGAATTTGCCTTCATTAAGCCTTCTCATACTATAATTAAGGTGACATTACATCCAGCGAATTTTCTTAATAAATATCTCACACTGACATCAAACAAAAGAAGAAATCACTAATACTATTTATTTCTGCAGATTTCATGTGAGCAAAGATCCTTATACAGTAAGTGGTTTTTGTCTAAATATATCATGCAATGACAACACATCCCAGTACTGAATAAAGAGATGGTGTGTGGGGATGCATGTGTGCATATGTGTGTTTCAAGCCTTTCTCTTGACTCTGTTGACCAAAACACAGAAGAGGGGAATTATGGGTATCCTTACTATGCGTTCAGAGGAAGAAGCTCTAAGGATGTGTGTGTTTTTTTAACTGATCAGATTCCCCACATCTATATGTGTCTAGCTATAAACCTAAGACCTAGCTATGAGACCAAAAAAATCATGTCTGTTCTAGAGCTGTTACAATGTGAGACTCTTACCTCTGTTAACTCCACTTAAAACAATGTTTGACATGTAGTGGTTGCTCAGAAAGGTTTAAATGAATGAATGGTAACTTTCATTCACAATTTCCATTTACTCAACAGCGAAGTCTCTATCAATGTATTTGATAGAAACACAATATATAATAAAACTCCAAAAGAAATAAGAATTGATTATAAAAAATGCCATATAGAATTTTATTGCATATATCCACCTCTCCCCAGAAACCTCAGTATGAAACACTGAATATATCTAGTGAACATGGATCATGGTATACATCTTTAGGTGTGCAAAAAAAGGGAACTTGTTTCATTTTTCTAAAACTAGATTTAATTTCTCCTTTGAATCTACCACTTCCTATTAAGGAGGTGGAAGATTAATCTTTGTCATCTGTGGGTTCCCTTCCTTTTCCCATGGGGTTTTGTCTAAGTTTCCTGCAAATATAGAAAAGAGGCTCTGGGTGAAGCAAAGCACCATGTCCTCCATGGTATTCTCTCTGGTCGTTGGCGATGGGCCTATGTGGGTGAGTGATGAGTCTTTTCTCATCCTTCTCTGCAAGGTCCTTCCCTGATTGGTTGTTTCCTTCTTCAGTTCCAGGTCTTTCTAGTGGGTGATGCTGTCTAAGGTCCCATCCCACCTCAATACTGCAATCATCATGTTTTCCTCCAGAACACTGCTTCTTCTACAGGAGCTCACCTGAGAAGACTTTCATGTCCTCTCTGCTCTCGGATCCCATAAAACTACTTGTGATTTTTGCCGTCTCCCCAGCCTTTAACCAAAGTAACAATGCACAGGACCTGTGTTACTGCTACTACTCATACCTCTACTCTTATTACTCTCCCTCTGACCCCCTAACCGGAGAACCTTTATATCCAAATATTTGTCCTATGCAGTGATACTCTTTTCTATTTTCCTATGAAGAGCCTCCTCGGCTCTCCCCTTTCTGAAGAAACATTCCTTTTCTGAGTCCATAAGCATGGAGCTGTTGAACGTCAGCAAGTTGTGGGTAGACCAAGGAGGAAGTTATAGTATTGAGGGAAAGTTTGGCTAGCATTACAAAAATATTATTCCACTCAGTGAGTGTTCTGTAGGCAGATGAGCTGGAGCAAAGAAAGGCGGAGAGAGGCAGGACTGGGTAGTGGGCAGGAACAGGGAACGTTGTCTGAGCTGTGGAGGGACCAAGTGAAGGTTGCCAAAGGGATGTTCTAGAGCCCAAATCCTATGGGTTGGGATTAGTCAAGGGGACACAGCAACCAGGGAAGACTAGGGACCACTCACCAGAACTTGGGTAACAAGTTCCAAACAGAGCCAAACTTATAGGAGGAAAGTTTTAAAAAAGAAAACAAGACCTCAGATCCTTGGCACCTGCATCCAGAGTGGCATCCATGCCCCCTTCCTTGGAATCAGAGAAAACCTGGGATTGCTAGATCAGCCGAGCAGCAGAAGTAATACTTTCTGACTTCTGAGGCCAGGTCACAAAGAGCCATGCTGTTTCTGTCTGGGTTTTTTTTTTTTTTTTCCTGAACATTTGCTCTGGGGTTGCTCCTTCTCAGAAACGAGCCACCATGCTGGGAGAAACCCAAGCCACGTGGAAAGGCCATGTGTGGGCACTTTGGTTAATGGTCCCAGCTGAGCCAAGCTTTTTGAGTCACACAGCCCAGGCGCCAGACTTGGGAGCGAAGGAGACTCTGAGTGATCCTAGTCCTCGGCCATTGAGTCACCACCAGTCCCTGGACTCTTCCCAGCTGAGGCCCCAGACATCACAGAGCAGAGAAAACATAGGCCATCCCAGCTACGTCCTGTCCAGATTCCTGACCTACAGAATCTGTGAGCCCAACAAAATGGTTTTTGTTTGCCGCCACAATTTTGGGCTATTTTTTTGTTTGTTTGTTTTGTTTTGTTTTGTTTAATGCAGCAATAGATAAATGGAACAGTCCAGAACCAGAAAGAAGAAAAACACCAGAAAAGTAGTGGGCTGGCTGGAACTGCCCATTACTAGAATGGAAGGCCCATCCAAGAAAAACAAAAAACAAAAAACAAAAAAGCATCAGCTCCCATGGCACAGTACGAACTAAATTTGCTGAATGTCAGTCCACGGCAGGCACAGATGCTTTGATATGTACTGACTCAGTGAGCCCCACACTGTGCGATGTAAGGAATATCATTTACTGACGTTTTACACACAAGGAAAAAGAGGCAAACAGAGGTTAGGTATCTTGCCCCAAGTGACAAGGCTCCAAGTGGAGGACAGTGTATTCAAACCCAGTCTGTCTCCAGCATCCATGATCTTAACCATGCTAGAGAGCCTGGTATATGGGCCAGAATTTGTGTGGGTCGTGGAGAAAAATCTGCAAACCTAGAGAAGGTTCTATTAGCACTTTTGATTTATAAGAAAAACAACTACTGTCCTTTTTCCTCAAGAAACTCTATTGAAAAGATAAGAAAATCCAAGTTCGACATCTTAAACCGTTTCAATCACTAAGACCAAATGCAGGTTGGGCTTTATAGCCACTAGGATATGCTGGCTAATAAATGCTTTTTTATGGAGAAAAGACAACTCTGGCTTCAAAGAAAACACTGTGGTATAAACACAACTGGAGAGAAAATAACAACTACCGTCGAGTGTGGCAAGACATGTATTTTACATTTTCTCTCAGCCTTCACCTCAGCCCTCTGCAATAGGCACTTTTAGCCCCATCATCTAGACAAGGAAACTGAGACTCAGAAAGCTGAAAGTATGTGTCCAAGAATGTATCACATACCCCATAGCCTTATAAAAGGGTGAGAAATAATGCATTTCTAGCCCTCTTTTCTTGCAGTGAATCACAGCCCACAGACAACGCGTTCGTACGAGTTTCAACGCCTCTTCTATGATTGTCAATTTTGTGCATGCGTGTGTGTGTGTGTGTGTGTGTGTGTGTCTAACACTCTATGCTCAGCAGTTCCTCATCTCAAACCGGATGTGATTAAAGTTCAGCTGACAACCAATCCAGCCTTTTGTAACAATCCCCATAAACAGATAAAATCTGCCTGTGGGTTTTGCTAACCGAGGTAAGATTACATTTGCCAAGTTTGTTTTGCTTCTTGCTATTACAAAAGAGCAACTCCATCTCATGAGCTTCATTTTGGAAATACACAAAATCCTTAGATAGCTTTTAAATTCTATTCAATGATTCTCATCTAAGCTACAAAGGGGAATTTAATTTGTTTTTTGCTTAAGTAGGAAAAAAAAGAGAGAGAGAGAGAAACTCATTGATTTAGATGATTTGAGTAGGAAGGCCAGGAGGAGAGGGTGAAAATCCTGATGTCATTGAAGAAAAGGATGAAGAAGAAGGAAAAACAGGAGGACATGGAAGAGAAGGAGAGAACATGTCTTCCTTTGAACTGTAGAGCATACAGTATATAGTATCTGTGAGTGTATGATCTCAAAATATAGACTTGAAATAAGTTTCTATCTTGTCCACATAGCAGTCCAGAGGCTGGTGGGGCAGCTCTGCCATAGTCATCAGGGCATCTACTCCTTCCAAGGAATGGAGGGCTACTCACATCTGATTAACCAGAATGAAATAGCCTGGTCCCACCGAGTCGCAAGGACGGCTGGAAAGAAAGGAAGCCAGCAGTGTGGCTAGGAGCTGAGCTAAAGTTCAGAACATTATATTACTAAAAGGAAGAAGAGACAACAGATATTGAGGGACAATGATCAGTTTATGCCATAGTCCAGGGGTCGGGAAACTATGGCCCAAATCTGGCCCACTACCTGTTCTCGAATAGCCTGTAAGCTAAGATGGCTTTTACAGATGACTATTTACAATGAATCTGATGCTAAAGAACACTAACTTTGAATCCCAATTAAGCAAAATGTTACTTCCTCCCAAAAAGGGATTTCATTCTTCCCATGAGTAAAACTGTGTTGCAAAAATTATACTTGATTATCATTATTTATACTTTGAAACTCATTCATGTAAAATCCATGGAAATTTGTTTTTTCCCTTCTCATTCACGTACCAATATCATATCCTTGATTTTTCCTGTTGGCCCACAAAGCCTGTGGCATTTACTACCTGGTTCCTTAGAGAAGAATTCGCTGACCACTGTCATCGTCTGAGCTGAACTAATTTAGTGAAACTCTTGCAAAGTGTGGAGAGAAGAACGGCCTGTGAGAGGTGTAGGAACCCAGAAGCCCGTGAGGCCAAGGAGTCTGGCCTGGGTTTCTAATCACAGTAAAATGTCTTTAACCAAGTCACAAACTGGCAACTTCTGTTAGCTAAAGCCCACTGGGAGACAGGAAAGTAGGAGAAAACAGTCTCTGCACAGCCACAGTGAAAGCCTGAAAGCTGATGCACTGCACGTAAGAATGCCCTGATCTTCATCCGTGATGCATCTCCCCCATACAAGACGTAATTCTGTTAACTGTCAATGACTTGACTGGGTTAGCCGTTCTCCCAAACCCACGGTAGGGCTGCAGCAACACCCTGGAAGGGGCTGGGGAGGAAAGAGAACAGGGTAAGAGCACTGTCTCTAGGGCCCTTAATTCGGGGTCCACAACCCCCATTCTAGCTCTGAAGCCCCCAAGGACACTGCCGTCTTACAGCTCAGTGAAATAAGGACCTTACAGATGACCCTGTGCCATCAAGCTCAGGTAAAATTATCTTCATGATATTCTGTCTCAAAAGGCAAGGAATAATACACTTGAGAAAGTCTATCATCAAAATAGAGAAGAGAAAATTTGGACCATTCAAAGATACAAGTTACATTATTTAATTCATATGGAACTTGTACTCTCCCAAGAACTCACGGGAATAGGCTGTGAAGATGTCCTTGTAAACGTATTTCTATAATAAACATATATTCATCTGCTATTTCTTAGCAAACACATTCTTTCAACCTAGTACTTTTTCCCAATCTTATTTATGTTTCATGTTATTTAAAAAGAAAAGGCTGCATACTTATTGATAATAAATTGTCAGTACGTTTCCACCGATCATCGCAAATATGATTATTTTATATACAAGTGACAGGAAACCAGTTCATTGGTTTAAGGAAAGGAGATGGAGGGGAAGGTGGAGAAAGATTGGGAGGGGGAGGAAGAGAAGAATAAACAGGCTCTGAAGGAAATAAACAAGATGGCATACTGAAAAAATACAAATAGAACTTTCTTTCTGAAAGGTGGTCAGTGCCCTCTTCTCTGAGGAGGTAAAATTTAACCTGAGCCCTAAATGATAAAGAGTCCAGTGGTGGAAGAGCAAGAGGTAGGCACCCACAGACGGAAAGGACAAGTGAACAAGGGCCATAGTTGGACCGCCTTCCCAGCTTTCAGGGCTGCCCCTTTCCCCTCCAGATGGACAGAGGCCACTCTGGCTCAATGGGTGGAAACATGATGAGGCACGACCTATCAGTCTGTTCCATGCCCCTGGCAACACAGATGGGTCCCGGAATAAGCACACTGGCCAATCTGGGCCAAGGAGACTCTGGGAGGAGAGAAACACCTCTTCCAGGCTGGTTGATAAACTGCAAGGGTGTGTTTGGGGCCATGAGTCATTCTGCTGCCTCACCAGGAGAGCCTGCATGAGAATGAGGCCAACAGAGAGGAGACCCGAGGTGAGTAGGAGACAGGAAACCATTCATGACCTTGTTGTTTGAGGATGGGAGGTCACCATGCTGGGGAGTTTCATCCATGGAGTTTTTTTGTTATGTGACCAGCAAATCTCCCTTTCCAGTTTGAGCCAGATGGGAGTTTGGTTATCTGCCATGAGCAAGTGAACACACCCTGACAGCTCAGGGGGCTTTGGAAATGATGGAAGTAAGAGTTCTTGTGTACTGAGAGGAACTTGTGCTTCGTGAGTCCTCTCGACATCTTACTGAAGGACTCGGGTCTTAGGATCTCCATGTGGGGGCGGGGGTGAGAGCTGGAGAATTGTTTGTGGAAAACTAGCCACGAGTGATGAGGAGAGAGATACAACTCTAGGCATTGAATACCTTCTTCCCCTCCCTTCCCACCATCCTGCCATTAAGGTAGAGGACAGAAAAATCCCAAATTGATACACGTGGGAGGAGCAAGAGTCTGGCAAAGGGACAGCTTGCCCAAACCTCTCGAGATCTACAAGAATGAGTACTTGTGGTTTTGTCTGCCCAGAATCTCCTCCCCATTTTAGGCTCAGCCATCACTCCTTGCAGTCCGGGTGAATTAACCCCACCTTCCTTTCCCTTGGTCCACACGGTTTCGGTGCGGCTGAGGGAACCTAGGGGAGTGGACCATGTGACCCAGACCTGGCCAATCGGCGAGTGCCATCTTCCTGCCCTGGTGCTCTTACTCAGGGGGCCTGACCAGAACGCATACAGGGACTTGACGATAGACACTGGGAAGGAAGCATCGGCTTTCAGCTGGACTGTGGGGTCCACGTGGAGAAGATTCACCTGCAAAGAGGAGCACAGAATCAAGAAAATGAGAGACAGGCAGACTGAATGCCTTTGCGTCCTTAACAATTCAGACGCACGTGAAGTTACATTTACCAATTCAACTTTGTGGTCATGTAAACCAACGCATTCCTCCGTCCCACCGGAGCCAAGGTCGTCAGCTCACCATTTATTTCCAAACTGTGGGGGCTTGAAAAAAACATATCGTAAAAAAGGTGTCGAATGAAAGAAATCTCTGATCTCGTTTGTAAGGAATAGAAAGATGTGCTAATGTGTTTTCCCTCAGACTTTGTAATATGGCTATTTCAATTCTCAAACAATCTTAATACTATAATATACCTGATCCATGACAATTAACGTGGCTTTTGTGGCTTGGCCTACAACCAATTAACTGAACTTCAGAGGTATCACCTGTTAGGATTTGCCTGCATTAAAAAAAAAGAAATCATTGAGGGGCACCTGGCTGGCTCAGTCAGTGGAGCCTGCGGCTCTTGATCTTAGGATTGTGAGTTCGAGCCCCACATTGGGTGTGGAGATTACTTAAAAATAAAATCTTAGGGGCGCCTGGGTGGCTCAGTCGGTTGGGCATCTGCCTTCGGCTTGGGTCATGATCCCAGGGTCCTGGGATCAAGTTCCACATCGGGCTCTTTGCTCATCGGGGAGTCTGCTTCTCCCTCTCCCTCTGCCTGCCACTCTGCCTACTTGTGCTCTCTGTCAAATAAATAAATAAATAAAATCTTTTAAAAAAAATAAAATCTAAAAAAAAAAGAAATCATTGAGAAGACTATGTAAATTCTGAATACCATACTATTCTTCCTAACTCCCTTCCACCAAAAATCACTGAGCAGGACCCAAAGTGATAAACCCCTTGTACTGCAGGTGAGACCTCCCCCGTTCCTCCTACACATCGGGTATTTGTATTTCAAGGGCTGGGAGACATGCAATATAAAGGACTACTTTTTACCAGTCATAGAAGAGGCACATTGAACGTGAGCCTAAGAGAATTTCTATTTCCATTAAAAATGATAACATAAATTACTTTTTAAATTCAGGAATAATAATATTTAAATAGCAATAGTTTCCTTAACCAGAATTTTATATTTGCAGAATCCAAACCTTAGCAAATCTGCTTATTCAGGAAGAATTCTTTAGTGACAATGGTTTCTACCCATTGAATAATAAATAAATGTAAGCATACTTACCTTAGGAATGAAAGAAGTTATTTTATCAGTTCTATATAATTTCTGTAAAATCTCTGGAATTTCCCAAACTATGTTCTTTGGAACCATGAACAAGTATTTTACACACACACATACACACAAAATCCTGTGGTCAAATAAGATTGTGAAGCATTAAATACATTTCTCAATCCTGAAGACTCTCAGTGCATATTGCCATATTTGAGAATGTGAGAAGTCTCACAGTACAGATACCTGTTCAAATATGTTTAAGTTCCTTAAAATGAAATACGGTGTTTTGCTTCCTATCCCAACCTCCAAACCCCAATTCCCCAAAGCAACTTTTGGAACAGCTTGTGGAACTAGTTCCATAAAGCAAAGTTTGGGAAACACTAGTTGAGTGGTTTCTATCTACACAGATTTTGCTGTCTGAATAATATGGAAGACATTTTGAGTGACAATTGCACCCATTTGGATTTAACTTCAACTGACTCCATAATTAGAAATTTAAAATGCAAATTTTTCAAAAGCAAACTGCCTTTACCATTTAGAAATGTTGCTGAGACTTACTTGGATTTGCGTACAGTTATATTACTTTCCAGTATATCTGGTATAGGTAATAGGCTCCAAAGATCTATAAATATTGAACACAAATAAGATTAGCCATGTCTAAATTTTATTTATAAACAAGGGCTTGACAATTTTAATATGGCAAATTTGCTCTGCTTTTTTTTCTTTCTTTTCTTTCTCTTTTTTTTTTTTTTTTTTTGGTACATGCCTCTTGGGAAAACTGGGAATGGAATGGAAGCTTTTTCATTTATATTCCGCACAAGATGTATATTATGGATTCATGTTAGTATGGGTGAGGACATGAAGCCATTGCTATTGAGCCTCAGATGTGGCAGCAAAGAATTAAGAGATCATCACCATCTCTCACTAAATATAATGAAATCTAACTTTACAACACTCCTCTTAAATGAACTTGCCTCATGCTACTTGGCTATGCATTAAATCTTGGCATACACAAAAAATAAAAACAGGGTAGTTCTAAAGGTTCATTTATGTTGGCTGGATTATGAAGATTAACTCCTCAGATGGTGTTCCGAGGAAGTCATCAAATGTAAGTATAACTGAAAATAAAAACCTGAAAACCATTTAAATATTGATAGGAAAGTGAACAGACAGGATATAATCAAGACATCACTCTTTAGATATATAACATCATTGTATACCATAAAGGATCAAAAAGTTTAATTCTCTAGGGAATATAATGGAGATTTCAACTTCAGTAAAGCACATTTCCTGGGAATAATATAGCATAGTTATTCTCATGGTAGAGGCACCCATGCAGATTATACACATTTAATACAATTTAAATCTTAGGTCATTTGTGCTGATGATGTTTTTAAAAGGTGTTAAATTGGGTTTATTATTCTCTAAAATATTCTTACCCCAGGTCCTAGATACAGTGCGGTCCTCTTCTCGAAAGTACCCTGTGGCTTCTGTCACCTTGCCAGTTCACACGAATATTAGCTCTGTGCTAAAATGCAGCGTTTCTCAAACAGTGCATGCCACGGTTGATACACACAATGTTTTCAGGTAGTCCAGAGAGTGGGCTCCATTTTATTAATGGAGGGGATTATGATCATAAAATCACAGCTACCATTTACTGAGCATTTACTATGTGCTGTCAAACAATAATTCTAGTCTGTTCACTTGAGTGGACTTCACAAGACCACCACGTGGTAGCCGCTGTTATGATCACCAAAGAACAGAAAGGAAAATGAGGCAATGAGAGGCTAAGTAACTTGCTCAAAATCACATAGCTGGAAATGGGCAGAGACAAGATAGAAATTCAGGAGATCTAGCTGCCAGTCCAGGTTTTGTCACTTCATGGATAGATTTATCTGTTAAGTGGGTTCACTTAATACAAAATTTAATAAATCTAAGTCTGTGAATATGAAATAAGGTCACACGAGCTGTAGGCAAATGTGTGATGTTCACGTAACAGTGCTCTAACACATAGGGTGTGTGTGTGTGTGTGTGTGTGTGTGTGTGTGTGTGTGTTTCTTTTGGCAGGGGGAAGCTAGTGATTAAGGATATTTAGGGGGGCGCCTGGCTGGCTCTGTCAGTACAGCTTGCAACTCTTGATCTCCAGGTTTTAGGTTCAAGCCCTATGTTAGGTGTGAAGATCGCTTAAAAAAAAAGAAAGGAAGGATGGAAGGAAGGAAGGAAGGGAAAATAGGAAGGAAGGAAGAAAGGAAGGAAGGAAGAAAAGGAAGGAAGGAAGAAAGGAAGGAAGGAAGAAAAGGAAGGAAGGAAGGAAGGAAAGGAAGGAAGGAAAAAAAATAGGAAGGAAGAAAGGAAGAAAAGGAAGGAAGGAAGAAAAGGGAGGCAGAAGGAAGGAAGGAAGGAAGGAAGAAAAGGAAGAAAGGAGGGAAGGAAGGAGGGAAGGAAAGGAAAGGAAGGAAGAAAAGGAAGAGAGGAAGGAAGGAAGGAAGGAGGGAAGGAAAAAAAGGAAAAAAAGGAGGAAAGGAAAGGAAAGGAAAGGAAAGGAAAGGAAAGGAAAGGAAAGGAAAGGAAAGGAAAGGAAAGGAAAGGAAAGGAAAGGAAAGGAAAGGAAAGGAAAGGAAAGGAAAGGAAAGGAAAGGAAAGGAAAGGAAAGGAAAGGAAAGGAAAGGGAAGGGAAGGAAAGGAAAGGATCCTTAGAGATTGTGAAGTGAATGTGAAGAAGCAAATGCCAGGTCAGGGTTACGGTTCAGCTGCAGACCTCCTGAGATGAAGAACTCCAACCTTCAGCTTACCTGCTTTCAAGGTTGCCCAGAAAACTTCTTGTTGAGATAGGAAATCTTCCTACTTTTACACGTTTTTAAAGCATCACATAATCACATTTCTATGGGAAATATAAATAATTCAAATAACTCTGAAAAAGAAAGGGCTTGATTATTGTATATTACAATTTAAGAAAAAAAATCAAATTTAACAAAAAGCTAACAATCAGATCTGAAGCGTTACAGGAAGTTTCTTGCTCATTTTCTCCAGAGGTTAAACCAGAATATTTTTTAAAGAGGGCAGAAGTTTAAGGTCTAGCTAGGGAATAAAGACATGTTTTTGTCTGACACTTCCCAAGTCAAATCCAACATTTATCAAATGATTCTTAAGTGCTGTATTTAAAAAAAATACAGCCAGGAGCTGGCAACCTGGGTATATTAAGCTTTCATTATTGTAAATTTGTATTTTAAAAACCCAATGTCTTTTTCGTAAATATGCAAGGGCTTCCCTGACAATTTCTCTTCTTGTAAAGCCACCTCTCACTAAAACATGTTAAATAAAACTCCTATATCTAAAATGAATTCTTGGCATCTGGGAGTTTAAAATCTCCCCCAAATTCAGAAGGGGGTTAAAAAGCTGTATAATTATAGTTCATCTGAGTGCAAGTCATAATCAAAAATGTTGAAAACCAAAAAGTAATATCTTAGAGTGGCATTTAAAACCAAAAAAAAGTACTTACTGGCATTTTAAAATTTTTCCTCCAATTTGTTATTCGTTAAATCAGAAGAAAATGTGTGCTACCATTCTGGATAAGGCAAACAATATTCAAAACTGTCATTAACTAAAAACAACTGGCCACCACTATGTGAAAAACCAAATGCTTTAATGAGGCTATCAAGAACAACAGTTCAATTATTTCATTGGATACATTAATATCGATCCATAATATACAGTGCTATGGACCATACAGAAATTATTGCTGCATCCAACAGCAGGTGACTATATTATTAACATTACAGTACCAAGCGTCCGCAAGAGACAGTCATTTGTCATTTTTTTTCAAGAAATAGGGTTTTTTTAATATACTGTTATCAACACCAACTTTTCCCCAGTGCATTTTTAAAAAATATTAATAAGTGCATTCCTTTGTGCTTTATTTTATATCTCTTAACTTCCTATGTATTTTATTTGTTCTTATTGCTTTATTATTTAAAAACAACCAGAAAGAACTTTGTCATCCTATGTATGACCAGGTTGGTTGTAGGATTTTTGGCAAAGTCAAAAGGTTTGGTATTTCCATTGCCTTACCCGGAGGCAGGTGGACAAGTTTGGCATTTTGGTCACTCCATATGGAGGCCCAACCCCGAGTCACAAGTCTGCTCTCAGGGATGGGGGGAGTGGTGTGGATCGTTCTCTCGTTGTTCATAGACGACGACCCCAAACCACCGCTTCTTGGCTTAACTAGTCCCTAAAACAAATCCACACTCGATTTGGCAAAAAAGAAAGAAATAAAACCACCCCCGAAGCTGCAGCATTCTCCTGGGCTTCCTCACCCGTCACTCCCAGAAATTGTCTCTTAAGAAGGGGATGGGGAAGCAGGCGACAGTGAGCTCAGGAGTTGCGAAAGTCAGGACAGTGGTACGAGATGCCATGCTTCCTCTCAACAGAGCTTTCTGTAAGGTCACTTAGCCCTGGCCATATTCCCTGGGCCAGAAGCTAGTCACCTTGCTCCATTTTTAAGAACCCTCACCATCAGCTAAAGAAAACAAGCATCATACCGTCGCGATCTTTGACTTCTGTACCCAGCTCCCCTCCCCCCATATAAATATGAAGAGAAAAATAGACAATGCTATGATTGTATCAATGAACACTATGGTACAGTTAGCTGTTCATGCAGATTTGCATCACTATTCTAGGAAAAGAGCTATACAATTAAGGGGACTGAAAGAATGGGAATTAATTTTCCCTACCCCCTTTGGTAATAAAGCTATAAAACTGATAGCATCATCAATGTTTCCAAGGATTCTCATTGCCCAACGTGCATGGGAAATATGCAGTTGATTATTTTCACGGAAGCCATCCATTCATACATCTGACAATCACACCCTCTCTTTGAACCCTCCAATACCCATCCACCAATTCATATTTGACATTTAAACTCATTTTCTTTTTTTTTTAAAAAAACCCTCCTGAATAAGGTTTCCTGATGAAAGAAGTTGGCACTCCGTCACTAAAATATATTTAATATGAAAAATATCTGAAGGAAAATTGGAAGCTCTTATATTGTCTACATAGGCACCATGCTCCATGTTCCTCTTGACTATAGATACCATCTTGAAACTGTCTCCTATATTACGGTTCAGTCAGTGCTAGTCCAAAAAAGACTACTGCTATATTTAAGGCACTTCATTCTGAATGGATATGCTTTATGCCACTTGCTATTCAATTGTAGGCTGCTACTGAGAAATTCCATTCAACAGCCTGGCTCTTAACACCATATGTCAGCTGTATAAAACACGTAGGCCAGATAGATTACATGTAACACTACTGTTGTTGCAAGGGACTACACAAGTAGATAATGCACTGAAACTAACTTACAACTTTGCTGCTTGTTAAAACACGGTTATCAAGTAACAGTAATTTGCCAATACAGTATTTCTCTCCTTCCAAACATTCAGCAAGTTTGCTGAAATAAACCCCAATTTAAGTGACCATAATGGGCATATTAACACTACGGTTATCAGTCTCCAAGAATATTGCTACTTTTATATCACTAAAAATAAATATGTAAGTTTATTTTCTCTAGAAAGCCAGTTTTAACCTATTAATACTACACCTTAAATGTGTGGAAAAAACAGTTCCGAGTGAGACTGTAATATACAAAATATTTGCAAAGCTCTCTTTAAACACAAGACCTTGCATAAAAGTTTTCTTTCACGTGTGTACAAAGAATGCAGAAAACCACCAGTGAGTTGTAAAAATATTGAAAACTTGCCATTTTAAGATGCATATTCTTACAAATTAATACAAACATACTGAAAAGAATGATGATAATAAAGAATCTGTACAAATCAAATGAACAGTAAAACATAATTTAAAAATAAAAATAGGAAAGCCAATTAGAAATGTGCCCAGTTTGGTTTTATCAAAAGTGAAATTGAAGAGAGAAAGAAAAAAAAAAGACAACTTGCAGTGCTCCTCAATATTTTACTTTGAGAGGACACTCATTTCCTTTTCAAAATAAAATATATCTTATGGAAAATTGAATCACACTCATTGATGAGGAAAACTGTAACAGAGCAAAGAGTGAAGGACAGCAAGATTAGAGCCCATGTTTCAGAGCCTAGGTCTCTAACCCTTCAATTTCACTTGCACCTAAGTAAGGGAACAGTTACATTTTCTAACCAGACAATCCTCATGAAATTGGGTGCACTTTTTTTTTTCTTTTACAGAATAGTGTATTGCCTTAAATAGTTTGCAGTAGAAAAACCTAAATGCTATTAGAACGGTACTGGATCTTTAATGTAGTACCAATGAATCAATACATTTACAAAATAAAAAAAAACGTTAGTGTGGATTTCTTCCTTTCTTTCCTCAATCTCTTTCTCTCTGCCTTTTTTTTTTTTTTTAATTTTTGGTTGCTCTACATTCTTTCGATTAAACTTTACATTTAATTTCCAAAGATGTCACAGGCATAAAGATCTCAAACCAAGTTTCCCCTGAATAAAAATGGACAGAAACTTCTCTGACGCAGAATCCTCTTGCTCAGAAAGCTGAAGTCCAGGGTGAATTCAGTTCGCAGATACTGTACACTCATTGTACAATACCTCGGAGGCATCTGTAGTTGTAAAATAGAATATACAAGTCTGTTTCACAAAATTCTAAAAATAAAATATATCCTGGGCTATTGATAAAGCATGAAAAAAACTTTCATATTAAAGGAAAATTATCAAGAAACCCCCTTCGGGTAAATTATGAAACCTATGAATCAAGAAAGGAAGCAGTTCCTGAAAGCGCAGGGCAGGGAGGGCCCGCTAACAAGCGTGCTCGGCTTCTTCCATGCTCATGCTGCTCCTTCGGCTGCTCGTTTTGGAAGCTCCAGGGGACACTGACGAAAGCAGTGGGTCAGTTACGCCCACGGGAGAAAGCGTGTCATCCATCAGGATGTCTTCCAGTTTGGATCCCATTTTCGTGGGGACGCCGTAGGCTTGGTTACTCTCGGTCCCGGCTCCAAGGTTGTTGTTGAAGGTGATGGTGCCATCTGTGAGGTCGAGCGTCGTCGTACAAGGTAGGTCTGCATGATGCTGAAGGAGGTCTTGGTTGCAGTTCTCGAGAGTGGGTTCTTGCTTGATGATCCGATTCACCAAATCGGGGGAGCAGAGGCCCGTGGATGGAATGAGTGAAAGTCCGTGAGCTCGAGCCTGCATTTCAAGTTCCTAAAATGAAAGTAAAAAAAATCAGATGTTTCAAGAGGGGGAGTACAGAGGACTTTAGGGTAGTCCAAGTACTGTATGTGATACTATAATGGGGGATACATGTCATTATGTATTTGTTCAAACTCACTGGATGTACAACACCAAAGGTGAACTCTAAGGTCACGTAGAGACTTTGGGTGATGATGTTGTGTGGTGTAGGTACATCAGCTGTAGCAAATGTACCACTGTGGTGGGGGATGTGGCTAGCAGTGGAGGCTATACCTGTGGGAGAGCAAGGAGCATATGGGGAGTCTCTCTATACCTTCTTCTCAATTTTGCTGTGAACCTAAAATTTCTCTAAAAAGTAAAGTATGAGGGGTGCCTGGGTGGCTCAGCCAGTTAAGCGTCTGCCTTCGGCTTAGGTCATGATCTCAGCATCCTGGGATCCAGCCCCATGTGGGGCTCTCTGCTCAGCAGGGAGTCTGTTTCTCCCTCTCCCTCTGTGCTCACTCTCTCTCTCTCTCTCTCTCAAATAAAGAAATAAAATCTTTTTTAAAAAAGTAAAGGATTAAAAATTAGACACTTGGAGGAAAAAATAAATTATGAAAATAATCTTTTTATTTTTGCTCTTTTCAATTAATAAATGCTATTTCTTAAAATAGAGTATAGGAACCATCAGTAGTGTATGATGTGAGTTTTAGGTTCTACACGGATTTCATTAGGTATTAAATACAGAGACAGTCTCTCCCAGATGTTCATATTTCTGAAGATAAATTTTAAAAACACAGAAATAAAAATAAATATAAAAATAAAATTTCAAAATGTAAGCTGATTAAAGGAAAGTGTTCAGTAAATAATGCAATTCTGGGGTCCCTAAACTGTGTGCACATATCAAGGGGTGTGCTGCAGGGAACTCTCAGGGCACTGTGACATTTTCAGATATCTGGGGAAATAGCACACTACTCTGAGAACTACCAAATTCAAGACGGTTCACAGTCTCAGCATTAAACTGTGCGACATGCTTCTCCATCATGTATCATTGCGAAGCTGGGTCTTTGGTGGTTGCTGTGATAAAAAGTAAGAATTGCATGAAAACCAGCCCGGGATGAGAAATGAGGGTGGCACTATCCAACCAGATTCCGTGGCTGGAGAAGCTGTGCAGTGTGCAACAGACACACACATCCCATTAGTAGGTATTGCAGTTATTAAAAAATAAAATAAAAATGCTTTTTTCCTTTCGGCTTATATGTTTTATATTTTCAAGTGGCGACTAAGTTGTTAGGACCTAAATATTCAGTAAGTTGCTTGGACCTAACAAAGAAATGGTAGGTATTGCTTTGGCCGAGGGCAGAGTGAAACAGTTACGAAGGGTATCATGACCTAATAAAGTCTGGGTGGGAATGGTGAAACTTGTAGAAGTCGTACAGAAGGAACTTAAGTTTGAGAAGTGTCACTTAACTCATCTTACCACGGCCAAGGGAAGTATGGTGTTTGGTTGGTTTCTGTTTTTTTTATTTCCAAAAGAAAGTTCTTATAGGGAGGATGAATAATTCCTTTCTACGCTTCTTCACATCCTTCATATAATGGGCTGAATTGAAAAATTTATTATGTTCCAGGGTCATGAGATCAAGCCCCACGTCAGGCTCCCCGCTCAGTGCCCTGCTTGAGAGCCTCTCTCTGCCCCTCTCCCCACTTGTGCTCACTCTCTCTCTCCCCCTCTCTTCTCTCTTTCTCAAATAAATCTTAAAAAAAAAAGAAAAATTTGTACAAGTCCTAACTCCCAGCACCTCAGAATGTGACTATGTTTAGAGATGCTGTTTTTTAAAGAAGTAATTAAGTTCAATGAGTTCATTTGGGTGGGCCCTAATCCAGCCTCCAATAGGACGGATGTCCTTAGAAGAAGAAGAGATTAGCATATGATCTCACTGATATGTGGACTTTAAGAAACAAGGCAGATGATCATAGGGGACAAGAGGAAAAAATGAAACAAGATGAAACCAGAGAGGGAGACAAACCATAAGAGACTCTTAATCTCAGGAGACAAACTGAGGGTCGCTGGAGGGGAGTGGGGGTGCCGGGATGGGGTGGCTGGGTGATGGACATCGGGGAGGGCACGTGATGTAGTAAGTGCTGCGTATTGTATAAGACTGCTGAATCACCGACCTGTACCCCTGAAACACACAGTAGCTCATATGTTAATTAACTAAATTTAAATTAAAAAAAGAAAAGAAGAGATTAGAACACGGACACACCTAGGTAAGACCATGGGAAAACACAAAGAAGAGGCAGCCTTCGGGCGCCTGGGTGGCTCAGATGGTTAAGCGTCTGCCTTCGGCTCAGGTCATGATCCCAGAGTCCTGGGATCAAGTCCCGCATCAGGCTCCCTGCTCTGCGGGGAGCCTGCTTCTCCCTCTGCCTCTCTCTCTCTCTCTCTCTGTCTGACTCTCATGAATAAATAAATAAAACATTAAAAAAAAAAAAAGAAAAAAAAGAAGAGGCAGCCTTCGAGAGAAGTACAGAAAAACCAATCCTGCCCCCACCCTGACCTTGGATTTCCAGCCTTCGGAACTGCGAGAAGATGCAGCTCTGGTGTTTCAGGCTCCAGACCAGTGGTATTTATTAGAGCGGCCTGAGCAGACTAATGCACTTCCCAAGTGTCACAGCCTCCCCGGGTTCCTCGTTTCAAAATGCCTTCCAAGTGCGCTCTTTCCACTCTCCCTGAGTATCCCTGGATCCCTCCTAAAATGAAGCCAAATGACTCTCAATGAGCGTTCTGCTTCTATGTGCCAAGACGGTCCTTTCTATGCTTGTCATAATTTAATAAGGACAGAATATAAATTTGATGCAAGTCACGGTGCCTCAGGAAGAGGGAAAAGTAGCCTCCCACGTGATCCAGCCACTCAACCTATGCCCACAAGCCTAGAAATGCATGTTCCTGAAAAGTCATGTTCAGTGTGCAGTAGAGATCATTCTCTGGACGCATGACACGTCAGAGACGGGAGCCTGAGATGTCACACAAGTATGTACATGTTCCTTTGCTCGATCTCCAGAAACACAAGTCTCTTCAGGTATCATTTTAAAGCCTTGGGCTGTTTAATAAAATTACGGTTCCAATGATATTAAGGCTTCATGCTCTTTCTTCTGTGAAAATTTCTGCATGCATCACTTGGAGCGAAAATGAAAGGAAGCCCTTAGGCCCAAGCTTAAAACATGCACTATTGTAAATCAACACCAACATGCTAATAAGAACAGCTCCTCCACACATGTAGTTTGTCTTAAAAAGGAAAAAAAAAGTTGGATGAAAAGAGGCAAACATCTTACTCTGATCTCTTATTGTTTAATTAAAAATGTTTATCAGCTGATTAAAGCATTACTTAGATTTCTAAACAATGTGCTAAGTCTCATCTGGAGAACTCAGGCTCATCGTATGGCAGAGCCTCCCTAATTACCAATGTCTTCCATGATATGCAAAAGTTCTACAGGCTGCCCCACACTGTCACCGGAAGAAACCCACGACATCCTCACTGTGGCATTTCCGATCCACGTTTTTCACAATACTCATATTCCACATGAAGAGACGTGTTTGGATGCTGAAAACAAGACTTAGCTTCTCTTTCAAAAGAGTTCCTATGTTTTAACATTTGTATAAGGAAATAATGCATTAGTATAAGCTGCTTTTATAAATGGGTATGTCACATTCAAGAGAAAAGGACCTATGGCTACTTACTGAAGAGATCATATGAACATAAAACAAACAACAAAAAACAAAAAAAGATTTTAAAAAAGGGACTTTCAAATGACATGCAACCTCTGCTTCACTATGGACATTCGAAAATGCACCCCCTAGGGGAGAATCGTCATCTGCCCCCCTGCTGAAGATCACTGCCTGCAATGGGAGAAGTGAAACTGAGCGATGTCGACAGTGTTCTGGGGCACTCAAAAGATCAGAGATCATTATTATAAATGAATGACTCTGTTAAAGAGGTTCGGTGTCCAGGACACACACCACCAGATCAAACACGCTGCTGTCTGAAGGGTCAGGCTTTGCTTGCCACAAAGAGTTGCCCTGGAAACCTGAAAAAATGGCTTTTGCGGTCCATCTACTCAAGAAGGTACTCCGTTGGCTCTTACTGGTGGACTGTGTTCAAGGTCAGCAAGTAAATGAAAATTACTCTTGCCAATTCCTTTGGTCAGCAGCAGAGATTCCATTTTTCTTTGTCTTCTTCAAGACAGTTTCAGAGGAAGTTACGTATTTACTCTCAGCCGGAGAGCCTGAGCACCTACGAGGAGTACCAGGAGCTGATACTACAGAAGGACTGCCCCATCTCACACTTCACACTGGTATGTATACTCGATACATAGAACAACAGATGAATTCCACATATTAGAATTAGTATTTCTCCCTCTAAGAATAAATAGTGTGAGTTAAAGATATATACATACATATGATATAATTTCACTAACTGTAACTATTTCCACAATTTTTATCTTGAGGATAAGATCTTCTGGATGTCTCCAAGTTCCCTATAAACATGGGCTTTGACCATGGGCTACATGCCCCCACCAAATACTAAGGCATCTTGGAATTTAACAACTTCGATCAATTCTCACTATTGGAGGTAATCATTGCTACTGATGGAATGTTTGCGTTCCCATCCCACCCCTGCCAAAATTCATATGTTGAAATCTAATCGCCAAAGTGATGTATTTGGAGGTAGGGCTTTGGATGGTGATTAGGTCATGAGGGTGGAGTCCTCATGAATGGGATTCATGCCCTTATAAAAGAAACAGCACAAACCCCCCCTCCCCTGCTGCCATGGTGAAGACCCAGACACACTACCCCTTGTCCATGAAACAGGAAGCAGACTCTTACCAGACACTGAATCTACCTGCACCTTGATCTTGGACTTCCTAGTCTCCAGAGCTCTGAGAAATAATGTTTGTTGTGTAAGCCACCCAGTCTGTGGTATTTCGTTACAGCAGTCCAAATGCACTAAGACAGTTATGATCTATAAAGTTGCTCTGAACTCCGAATTAGTAAATACCAAACGATTGCTTCTAGAGGAAATACAGAGTTAGGTTTCTATGAGTGTCTTAGTCACATTTTCGTTAACCGATCGACATATAACCTTGTTTTATGTTCAAAGGCACCTTAATATATAACGTTGATTCATTAACATTGAACTCACAGCCAACAGCACTGCAACTCACCTACAAAGGAAACTTATCTCCGTAAGACACCTTACAGCCTTTTCATGCTTAGGAACACCAGACAACTTCAGTAACACTCTTAGGGGCCATTTTAAACAGCAAAATTCACCCATATAACCCAGAGAAATGTGAAAAGCCTAAGGACCATGAAAAGGATGCTTATTTATAGTGTGAGCTGAAACAAGACAACAGGTCACTGCCTTGTTCAATCTTAACTCAGATTAGCCACTCTGCACATGTCCATGAAGGACCATGAGAGTGCCAAGAATGTTGATCTTGGGGTTACGGTGAATTTTTATGAGTAGCAAATTCACAAACAGGGAATCCATAAATAACGAGTAGCTACTGTATTAGGACCGTGTAAAAATCAAGTCCCCCATGGCTCATTATATCCCCTTTTCCTCCCACCTCCAAGTCAGGGACATATTGCAAACCATTCACAACACATGCCCCATACCTGTATTCTGAGCAGTAAATGCCGGTTGGCGTGCTCCAGTTTCTTCTGTCGGTTTTCAAGTTCTTTTGCACGTTGCTGTTCTCGTTGCAACTTTCGGATATAGTCCACAGATGCTTTTAAGATGGTTCCCTTGTTCCAGCGCATGTCTCTGTAGCGAAGAGGAAGAAAACAACCTTTTTCGGGATTTGAGGCACAATGAAAATTCATTATTCAGGGCATGAATAATGCAAATATAATGCAATGATTTCTAAAGATACCGTAATCAATGACACGTTGATGACAGCTACCATTCACTGAGTGCTTCCATGTGCCGGACACTATCCACCCCCTTCTTAGACCTTATTGTACTTGTCCCAGACAAACACCTTGGGAAGGAGGGGTGAGTGCACATGCTGAAACAGATACTATTCAATATGCCCTTGGGTACAGAGTTACTCTAAGGTGGAGTCAGGACTTAAATTTAGTTCTGTTGATTACAAAAATCAATATTCTTAAAAACCATATTAAAGAGTTACAGGTTTCTAGGACTATCAAAGTTAACTCATTCAGACAGGCAGAATAAGCTACAGTTTAAAAAAAAAAATTCCGTGAGATCCTACTACTTGACCATGTGAAGCATAAAAGTGGTATCCTTGGATTTTCTCATGAATATTCCTGGCCAAGTTCTCTAACCTCTCTCTGTGTCCCTGTTTCTTCATCTATAAAATGGTGATACTACACATGTATGAACAGCCTCGCAGGTACGTTACTGAACTCTAAGGAGGCCTCTTAGAGGAATGTGCTATGAAAAGTCCAGAATGCAATTCAAGTAACAGAGCAGGCACTGTGTTAAAGGCTCAACAGAATAATTAGAATGGTTATCTTTAAATAGCATTTACTATGTGCTAGGTATGTCTTAAGGTATTTTACAGATCATTTAATCATAACAACCTCAGTGGCAAGGCACTAATATTGTCCCCATTTTGTAGAGTGGGAAGGAAACAAAGGCACAGAGAGGTGAAGTAATTTGCCCAAGGACACACAGCTAGGAACTGGCAGAGCCAGGAAGCCTAGAGGATATGACTCCAGACTCCATGCACTGAATCATTATTATATCATTCTTCTTATGTGACACAGTCCTCAAAACAACCAGACTAGGAAGGAATATTCTGAACACCCCTGCCTTTTTTAACAGATGAGGAAGATCATGTGTCTTTCCCAAGATCACACATCTAGTAAGGGACTGTTTTGGAATTTGAACCCAGGCAGCCTGAGCTTGGTGCCTTTGAGTTTTTAAATCACTGTAGCTGTAATGTAGTCATGTATATGAGGAAATTAAGAACACCATTAAAATGTAGGTAAAAGTGAGCTGAAAAATTTAGAGCACTCCAGAAAAATAATTAAGAATTAAATTATAATTACATAAGTAGTATTTCTGGGGTACCTTAATCTGAGCTCTTTCATAGACAGTGCTCATGACGACAATGACAGGGACAATGAAAAAAAAAGCAAAAACAACTTCATGTATGAAAACTCTTCTACCCCACAACCTACAGCTGCTCGAGGCAGACCGGAAGTATCAGCCGGGGATGTATGAATGGAGGGTCATTAAAACAAGTCACCAAGTAATTGATCCTCCTATGGATTAGATGAAAACAAAACAGAAGTTCTCTCATGAGAGGCAGACTTACAGACCCCAGAGAATTCGCTGGGGGGGGGGTGGATCCCTGGGGTCTAAGCACCAGAGGGCTACCCAGGGAGGTGTCCTGAGATAGAGGGAGCACCCAGCTGACTTGTTTAAGGTTCAGGGCTAAGATCAAAGTAACAGACCCTTTAGCAGCCAGAGAGAAATGTAACTATAATGAAAGATGCTTTAATGAGGCCAGTAAGTTGAAAAACCCATACTGACATATGTAAGCAGCTACTCAGTTTTTAAGAAGTGACTATTCCAACCAATTATCTTATTAGGTTTTGCTTCCTTATGAGACCCAATCAATCCATTATGCCTTTAGGCTTAAAGGAAGGGTATTCAAACTTTTTTTTTTCCCTTATAATTAGAGAGCAACCCTTTTTTCACACAGAAGTATAAAAAGATCCCCAATATATAAATCAACAAAAGCAGATCTGCTGTAGGGGAGGAGAGCATATGGGGCTAAGACCCTGGTCAGATGGACTGTGTCCCTATAGCAGCCCCAGAGCCTGTTCCAGAAACTGGCATGAAAAAACTCCCCTTAGAGATATAGTCCATTTATCTTAAAACAATGCCTACAATTAAAGATCATTATCAGTTCAGATTATAAACACGTAAGTATTCTAATACAATAGAGAAAGAAGATATGCAAATAGAGGCTTTCACTGCAGCTCCATAATTTCATAATACGTTGCTAAAGAGATTCATATGCTACAGTTTAAAAGAATATGCTAAAAAGTGAAAGCTGATAAAGAACAGGAAAATGGGAATTCAATTTCAACTATCATGCAAGACTGACTATAGGAAATGAAGGTCACAGCCCCTTAGTAGGATAAATTTGTGCTGCAGAACTGAGAATTTGAATGTTTTGAGTTTCAAAATGGCTTTCCTTGAAACGTGGGAAAGGAAAATGTTGACGATGGAAATTGTGCTTGAACATCCATCAAAACCACCTTACAATGGGCAATGATTTTATTTTATTTTGTCACAAATTCCCTGACAATAATGTGAATAGCAAATTTAATAAGCCTTGCATGAATAATGCTTGATTTCATCTTTACATTTTATTAGGTAGCTAAAAGGTCATATTCAAAGGCTAATTTCATCGGATGCCTGTGGGAGCCATTAAAATGTATACATCCTCTAGCCCCTTACTTCAAATGGGCCACTTTCTAATGGATAAAAATTGTGTATTTGTTGTCCTACTTGCTGACATTGTTGGTAGGAAAACTATCTTTACAACTGTTAATCTCTGTCTGAAAGGGGGTGGGAGGTAAGCAGAGACTGGAAATTGAAACCCAATTAGCTGACGTGTACTTAAAAAGAGGATTAAAAATTACTTTTCTCCAGATTGGTAACATACCGAGGGCATGCAAGTTTTCAAAAAAAATTTGTGACCTTTTGTCAGTTGAATATTGTTAAATTCAAAGTCTCTAATACCAGCTCTCAGGACCCATAGATATTGTATGAGTTGTACAGCAAATAGTCAACAAATCTAGTCTAAACAGCTACTAAAATCTCTGCCCTGCGTGAACTGTTAAGAGAATTTTTCTAGCAGCTTGGTGATCACTTGCCAAGGAGGCTCAGATTTCAGAAAGCCACCTTCTCATATCCAAAGCTAACAGGTGATGTCCAGTAACCCTTGAATACAATTCAGTTGATTTCTCTCAAAATTTTAGTTTGATGAGACCAACCAAAAGAAAGGAACAAGAAACATACCAGAAATGGAACCAAAGAGAGAGGGGGTACTTCTTGACTCTAGTTTCTGTAACTGTGCACTTTTTGCAACATATGAATAAACATTAAGGTACCAAAAAATATACGATGCAGATTAACATGGAATTGTACTCACGGATCATTTGACTTGGGAATCAAAGTACCTAGTTCCTTAATGCGGTCATTTATGTTAAATCGTCTTCTTCGTTCAACTTCAAGAAAAGAGCACAGGAAGGGACAATTAGTAACAGCCGCCTCATACACATTTAGTATATCTTGTTAAAGCCATGTGTGCCTTAACTTTGCCGGCTCAAGGCCATATAACCCGAATCTGTATTTCCCCATTGTTATCACGTTTTTGGGACTGAGGTTAAAGCACTTCCAAAAAATGGGCTACCTTTGTACAGAACTTTATCATTTACAAAGTCCCGAGGCTGTAATTTCTCATTGGATCCCATAACACCACTGAAATTGGAGTGAGTATCCTCAATTATAAATGTCAAAACTACTTGGGGGATATTAGGGACTTGACAAGGATACCCAGCAATAAGTGGGAACAGCCAGAACTCAACCCTGAGTGTTCAGATTAGGGGGCAGCCAACTTTTACAGGGCCAGATGATGAGTTACTTTTGGCTTTGAGGGCCAAATGGCAAAATTGAGGATATTATGTAGGTACCTAAATAACAAAAGAGAAAATAGAGTTCCATAGATTTTTTTTTCTTTACTGACAAAATTCAAAATGTGGTAATATTAACTGGATACAATTTTTTTGCAATGCAAGTCTACCAACAAGAAGCACTGGGTGCCAGAATTTGGATTTTATATAACTTCCACCTATCACAGAATATTCTTATGTTTTTTTTTGTGTTTTTTTTTTTAACCATTTAAAAATGTAAAAAACCCAGGGGGCGAAATCAGAGCGGGAGACGAACCATGAGAGACTATGGACTCTGAGAAACAAACTGAGGGTTCTAGAGGGGAGGGGGGTGGGGGATGGGTTAGCCTGGTGATGGGTTATCAAAGAGGGCACGTATTGAATGGAGCCCGGGTGTTATATGCAAACAATGAATCATGGAACGCTACATCAAAAACTAATGATGTGATGTATGGTGATTAACATAATAAAATTTTTTTAAAAAAGGTAAAAAATCTTTTTAGCCTAGAGGCCATACAAAACTCCCTGCTCTAGGCTCTGTCTTGCCCAACAGAAATACAATGCAAGTAATTCCTGTAATTTTAAATTTTCTAGTAGCCACATTGAAAAAGTAAAAAGAAAGATTATTTTTGTATTATTTTGTAAAAAGATTAGATTATTTTTGTAAACCCAGTATGCCTCAAATACCATCACTTCACTGTAATCTGTGTAAGTATTAATAAATTAAATGTTGAACATTCTTTCTTGGTACTAAATTTTTTTAATCCAGCATCTTTTTTATCCTTACAAGCACATCACAATTTGAACTAGCCACATTTCAAGCGCTCAGCAAGCAGCTCTGTTGAGTGGCTAGAGTACAGAGTAACACAAGCCCAGGAGTCAAGTCCAGCTTGTTTAACTACACCATGCATCCTAATGGCATCCCTATTTTATCAATTCAGTTGCGTGGTTAGCTAAATTACCATCTTCTTAGGGGAGGATGAAACAGTAAAGCATATGAGTTAATAAATGTTTCTAATTTACCTACTCTGGCAAATAAATTCCAAATAACTTAAGGTCTAATACATTGGATTAAAGATGTTAATATTTCAATTTAAACATATTATGTCCTGATACATATTTATATTTGACCTACTAATACTCCATACACTTAGGTAAATAATATTATGTGCTACTTTCCCAACACATATTGGTTTTTTTTTTTGTTTGTTTTTTTCTTAGCTGGGTGATCACTTCTATGATTCAATCAGTTACATAAAATACTCCCTTATCATTAAGCTTTTATAAAATAGAAATAGTGATACTCAATGAGTCTAAAGAAGGAATTTTTGGACCTCTGATCTTCTAGCTAAGCTCCTCTAAAACTCTGAAGCATGACATGTTTTCTTACTTTTCCAAGCATATAATAATCATAAAGATTCAAATAGCACTGAAATACATAAGGTGAAGTAAAAGTCCCCTATGATCCAAATATGACCACTGTTAAGTTTCTTATACATCCTTTGGGATGATTTTTCATTCTCCAAACATGCTGCGTACCCAGGGCACGGTTCTTGGGACTCTTCTTGATCTCCACTCACTTAGTGGTGACCTCATTTAGTCTCACAGTTTTCAACACCACATACACACTGATGACCTTCCTAGTTGTATTTCCAGCTCAGACATGTCTCTGGAACCCCCGACTCATATGTCTGACTACTAGATGTTTCCACAGGGAGGTCTAATGAACAGCCCTAATACTCCACACACAATCTCCTGGTTTTCCATGCTCAAATAACTCTACCCACAGGCTTTTCCATCTCATTTAATATAATTCCATCCTTCCAGTTACTTAAGCCAGAACCTTGGAATCAATTCTGCACCTCTCTTCCTCTCATACCGCACATCTGATCCATCATCAAAGTCTGTTGGTTCTACCTTCAAAATATTTCTAGAATCTGTGCACTTCTAACCTCCACTGCTACCTGAGAGAAGCCACCATCCTCTCTCGCCTGGATGACTGCAATGCTCCTAACTGCTATCTCTGTGTCACCCATGCTCACTGCTTCCTACCCACTTTGGTCTATTTAGACCACAATGGCCAGAGGGATCCTGTAAAAACATAAGTCAGAGCATCCAACCCCTTGCTGAAAACCTGCCAATCATTTCCCACCTCACCGAGACAAAGGTCAAGTCCTACAAAGATCTGGAGGGCTCCCATCCCTCTGACCTCATGTTTTCCTCCCCCTCTCTGACCATATCTTCTGTCATGACTCACCTGTGTCCCACCTCCCTTCAGCCCCATGGGCTGCTTGCAATTCCTCAACCACTTTAGGACTCCCCAACTTTAGGACTTCATACTGCTCTTCATCCTGCCTGGAACACTCTTCCCCCAGATATCTGAACGGCTCCGCCCTCTCCTCCCTCAGGTAGTAACTCAAATTTACCTATGAGCCTTCCCTGACCACCCTACTTAAAAATGAACCACCACCTCCTCCCGTGCTTTCCCTGACACTCTATTCCATTGCCTGCCCTTTGTCTCCTCACAGAACCTTCTACCATCTGCATAGTTCATTTATGTGAATATATATATATATGTATATATGTATATGTATATTTATTCATTGATGCATTCCAAGTACCCATATTAATCTGGCACCCAGTAGGCCCTCAGTAATTTAGTATTAAACAAAGAAAGATACACTTAAGGTAGGATTACAGTAAAACTGATTCTGCATCTATCTTTTCTCACTTAACAGTATATTGTTGACATCATGCAACATTTAGACATACTACCCCTTATTTAATGCAGTGCCTTCCCTCCCCAGTTATTTTTTGTTATAACTTGCAAAATACTGCAAAACATACACAAGTGCATAAAGGAAAAAGTAAAAGCCAACTCTTTACACCATACAACACCTATTTGCCTGAAGAAATTGTCAACGATAAAGGTAAACTCCTAAATCTCCCAGCACACACATATCCTCCACCCCACACACACATGCACATGTCTAACCACTGTGATCTTTTTACATAATGAGATACATACATATTATTCTGCCACTTGCTCTTTTCACTCAGTAATATATTGTGGACACCCAGGTAAGTCAGGTGAAACAGACCAACTCCATTTTTCTTGAGCCACTGAGTATCCCGTATATGGATAACCCATAATTTATTTACAAATACTCTACTGATGAATATTTAGACTATTTCCAATTTCTCCATCACTGTCAAAGGTATAACAAATGTTTTGGCCAATGCTCACAGGTACATTTTATTCCTGTCGTAATTCTTGCTCTATACTGAAAACACCACCTTACTGTATTTTTTTGCTCATCTATTCTGTCTGCCCCTTACTCAAATGGAAGCTCATAAGAGTGGGAAGCCTCTCTGTCTGATTCACTTCTGTAGAAAAACGCCTCGTAGAGAATGGGGGCTCAATAATAGTTATGAGTAAATAAATGAATATATGATTGTGCACATTTTGGCAACTACTTTTACAAGGTAAGCTTCTAGGAGAGGAAAAGCTATGCCAATGGACAATCTAACCTTGAATGTTCATTTCTAATGGTTAGATGAGATTTTAATATGTTTTTATAGCCCTCAGAGTGTGACCTGATCATGTTTATACTTACTGACAACCCTAAACTTGAGAGTTCGGGTGCCTAAGTAAAGGCATTGTTTATGACAAGATCCAGCTTAGTTTTCCACATTTCAGTTAGGTGAAGTTTTGGATAATGCTTAATTATCTTAATTCTAAGTTATTTGAAAAGAAGAAATATCTTCGAGTACAATTACTTGGAAGCTGGAGGAGACCTTAGAAATATTAGTGCAAATCTTTTGGTAGAAAGGAGCAAAGCTTCTCAGACCTGAAACAGGAACTGGAAGGGCAGAATCTATTAAAAGAAAGCACTGACCCCTCTCTGGGGCCCAGCAGTTCTATTTCTCAGTACCTAACCTGGAGAAACAAACTTCCCTGTACACAAAGAGGTGTGTGCACAAATGTTCACTACGGCATTGTTTGTAACTGGGAAGAACTGGAAGCAATATCAACACTTAGTAGTAGGAGGATTACTGAATTTCACACCGTCACGCCACGCTATGGAATAGTATGCAACAGTTGTTAAAAAGGAGACAGATCTATACTAATAACAGCAAAAGTTCTTCGGGACGGACTGCTGAGTAAGAAAATAAACAGCAACAAACATGGATAACATGATACTGCTTGTGTTACAACAGACACACACAAAAACCACTGTTTATTCTCTGTGTGCATGTGTATGTTAATTACTGGGCAGAGGCTGGGAAGACCAACAGCAAACCGAAAACAACAACATCAACTACAATGATGATGACTCTCAGGGATCAGAGGAGAACTCTAGCTTTATTCTATCATTTTAAATTATGGTCTCATTTTACCATTTTTACGAGGACAAAGTATTTATATGTAACCTACGTTCTTAAAACTCAGTTTAGCAAGAAGAGGACAGGGGGCCGTGAGATGAAAAATTCACACACACACCAATGACTTCCTACCACCAAACCTCATCTTTTTTTTTTTTTAAACTGTGCAGTTTCTCTTACTCTTGTTATGAAACAAAAATCTTTAGTTCTCATAGGAAAAAGCTTAAAGACTTGGTTAAGAGTAAATTAAAGACATAAAAAATAATTTTAAATGTTGGAAGCTATTTTTTTAAGTCACAGTTTAAGTTAGAAATTTGGGAGGCGACCTCACCACAGACTCCCCTCCAACTGTTTTTTTCTTTTTTTTTTTCTTTCAAATCTCACTGGAGAAGGTGATCCCATAATCCCCTTTTGTTAATAAGTTCCAGTGTGAGCAACACTTGTAATTGGGTAGTTGGGGATCAAGTCTCCCTCCGACCACACACACACACACACACACACACACACACACACACACACACACACAAGTCTCCCTCCGACCACACACACACACACACACACACACACACACACACACACACACACACACACACACACACACCAGAACTATTTCTATAAATAAGTACTCTTCAGAAGACTGGAAAAAATTTCCATTTGATCAGAGAGAAAATATGGGAAAAACCTTAGTTTCTCTGAAAAACATTTTTTCTTCCATAAATGTACTTTTAACAGCTATACATATCAATTTCCTCCCATAAGATTTCAAACAATTTGGATATAAGGGGGAACATCCACTCCAATATCAAACATCATGAATATGAAACCAACTTACTCAAGTTGTGATTGTCCTTTTTTTGCCTCTCTTTAGCCAATGCTCTTGCTTCAGATTCTGTGGGAAAAATACACGCTGTGCACGTGAATGAAGTAATTAGAAACGGGAACTGTTTAAGGCACGCAATGATGTAAACTACAAAACATCTCATTTTCTAGATATATATGAAACCTTATCTGACTAGACTGTCATAATAAAAAAAACAGGATTTTTAAAATCATGATTTTTCAAAAGCTTGTATTTTTTCAAAAGCAATACATATCAAATAAATGCAAAGACTTGGCTTCTACAAAATGGTAAAAGACCAGTAACAAAGTTGTCTGACACACTACAAACACACAGGAGAAAAATAACTAGAAAACTAGAAATTTGTTGTTGATATGCTATTATCAGGAGTTGAATATTCTTTTCTTTTTTTTTCTTTTTAAGATTTATTGATTTCAGAGAGAGAGAAAGAGAGAGCATGAGCAGGAGAGGCAGAGGGAGAGAGAGAATCTCAAGCAGGCTCCATGTTGATTGCACAGCCCGACGCGGGGCTTCATGCCACGACCCTGAGATCATGACCTGAGCGGAAACCAGGAGCTGGACGCTTCACCGACTGAGCCACCCAGGCACGCCGGGAGTCAAGTTTTCTTTTCATGCAACAGAACTTTTTGTTATTTCTTTGATGCCTTTGTAACACACTGACATGAAAATTGGGGAGGGAAGCTATCACGTCAGATCTCTGACTGGTGGAAATGGACTTATTTTTTTTTTGGAACTTGGAGCCAGGTTCCAACAGAACTTGCTAGAACAAAATGACCCTGAGGAACTCAGACCCTACTAGTCTGAGTCCATAAAAACAAAAATAGGAATAGGGTACAGAGGTGTTCGGGGGCAACTCCATTTGAAAAGATCTATTTGCATTGCAACTCTTGTGGGATCTCTGTGGGGGGATGACTTTGCACCTTACAGAAGGCAAAACAAAACAAGAAAAAGACAGTTGTCTGATTAATCCTGCCATTCTGGGGCCTCTGTTACCTTCTTGTCACAAGTGGTATCTGCAACATTACACTACCATCATTCAGAATTTTACCCAAAATTAGAACTCTTTTTAGCATAACTCATAGCCACTGAAGCTTATATATGTATATATATTTATTATACGTGTCTTAGATATACATATATACATATAAATAATTCAGAAGCTGAATTATTTCAATTGGGAAGATCAATCCCAATCATTTTCTATTTTTTACTCACACGAGCATTATAGGCAGGTTTTACTTATACACCCTCCCCTACAGTATCTTTTTTTTATTTTGTTTTCTCTTATTTATTTATTTATTTTTTCAGTTTGCCAGCCCCACAACCATGGTTTTCTGCCTATCAACCTCAACCCACCAACTGTGGACCAGCTTTGATCAAGGCAATCCTGTGAACTTCTCTGCCATTTTGTAGTTTCACCTACAATCTCCCCAAGGGGGTAGACTCTTGGCCTTGGGCAGGGGGGCAGTTTTCTCCCACCCCCTCCACAGCCTTAGGGTATTCTATAGTATTCATCCTCTCAGTAGATAAGTGCCTATACATGGTTAACAATTCTTTATCTTAAACCTACCCTGCTCAAATCACCTTGCAGTCTCTGCTTCCTGACTAGATCCTAACACGGCTGGGAAAGATAATTTTTTTTCCCCTTAGGTCAGATCTGACTCCTAAGTCTATTCTCTTTTGGCGACATCATGCTGCCTCTCGAGCTAGCAGTGTTCAGAATTCCAATTCCTGTCCACCTTCTCCTTTTCCTGGCATTTTACACTTTTCCTGTCTGGACTGGTCATTTTCTAAGATACAAAGTGATTCTAGAAATGTATAGTTCATTATATCAGCTTCTTTTTAAAAAAAATAAATTTATACCCTCTTACCCATTCCTCTCATTCCCACCCCCTGCGTCTGTTGTTTTGTTTTTGAAGAAACAATCCTACACATAATTCAGAAGTCTACTTTGGGGGCACTGGGGGCACTGGGGGGCTCAGCTTCCAACTCTGACTCTTGGATCCAACTCGGGTCATGATCTCAGGGTTGTGAGATTGAGCCCTGTGTCAGGCTCCATGCTCAGCTTGGACTCTGCTTGAGATTCCCTCCCTTTCTCTCTTCCCTTTACCCCTGCCCCTCTCTCCACTCATGCTCTCTCTCTCTAAAATAAATAAATTATTTTTTAAATTAAAAAAAAAGTCTACTTTGCATGTAATTTGTAAGAATTCTGTTCATGCCACGCTAACCATATTTTATCATTATTTAGTATAGATCTCCGACAGCATTATTTTCTAAGACTTCATGACATTTTTCCTTCCTGGGAGCATACCTACTTTTTTGTTGACTTTCAATGGGTTTACATAGTAATTAATTTACTACCTTTTAACCCCAATGTTTTGTTTTTTTTTTAACTGCTTTTCTCCTGCCACAATCTTCTGAATATTTTTTTAAAAAGACACCCTTGAACAAACAGGAATTTTTTGCACCAAATATATAGTTCATATTCTCAGACCATTCACCTAATCCTGCAAGATGCAAGGGCCAGACATTAAAAAGGGGGATGAGGTGAGGGCCATAAAACTCAGCATGGTAGAATGCCAGTTCTAATGTAGTTTCGTCATGTTTTAACGGCCAAATGCCTTCCGTAAAGCCTCAAACAAAATGGCAAAATAGATAATTTCACACTTGCCTCAGGAACAAACAATACCCATTGCTCCATTTTATAATTTATTTTTTTACTCTGTATAATAAATCTTTTGCACATGATGTAGCAAAAATAAGATGAGGCATCTAAAGATGTAAGAAATTCTTTCTTTACCCCCTCCTGACAAATGTGGGCTTGAACGTGTGTCAAAGAGAAATTCAGACCAGGGTTCTCAAAGTGGAATGCCTCTAGGGGCTTGGCAAGTAACACAAACACCAGACTGGGTGGAGACATTTTATTATTAACAGTGTTGCCCACTGCGCCCACCCCAAAGGGTACAGCAGCCAAAGACCCAGCGATGGGTGCATGGTGTAATATGGGGCCTTGGGGAGACAGCAGCCCTCCTCCCAGAACCTCAAGAAATACTGGAAACCAGGATTTCCAAGTATAAATCCTCCATCCTAAAATATTCCTCAATGGTTTCACCTCTACACAGACCTAAAAAAATTACGTCTACAAACGGAAGAGTCCAGAGGTCACAATTTTGATAACTTTGCTTGCCAGAAAATTAACAGAAAATCCCCAGGAAGAGGCACACTTGCCAGTAATTTACCTGTGAGCTCCCTTTTTATGTTGGGAAGGTTGGCCGGACAGGAGTTGCTGATGGTGAGGCCTGGGGGCGGCAGGCCTTGGTTACCATAAAGGTCAATCAGATTTCCAGAGACAGGTAACTAGAGAGAGAAACAGTAACAGAAATGAACTGCTAAACAATTCCTAGGTTATTCAGCTAGAACCCAGATCTATTCCAGACTTTACTTAAAAGAAATGGTTTGATGTAAAAAAAAAAAAATCATTTTTTTTTAAAACAGGAAGGCATGACACGTTTACCTTTCCACTCACTTAGATAAACGGTGACATTAGCTCGTTCCTTTGAAAAAAGAACATTATCTCACCCCCGTAAGACGGTTCTACGACCAGCCTATAGTTATATTTTGAGCATGCAGACAGTGGCCAAGGTGGCAAACTCATTATCTAGCACATCCAGCAGCACACAGATGTTCAGGAAATGCTGGCTTTTACTGTAAAATGGTGTTCCATGTGGCCTGACTTTTTCACCAAATCAGGTTTTCCATCAAAGTCACTTTTTTCCTTCCCTCTCTTTCCCTCTCCCTTTTCTTCTCTCTATTTGATAAGGAAAAGCAATAAAAAGTGTTTTCTACTGGAAAAGAAATGGTTTCCTTATTGCTAAAGAAAAGCTCTTTTCCTTGAAACTGAAATCTTTCACGGAGCCACAAGGGGGAGCCCACTGACTTTAAGAAAAGAACAAAAATTTACACTCAAAAAAAATATATATATATATATATATATTTAGCCCTCTCGAGCTAGCTTAAGAGTGTTTTTTCTCCAGTTCTGCACTGAATATTCTGAAGTAGTGAACTTCTTTCTGCCCCCGGTGCCGATTTCCTTTTGTCGTATACACACTTCCCCGCACCTCATTCACTGAAGGAGTTTGATGCACCCATGTTTGTGGACATCAGAGGTCCCAGACATTTCTTCTTCCCACCCTCTGAAATAAAGTTCTGAGTATTAACTAAGGGGGCACAGTTACGGGACCTCACTACTGTCAGTGAAGAAGCTCCCTCTTCCCAGCTTAATTCAAACAACTCCTGTAACTATTACTGCCAAGGAAGACTTAGAGCATTTAGCCCACCCCCTCCTTGATCATACACTCTAAGTTTTACTCTACATCTGAGAAAAGTGACTTGGGACGGCGTTCAGGTTGTTTAGTGACCAAGAGGTATTGAGGACAGAGTACACTGCACATCTCACCTTTCATTTTCTCCAATGGCCACTAACACACAGATAAAAATATCCCACAAAATAAAGATACGAATGTGTTTCCCTTCGACGATCTCTTCCCATTGTGGCTTCTAGAGAAGTAGTCTATGAACCAAACCCCCAGCTAAAGAGGCAGGAGAGGCCTATACCTTCTGACAGGTAAACAGGACACTTGCTCTAATACGACTGGGGCTGAGGGCGGGGAGCACAGACAGATCAGCAGAACAGGTCTCTCTCCTGCCCACTCCGTCCTTTGCTTCTTTTTGAAGGCAGGATTTATATTGTGTATATAAAATGTAATACACCTATCCCACCTCACAGATGCATATAAACAATGCACTGTGATCATTCAAAAATGCCCCTGAAGCACAATTCAAGCCCCTCTAGCTAAAAACCTGATAACCAGTGACTTTGATTCTTAGCTGTCATTTCGCTAAGCGGTTTTATTTGAAGTAGGTCACCTTCCTGGAGTCAATCTTGCTCTGTGAGTGCTCAGTTCCACTCTTGTACAACTTAAGACAGCAAAGTGAAAGGTGTGCAAATGTCTCAGTACAGCACTGTAAAGAGTCAGAGCATCAAAACTCAGAAAGCTGCTAGGCCATCTCATAACCCCTCTGGATTCCAAAGATTTATCCTCCTATCTTTCTGGAGTTTCAGATTTTGGAGGAACTACCGAATATTAATAAACCAAGAATGTGGCTTCAAAATTCAATGCAACAAGCTAAAAAATATTTCCATACCTCTAGAAATACAAATCGTATCTATCATCTTTTCAAATGCAAACTGTAGGCAAAACAATGCAATTGTGTTATTATGATGATTTGTTAGGGAAAATTTAATAGGCAAGAGATACATACAGTAAGCTTTAAAAAAAAAAAAAACCTCTAAGTCCTCAATGGATTTACATTGAAGAGATAGGTATCTAATTATAAGCTTCTCTGGGACAAGACCATGTTTTCTAAACACATTCTAAAGGAAACTATGTGCACATATACTTAATAAATGCAGAATCATACAGAGGGAGGGAGGGAGAGAGACAGAGACAGAGGCAAAAGAAACAAAAATTGGGAACGAGACAGAGCGACAAAGACACAAGGGGAGGGGTGGAAACAAAAGAGAGAGACACGTGTACACAGAAGGGGGGAGGTGGAAAGACGGACGGAGACACATTCAGCAGAGGGGTGGGGAGGAAGAGCATAGGACGGGGGCGCCCAGACACGAACGGGCTGGGCAGACAAGATTGCTGTGACTGGCGTGGACTGACAGCCGTGCCTGCCAAGAAGGGAGAGGAATTAAAGTCTCTATAACAAGATGCCTTATCAGACACTCCAATGAGATCAGACATCATTACTTCCAGTCCAAAGAGTGGCTTATAGCCTTCCCCTACTTCTCTAAAAGATTTCCCGCTTCGGCTGCTTCTCCAATACTTGCCGATTAGGAATTGGCAGCATACAACCTGCCAGAATATTTTGCCGGGGAACATTTTTCTGTGGGCTCCTTCTCTGGGCCAGGCACAGAACTAGAAAGGCACTTGGTATATGTTGTCTTAATTGATTTTACGAAAGATCTAGCTATGCCTGAATAGAGCTTTGTGGTAGGAGGTTCATGTACTATGTTAATAGCAGTATTTGGGGGGCAGTGTCAACTGCTGATAAACCAATTCGAAACTGCAATTTTCAACTAATCTCCAACTGATTCTAAGCAAATAAAAACCTAACTGCTCACGAGACAAGTATGGATACTCAAATTTACAAATTAATAGTGCAGGCTGGCTTAGGAGGCAGAGAACTGGGTTGACACCTGCCTGTGTGATACTAACCTCTCTGAGACAGGATGCCCCCTTTGAAAAGTGGCAATCCTATCAGCCCTCTCGCAGGGTTCTGTACGAATCAGAGGTCGACTGGGTGAAACACTGTATTTAAGTGATCAATACTGCCATGTTTAGTAATATAATTTTCTACAAAGTACTGTATTCCTAGTCTGTTTTCAACAGTCAAGCTAATTTCCACTTTGATAGACTACACCCCTCGCCCTGATAATTACTAAGTATCCTGTCAACCATTGCACCAATTTTACCAGGCTGCAAAGCAAGTCCAAACACAGGGATCAGGGAACTACAGGACTGGAGTAACGGCCCAGTGTTCAAATCAGGGCTTCTCCATTGTCAGTGGAGGGCATTTGTCAATGTCTAGAGCCATTCTGGGGTGTCACAACTAGGGAGGAGGGTACCACTGACATCTAGTGGGTAGAGGCCAGGGATGCGGCTAAACATCCTACAATGGGCAGGACAGCCTCACCACAAAGAATTATCCACCTCGGACACCTGGGTGGCTCAGTTGTTAAGCGTCTGCCTTCGGCTTGGGTCATGATCCTGGGGTCCTGGGATTGAGCCCCACATCGGGCTCCCTGCTCAGCGGGAAGCCTGCTTCTCCCTCTCCCACTCCCCCTGTTTCTGTTCCCTCTCTCGCTATCTCTCTCTCTCTGTTGAAAAGTAAATAAAATCTAAAAAAAAGAAAGAAAGAAAAAGAAATAAAATCTTAAAAAAAAAAGAATTATCCACCTCAAATATTAATCATGCTGAAGGTGAGAGACTCTGCCCTGAAATGGTGCCTTATGTTTTTTGTATTAATGGCTGTCATTTGTTGAAGCTAATGGAAGGTTAATGAAACTAAAAGGAAGGTTGATGAAACATGGCTTTCTAATGAAAAATCAGCCATGCATATTTAAGAAAGGATTTTGTGGTTCCCCTTCTGGGTTAGAAAACCTGCCCCATAAACATTATAACTGGGTCAAAATAATATCTTTGGAGCTAAGGAAGAGGAAGAGGCATCTTCTGCTAACATGGCTATGTTGTATTTTTGCTAGGTTTTTATGCAGCATATTCACCTGATGGACAAGATTTCACTTCCAGCAAACAAGCTGTACAATGGATGGAAGCCATAGTCTAATAGGGACAAAGAAAGAGAAAGTAGACACATGTGGGTCTGTGCCCCAAACTTGGTCTGAATTGAGTTCTTCAATGTTCTCCTCCACCAAAATGAATATTTTTCCAAGTAAATGATCATTGTAAAATGTTATTATTTTTTTCTTTCTGGATGTTCCCCTTCTCTGAATATCAATTGAGTACTGTTAGCACAAGTAAACTGGGACTTTTATTCTTTGTAATGGTACAAGAGGGCCCTTGTGCTCTCAGAATAGTTATTTCTAGACTCCAATTCCCTTAGGATAGTTTCCTCTCTAAGTGCTCCCTCCACTTTATTTTTTTTAAGAAGTTAACTTGAAATAAAGCCTATCAAAGAATCAAATAAAAGGGAAAAATGCCTAACATGAAGAACACTAAGTTTAAACTCTATGGGGGTGGGGGGGGATTAAAATGTTAGTAAGTTGTTGATAGCTTTGTTATTTATTTTGACAATCCAAACCCAAATTTACCAAGAATAAGAGCTAGTAACTAACATCTAGTAAGAGCATATCAGAACCAAGATTCTAAGTGCTTTTTGTAGAATAACTCTTACAATTTTCATACGGATTCTATTGTTTTAGATGCTATTTTTATTCCCATTTACCAGACAAAGAAAGTGAGGCAGAGAGGTCAAATAGCTCACTCAAGAGTAGGCACTGAATTCAGCTATCTGGCTCACAGTCTGTGATCCTAACTTTTATTTTATACTGTGTCTCCTCTAATAGCAAAATGCTGAAACAGTTTTGTCATGGGCTGGTTCTGATGGGTAGATTTTTTCAGGGTAGAAATATAGAAAAGTAATGAATGCCTGGAGAGTCAGTGACATCTGAGGGTGGCTACGGGTTACTCCTCCCCGGCTGGCAATTAATTCAACTCTGCCCAGGGGATCTTTCCTACCCAGGAACTCCCCTAAGATGGCCCCTCTGCCCCGGAATTATCCTCCTCATTCGAGGTCTGACAGGGTCTCCCCTTCCCAGACTGGTAAGCCCCATGAGTACAGGAAGCATACCCTACTCATCTTCATCTACAGCACCTCACCCAGGGCTGGTGACATACTAGGTATTTAATAAACACTAATTCCATCTTAAAGTTAGCTTGGAAGCAATCAGATAATGAAGGAATAAGATTCCATTCTAATGTAGAATGACTGAGGAGGAGACATGGGTGTTCAATCTAAAGGAGAGAAGCAATTGGGGGTCTTGAGAACTGTCTTCAGAAGGGTTGTCATGAGGACAAGTTCTCCATGATGGCAAACTAGACCCATGTCTGGAATTCACAGAAAGACACACTGTGAATAATATCTGGATTATTAACTATCATGTTATTTTGAAGTAGAGTTGAACACGTTACAGATGCTCAAGGAATATCACCTGAATAAAATACTATCAAAACTATTTGCTGTTAAAAGAAATTATACTTAATTTAGATATTGTTGAGTACAGCTTATGTTTCCAGTGCTAAATGCTATACATATTTCATGAGATGACCATGGGAGGTAGGTACAATCATCAGTCTAATTTTAGAGATGGAGAAATGTAGGATTTCAAGAAACTAAGTATCATGCAGGATCACATGGGAAATGGCAGACTTTGGAGATGAACCTGGATATGATCACACATCTCCAACTCCTAACCTCTGTGCTTTCCAGCCTGTCTTGTGAGTTAGTGCATATCCTTCACTGGAGGCTTTCCAGAAGATGGATGTCTAGTTTTTCTGTGTATGGGCTGGGGGGGAGGAATACAGAAGATATGCAAGAGGAGACTAATGCACCGAGTACTTGATTGGCTCAGATGACCTCCAAGGTGCTCACCATTGGAGAAAATTTTTTAAATTATTAACTACTGGCAAAATGACCATGTTCATCAAGCAAAGTTCCTTTGGGATGACTGGGCCATTGCTAATAATTGCTGTTGGGCATTGAAAACATAGTAAATATACCCATGTTTGGGGGTATATTTATAAATTTCACAGTGCAAGCTCTCCCAAGTGTCTTGTTCACACTGGTCCTAGGATTCTGACCGCTGACAAGTGTAGCCCAACTCACAAGAGGCACAAAGTTGGAAGCAGAGGGTTCTACAGAAGCCAACCAAGGGCTCAAAGAGGGTGGGGAGAGTCTGACATGGAGACATCTGTCAAGACGGCGGAACATCTAGTTCTTTCAAAATCAGGGAGTGAGTTTAAATGGGTAGGAAGTTGACAGAAATGAGAGATCCCAGAAAAGACTTTGGGGCTGCCAGGGGAGTCCTCACCCCTCAGGACTTCAGGTTAATGAACTGAAAGAACCGGACCAAGACGGAAAAAAGAAAATGCTACCTATAAAACTTTAGTTCACTAAGAATTTTGGTGTAAATAAGTAAGGGCTATCATATTCCCTGGTCAAGGGAATTTATTATATGACTTTATTCTTTAAAACAATTTTCTATTGTGGTAAAAATACATAGGACATAAAATTTAGCATCTTAATCATTTTGAAGTGTACAGTTCAGTAGTGTTAAGTCTATGCACACTGTTGTGAAACAAATCCCAGAATTTTTTCATCTTGCAAATATCAAACTCTATACCCATGAAAGAACAACTCCCCTTCACCCTTGGTCCCCTGTGGGAGTTAGTCTTTTAAATACAGGTTATTAAAGAATATGACACTCTCATGGCATTGCTCTTATAGAAAACAAAAAAAAAGATTGAACAAGTTATTCAAAGCCTACCAAGAAGTCCTGACTCTGACACATCGAAGCTATGTAATCCTGTGTAAGACCAGCTAACCTTTCTTAATCCTAAAAATGAGGGCAATGATACCACCCCAACTTGACTCAAAGAATTATTGCAAGAATTATTGCAGAATCTCTAGATTTAGAGAATTATTACAAGGACTAAATACGATCTATAATAAGACTTTGGTAAAATGGAAACATAAGACACCATTGTAAGGAGTGAAAAAAAAAAAAAAACCCAGTAGGGGCAAGGCTCCAAATTATAGAGAAAAATAAGTTTAATAAACCACTGATTTATTAACCAAAATCAGAATAAATTTTGCTATTGAAGAAAGGCAAATCGAATGTCAGTCACTCCATTACTTATTAATAGTAGGTACTGCCTTTAGAAGCTGCATTCGTTTTTCAGGCCAACTAGAATGCTACTGTAAATAGTACCATCTATAGTATTCCCCTTGGCAGCAGTGTACTAAGCTGGGCATTAGATGTCAGGGGGAATTGGAAGGCCTAACTTCCTATTGAAAGTGGACTTGGACTCCAAGGGAATGTAGAGCTTTATCATGGGGTTACTGATAAACTCATGAGAAATTCTTAATTTCTGATGTCAAAGTCACTTATTTGTGATCCTGAGATAATTCTTTTATTATTAATAAATTTCTCAATCAATCACTTGCAGAAATAAACTAAAAGTTCAGGAAAAGGGAGAGAACGCTGGAAATATATCAAGATTTTCTTAAAAAAAAAAAAAGTCATCAATACCGTATTTGCCATTTGCAAAGCAGGATCCATCAATCCCAGGATTTCTTCATTATAACTTGATTCTAGGCTAATGATGTCATCGATTACATCATCCATCTGTGGGAAAAAGGGCAATGTAAGAGAGACAAACATAAGCAAAAACTGTGTAAAACCACCCAAAGAGAGATCCGTGGTCTTTTCTTACCCTAAGCACTAAAGCTCTTCAGTTAGATGCTAAGAAATTACTGCCCTCTTCTTCCCAAATAGGAACATTACTGAAGGTCACGGACACTAACAGGTGATAAGGATGACATTTGCAACCAGCACTTAGTGAGGGATTACTAGGTGCCAGGCACCAGGTTCAGGGCTTTTGATGGGTTAAATTATTTCCCCTCTCAGAATAACTCTATCGGTGTAGGTACTATTAGTATATCAATCTGCCAGGTGAGGTAAATGAGAAGCAACTTGCCCAAAGTCATACACAGAAGAGGGTTAAAGCCACAACTTGAACCCATGCTCTCAAGTGCTATGCTCAACTGCCTTTCCCAAACAGGAAAGATGAACCAGAAAACCTCATCTTGAATGATGGCTGCCATTTCTTTTTTTTTTTTTTCTTCTCAAGACTATACCCCACAGCCTTCCTAGACCCTCCTTGCAGTAGGACAACCCAGATAGTAGTTCAGACCTTTGCTCTCCTAGGGACGTAGGGAGCACTGTGGCTCTCAGGCAGCTGGCTAACCCTGCACTGATCCTGCAGTGACTTGTAAAATAAGTTTCTCCTTGTACAGCTGCCAGTGTGCTCGGTACTCCCCAAGGACTACACCAGGACGAAGTTACCATTACAGTCATGGAGCTGACATTCCCACTAGATCAATTTTATTCCTGAAGTACCAAAACATCAGTTATGATAATAAACAACAGTGATTACATGTGCATTGCAGCAGTTGCAAAGACAAGGTTGTGAAAACATTTCTTTGTAAACACCTGATGTATCTGAGCTGGTTGGTGTGTGTGTGTGTGTGTGTGTGTGTGTGTGCACACACACGTGCACCCATGCTTGGATCTAAATAGTGCTTCACAAGTACACAATGAAATCTCAAAACTCAGAGGAATGTTCCTTTATGTCTTTTTACCATTTCCAATTATAGGGGACAGGATCCAGTGCCACAGGGCTTGGAATCCTCATTCTCCCACGTTCTGTATTAGGGGCAAAGCCTTCCATCTTTAAGAGCCTCAACAGGCCAATCTGGAAAATGGGGTTAAGAATACTCATTGCCTTATTGGATTCTTGTGAGATTTCAGGATAAACCATATAAAGTGCTCATAGAGCCATGGCTATATAAACACCCAAAAAAATGAGGGTTATTAAGTGACCCCCCCAAGAAGAATAATTGCAGGTCAGTTTTGAATAACTGCCAGTAGTTTATTAAGTTTCATTTCTAGATACACCAGTTTTGTTTGTTTGCTTTCAAGAGATGATTTTCTAATTGAGTTGAACAGGCAAATGGGTCAGAGAACTTAGGATCGACCTTTCATTGTAAATTTTTTTAGGGAAATAAAATTAGTGGGCTCGGTGTGATAGTTTTTTAAAATAATTTCTTTTTCTGATAAAAAAGAACCACTAATGCAAGTTAATAACAGGAAATATAGAAAAGCAAAAAAAAAGAATTTTTCAATGCTTATTCTTCTTTCTCTTATGTATCTATACACACATTTTAAAAATATGTTGATAAATGTAGCATTATTTATATATTAAATAGGATGTCACAGAAGAATCTCTAATCACTTGGGAAAAATCCATGAAGTATTATTAAATTAATAAAGTTTCAAATGTGTGTTTGATGAGATTCCATTTTATAAAACAATATACAGATCTCTCTCTTTCTCTCTCACTCTCTCTCACACACACACACACACACACACACACACACACACAATCACATGCATATTGTGGTTTTACTAACAGTCTACTGAAGTTGCTACCCTACAAATTTGTGTAACACACTGATGATGGTAACTAAATGAAGTACAGCATATTATATTTTATGTATCAAAATGTATGTATTTCAAGCACTTTTTTAATGACTTGAAGCAACTTAGGGAAAGTGCATTTTAAGTTTCATTTCCCTGAGTTATTTAATCATGAGACACTATGAAGAAAATGGCCCTGTTCATAGCTTTCTCTTTTTCAAAAAAAAAAAAATCAATGAGGGGGGAAAAAAACCCTTAAGTCATCAGGAAGGTGTGATGAGCCACAAATATAGATTCTCATTACAAAGTGTTACATCCTTGGGCTGCCGAGTCATTCAGTACCTGCATGCACGATGCTCGTGAATGCGTGTTCATAGTTGGGCATTCGCCTTCCGCCCTGTTTTGCTCTTCAAACTTATAAAATCCCTGCAAAAACACAAGCAAAATCAGCCCATGACTTGGATTTGCAAATGACTTTTCAATGACATGTTCACACGAGGCTGATGGTGCAGCAACAAGATGGACTAATAAGCTTTCAAACAAAGTGGAATCTGACCGAGAAATAAAATAGTGCAGAAAGAACTTCCATCAAATCAGCTTGATAGATGACAAATACGGACAGAGAAAAACAAGACAGCTGGTTTGGGCCCAGGGGAAAAGACTTAGTCCCTCTAGAAATTAAAATTCAGCAACTTCAGAAGAGTCACCTCTGAAATCACATGAACATTTCAGAGTACAGTAAAAACTCCATTAAAATGAGGCTTATCATCTTATAATTTGGAAATAACAGGCATTAAATCACAACTCTCCCCTCAGGTATTTTTATGCTTCAAATTTTGATGCAACAATTAGCTTGAGGTGTGTTTGAATCTCGTCTCCAATCCAGCCTTTACAAAAGCAGATTTCACGGCAGCGGCAATCTTATTACGAAACGGAATTTATCGGCAATTAAAACCTTTGCTTTTCTGTTAAATTCTCAAGTGCTACATTATTCAAATCCATCCATGCACATTCTGTGCTTTTTTTTTTCTTCAACTCAGGGAGAAATAAAAATAATATTCCAGACATTCACAACAAGCGGAACTTCTAAACCGCCTGTCCCACACCTTTTCTATTTTTGCTTTTTTCCTTCTCCACCTTTGCCTTCTCCTCTCTCTGCATTTTTACTGCTTTGTAAATGGAAAGGCATTGAAGAGAAGAGAGCGCCAGGCTCTAACGGAGCGGAAACAGGGTGGGAGAGGAAGTGGCCTTGCCTCCCCGTCCCACTCTGGAGCGGCCAGGTGTCCTGTCCTGAGCCATGACCCGACAGACCCCGGTGACGGCGTGAGGAGGCCAGAGCGCGGCGGCCACACCGCAGAACCTGGGACCAAGGCTGGCGGCGCGTGGGGCCCCGCAGACAGACTAGAGTCCACAGTCAAGTGTGGGAATAATACCCAACAGACATTCATTTAGTGTAAGAAGACAGGAGAGGGGAGGAGACATGAATTACCTCTTTTTCACAGTTGGAGTTAAGTGTGAGCATAGCCATGGGGCTGTTGGGTGCGCTGCTCCCCGGCACTGGTGGCATGACATGATCGCCAGGCTGGTTTGGACATGGCAAGCTCAGGACTTGGTTGGCATGTTTATTTGCTAAAGTGGTAGAAAGGTACTGCTTTACCTGCTGCCTTTGGGCTTGCTGTATGTGGTACTTGGTGGGGTTTTCGAGGTGGGTCTGCACCTGAACATAGCCACGGAGGGAAGAGAAGACAGCGCCGTTATTCGTGAGTTTTGCTCGGCTCTTTTCTCACGCACAAACATGAGATTGGCCAGTGCACCAACAGAATAAATTATTAAGCCCCTGTTATGTACCAGGCACTGTGCTAATGGATTTTGATATTACTGAAGTTTAAAGTCTAACGCTCAGGATTTGGGGTAATACTTTGCCCTGTTTTATTTCCCCGCTAATTAGTTGCACATCTCTTTGAAACCTTGTGCCCTTTTTGCTCATGTCCAATAATTTAAAAATTTGCAACCGTCTGGAGGGCAAAACTTTCCCCAACATGACTGTAAGGGTTTACTGAGATCAGAGAACAAGCTAGAAAAAGGAGCATAACAATTTATTTTACTTTCCTTGGCAAACAGAATAGCTTTCTGTTTAAAAACAACAACAAACCTCCTTAAGAGCCAGCTGTAAAATGGTTGTAGAAAATAAACAGAAACATTCTGATGATTAAATCAACTAGTTGTAGATTAATTCCTCCCACTTTCATTTGGACATGATTATTCAACATTTTAATTAAGATCTTGAACTCAACATAAAAAGCAATTTACAGGAAGCAGTTTCTTTCAAAATGCCTCACACTTACACGTATGTGTTTTTCAAGGCATGACTACGAAGCCACCAGGATCTTTTTCCTCCTTTCTTGTAAACACTAATACAGAATTAAACTTGCTTTTTTTTTTAAATCAATGACACTCAATTTAAAGTTACTTTTTCCTTGATAAACACAATTTGATCTTATGAGCTCTGAACAGGAGCTGATGGAGAGAGCACAGCCAGGCACTAGGGGAAAAAAAATACCCTACTAATATTTACTTTGTTCAAAACCACATTGAATTACTTCTTATGGTATCAAACAGTAAACAGCATTAAACTAGTAGACCTGCACTTACTGGAAAGAGTACAATAACATGAAAAGGTGAATTACTCAATTTATTGCATTACATTTCAGACACTAAATATGAATAAGAATAAAGCTCACCTGATAGTGATTATATTCTAGCATTTCCAGCATAACAACGTTTTAGGTGGCCCCAATCCAACGAGAAACGGTAGACTATTCACTCCCTCTACTTTCTGTAATTCTGACTCAAAGACTGACTGGCATAGAGAAGGCACTATAAACAAGGTATCCTGAGACACCACCGGAAACTTTATCACAGAAGCCCAGCTTATAATAACCTAAGCTAATTAGATATGCATGTAAAAAAAAAAACCACCATTCGCACAAGGGGCTTTTTTTTTTTTTTTTTTTTTTTTGGAAGCCCTACAAGTTTGGTCTTCAATATTGCTATCAATTTCCCCCCCTTGGCTTGACGTCATGCTTTTTTTCATAAATATAAAAGAACCTTTTTAAGTGATGAGCTATCAAAGTCAAACTCACTGTCAGATCAAGGCCAATTCACTATTCATCTTTAGTTCCAGTAGTATTAATAGACAATGGTATTTCTCTTTCAGCAATAGGTTAAGAGCTAGATGCCCCCCTTTGGAGAAGACAGCGCCTAAAAGCTACTATTACACTTAAGACTTTTCTAATGGCCACATAACTCTGTAACTGCCAACTGCAGGAAGAGTGTCTATGGAGGGGTCTCTGTGCTGCACTTTCAAGTTCAGTGGCCTCACCCTGTAACTTGGTCTCAGTTAGCTGCATGGATATGTAACTTGCCTACTGACCTCGCATCAGGAAGAAGGGAAACTATCCTAAACAGAACAAGAAGCACGCACACACACACACACACACACACACACACACACACAGGACCGGATGTACATTTACATGGAGTATAAGAAACAAATGTCTTCCCAATTTAACCAAGTTGGAAAACATGAAAATTTTTACTAAAAATCTTTTATTATAATTCTTAGGGATAGAGAAGAATAAAGGTTATATGCACAACCGATATACTTTATCTTAGTCATTTATTTATTCCATTATTTACGGTTATTATCACCATCACAATAGACATTGTGAACAAACTGACCTGACTGCCAGCTTTACAAAACTTGTAGTCTGGGGTGAGACAAAAGAAGAAAAAGGCAAACAAATAGATATCTAAAAATTAGGATAAATGGTCAACATTCACTGCTGAAATGGGGAGATATCTTACATATAAAAATTTGAGATTCAGTAATTCGGTCCAAATGCCCAGGAGAAACGAAGTCCTTTAGGTTGGCAATCTCAAATTGTTTCAAATGACTGATCTAACATGCACACAGAGGTTCACAGAGACATTTTAAGCTTATGAAAGGGTCCAGACACGATAATGATGAGGACAACAGACATTACTAAAATAAAGATAAAATGAGGGCAATGGGTGTAATGTGCTTATTTCACTATTAACACTAAAAAAAGAAAGGGCTACACATTTAAAAATAAATGTTAATTCACTGGCAGATCCTTATTCTTTAATGAATTAGAATTTGATGCTTTAGTAAGGAAGGAAGCAACCTGTTCTCTATTCGGCATTGCCAGTGGGTTCTTTACTATATCCAGGTGGCGGTAATCAGAGTGGAATGTATTTTGTCCCTTTACTGCCAGTGTCTTTTTAGTTTTCAAATAAGTTAAGTACAAATTGGCTATAAACACCATGCAGGAGGCAGGACATCTCCAGCTGTTTCCAATCCAAACACTGAAAACAGGTAACAGAAAGGAGGAACGTGAGCTCTAGGTAATAGGGGGTGGTGAGGTCTGTGGCAAACTAGAGCACACATGTCTCATCTCAAAGAGTGACATAAGCTGCAGCCGACTGTGGCCATATACGTATACCAACCTAGTCTAGATCTTCCAATTTTGAGATAAAACTAAGTTTCCCAGCTGAAAAAAACTGACACCCAACTATTTGACTTTTCACCCTGTGTGGGACACCTGTGGGCTGGACTCAGTCCGTAAGCCAGTAGAATGTGGTCTCTGCTTCACACCATCCTTGTGGATAATCTCCCTATCTACATTCCCTGAGGGGTGGGAGGGAGCAGGTTCTGAGGGAAAGTTACGGTCAACATCCAGGCATTTCCTGGCCCCCTGGACAGCATGCCTGACAGCACAGTCAGCGAAAGAGTTAAGGATTCAAAACCTGTGTTCGAATTGTGACTTTGCAACTTCACTGTTTATGTGACCCTTTGTAAGTCATTAACTCTTCCAGGCTTTCATCTCCTCCTGTGCTCAAGAGGAATGGTAACTGGGCCTGCATCGTGGAGGTACTGCAGCATTAAATGAAATCACACTTCTGACAGGCTTAGCAATGTATCTGAAAAACAGCAGTTCTCAAACTTTTTTTTTGTCCTAAAACCGCTTTAAACCCTTCAAGTTTAGAGTGTCTACGTGAGTTATATCCATCAGTGTTTAGCATATTAGGAACTAAATCAGGAATTTTTAAAACCCAAGATTATACATGATCATACATTCCATTGGCCGTCAGAAGAATGACATTTTAATGCCGATGAAGCCTTCATAAAACTCTTCTGTGAAGTCACAAAATGAGCATGAAAAAAGGAAAAGAACCTCTCAGTATTATTAAGAAAACAGTTTTGACCTGAAAGAAGCACTGCAAAGGTGCTGGAGACCCTCCGGGCTCTGTGACTTTGAGGACCGTGGATCTAGAACACAGGGGGTGCTCGAGCATTATCACCTCCCCACCCTAGGCATGCTATTCACCACTGTGTAGTCGTGGTGTGTGACACAACCTGTATGTCTTGCCTCCCTCAGCCAGAAGATGCTGGAAGACACTAAACCCTCTAACTTCCTCATAGCAATATTATGAGGCTCTGAAGTCCTATGACAATTTTAAAAGCCACATAAATAAGATTTTCCATGTTCAACCATCCTAAACCATAGCTTTTCAGTTAGTGACTTCCTTTGTGTTAGTTTCTAAATAGCCAATCAAGTGAGCATACAAAGGAAAACACATGTAACATTGAACATCTGTATGATTTCCTGAGAATTTCGGAACAGGGTCGACCTTCAAACGAACTACCCGAGTTAATGAATTTGGAGAGCAAAGTTAGGTATTGCTGAGCACTTGAAGCACAGACCACCAAATAAAGCTACAGTACTTCAGACTCCATCAAAAGATACTATTTTGTTGATATAATGGATATTTCATATAAATAAACTATGTTAGCTGTCTTGTTAAAGTGCAAAACTCCAAAGGCTGTGAAACTCTTCGTCCTTGTTACTGCTACTCTTTTTGTGCCTTTTCCTTTCTTCATTCAGATCCTGGACTGATACCCAGAGAAGTGGAATGGATCACCTTCTGTCACACTAGCTCTACCACTTGCTGGGTGACAATGACAGGTTATTTTCCATCAGTTTCATTCGAAAGAGATTCTGGAGCACATCGGTGTGAGATGGTGCCTAGAGATATTACCATCTTGAGTGACAAAAGAATTCACTGGAGGGAAAAAAAAAATTCCCATCTAAGGTCCACGGTTCTTCTATTCCCTCTACTATTTGCAAACCAGAATGTAAATAAAACTGGGAGAAGATTCCCATAATCCTTTTAGCTCAAAAATTTATTTTTTTTTTTAACACGTCAAAGGAAAGTTCAGATTTCTCATTTTATGTTTAGGGAGACAATGTGTCCTATTGCTCATTAAGGTCAAGAATCTTAAAGGGATTGTAATTCACTCGATTGCTATCCACTACTGCCCCCCACTACCAGTCTTTTATATTGTTTTCTTTTAATGACAATTTATAGAAATGGTCAATTATGCAATCACCATCCCTGAGAAACATGGTAAAACAGAGAAAGCTAGCTTTCTTAAATGACTTGGGCCAAGTCTTGTCCAGAGTCACATTTGACAGTTGCAGGGATCTTTTCAGTTCCACAACTATAACGTTACCCCTAAAGAAACCTCAAGCCCAAACACACGTTTTTCAGACACTTAGTCATGTGCTCTGTGCAGACTGTACAAAGGTATCCTCAATAAAAAATAAGGATGAGGATATGAATGCTGACCTAAGAGAGAAGAATCAAAATGGGATGCAGACGAAAAGCAAAACTAAAGAAGACTCACATAAAGGAGAGGTACAGGGGATTAAGGCTGATGAGCCCAGGCCCCTTTCCCTAGCATGGCGGTTTGCCCACCAGCTCAAGTGGCCCGCTCCTTATTTCCGTATGGCCCGTAAACTAAGGATACATTTTACTTTTTTTTAATGGTTGGAAAAGAATCAGAAGGAGAAAATTTCATGATACATGAAAATTATGGGAAATCCAAATTTCAGTGCCCATACATAAAGTTTTCTTGGCACACAGCCACGCCCATTCGTTTACATATTGCCCGGGGCTGCTTTCCCCATGCTGGGCGGAGGAAGATGGGTAGAGCCTGCCTGGCCGCCGGGGCCTCAAGTACCTCCTATCTGGATATTTACAGAAAATGAGAACCTCTGCTCTGTAAGAAAGTCTCACCTAACTGGAGTTCGGCTTTCTTCTTAAACAGAAGTCTTAAGAAGGAAAGGATGAGGTGACTTTTCTAAAGAGAAACAGTATATATGTAGATATAATTTTGTAGTTGTTCCACCAAACATTGTCTAAACCGGGCAAGCAGCCGTGTAGGAACACAGGGTATGCTTAGTTATCCCCATTTTAAAGATAAACAGAAATTCTGAAAAGACAGCTCGAAGACATGCCGGGGTTGAAAATCAAACCAAAGTCTTCATCATTCCGTCCCCAGTGGCGACTATAGAGTCACCCTTCGCCATTGACGGATTTTGGTCTAGGGCTTTAACTTAGTTAAGGGGGGGAAGATAAAACTAGGTAAATCCAGAGGTGTACTCACATACTCTATGTGTGCACACACAAATATATATAAGTTTATATCCCATTTCTTTGGTCTGTATCCTTTCACACTACTTCCTCTCATATCACTTTGTAGAATCATCAGGCTTCTGAACTCAGAGACAGGAGTTATAAATATGTACAAAAGGAGAGGGTGGTAAATCCCATTTTTCTAAAATTTTGATGTGTTAATAGAACACACCAGACGAGCTTTACCAAAATTCCTAATAGGTCTTTTATCCTTAGCTGATGACCTATAAAACAGTGTGTTTATTATAAATATAAACCACAAGGTGGGCATGCTTTGGGTTTACGACTAACAATATTTAGTAGTCTCAGGAAAAAAAGAATATTATTTTAAGTAAATTCCTACTATATACATTATCTTTTCTCTCTCAGACTAAAATAAGCCAAAGGCCTGAGTATAAAAAGAACATCAAGTTTTTATCACATCCAAATAGAAATGAGATTTAAGAGTGGTAACTGTCTGCCTGCAGAGTATTTATAATCCCAGAATAAAAACACCACTTTCAGAATCAAACTCCTATGAGAGAAGCAGCAAAACCCAATAAATGTAATGCATTACTCACTTTAATAGAAAACTATGCATTTACAGGTCCTGTACTATGAAGATTATATCAGTCATTATGCATGGGTATGTCATATTAAACAGCAAAATTTTAAAACATATATTAAAAAGAATTAGCATTCATTCACTCAAAATTCTCTACCCTGTGCCAGACACCGCATTTTATATTCACTCCAAGCTTAGGTCATTTAAAAACAAAACTAAGAAATCACCTGGATAACCACATAAAATTTTCTCGAAAGCCTCTTCATGCAGTTAAAAAAAAAAAAAAAATCATATGATGATAACTGATTGAATCCAGAAGGAACTACAGAAGAAATCTGATCTTGATAGTTTTAACCTCTTATTTTGAGTCGCTGCTGTCTGAGACTATACCCAATTGCCTCCATGCCATATACATCAAGAACTAAATATAGGTTTGAGTGCAAACCTTAATGTGTATATAAATCACCTGGGATCTTGTTAAATGCAGTGTGATTCTGTAGGTCTGGGGTGGGACGAAAGATCCTGCATTTATAATAAGCTCCCAGGGGATGCCCACCCTACTGATCCATGGACCACACTACACCTTCAGCGTAGGGTTGTAATATGTTCTCACCTGGATTTCTCCCCAAAAAGTGATATGTTCATGATTCATTCAATAAATATTGCTTAAGTGCCAAGCAGATGCCAGACAACCCCCCTCATCTCACACAGGCTGTTCATTAGGGAAGGTCCTGCAGAGAAGGTGACAGTTAGGCACAGGCCTGAAAGTGGGGAGGAGATGAGCCAGGCAGACTGGTGGGAGGAGCATCCCAGCAAAGTGCAAAAGTCCTAAGGTATGAACAAGCCTCGCCAGCTCCAAGAACAGCAAGAAGGCTCTTACTACACATTCCTCACCTGGCTTCCAATTTAGCACATGCACCTAGTTCTCCTCTTACCTCTTTCATCATTTCTTCTCAGTCTCCTTGGCCAGTTCTCTCTTCTGCTCTTAAATGTCAGTGTGTCCCAAGGCTCAGAGCTTGATTTTCTCTTTGGACTTGCACAGCCCCGGAGAGCTAACCCAGTCTCAAGGATTTCAACACTCAGTTCAGGTGTCTCTGAACTCCAGATACCTCCACCTGCCTATTCCATAGCACCGTTTGGAGCACTGCAGATATCCCAAATTTCACATGGTCATCACCCCCTCCAAACCAGCTCCTCCACCATCTTCTCCATCTTTATAGGAAATTACCTTTTGTTTTTCTTGTAGGGCAAAAAAGTGGTCCTCAATGGTTCAGCCTAGCTGCACATTCAAAAACTGGTCATCTTTTGACTCCTTTTCTTTTTCTTCACACCCTCTATCTAATCCATCAAGTACTGGCCCCCTCTCCAGAATATATCCAGAATTTAACTGATTTTCACCACCTCTACTGTTACCATCTGATCCATGCCATCATCATTTCTTGCGTGGATTACCGAAAAGTCTCTGGACTCTTCTACTGGCTTTTGTCTGTGCCCTCTTGCAGTCTATTTTCAACACACCAATAGACTGATCCTTGTAAAATATGTCAGATCATGTCACTACTCTGGGAAAACAAAAAACAAAAAACAACCCTCTGCAATGGTTCCCTATCGATCTCCGAAGGCGGGGGGGGGGGGGGGGGGAGTACTTACAATGGCCTATAAGTCCCTAAACCAGTGCCACCCCTCAGTCTCGGGCCCCACCCCAGACCTAATGAATGAAACTCTTTGGGTTGGGACCAGAAATCCATGTTTTACGAAGCTAACGAGGTAGATTCTTAAGCACATTAAAGTCTGAAGACCCCTGCCCTCTTTGCCTACTTCCCACTCCACCCTGGGATCACGACCTGTCTGATCTTATCTACCACAACCATCCTAAGAGCTTATTCAAAATCCCAACCCATGACCCGCTAGTGCTCCTGATCCCCTTTGTACAGAACATGGCCTGGCACATAGTGGGCACTCAGCAAGAATGTGGTCCATCAGTGAATGAATGGAGTGGCTGTGGCCGAAGGGCATGAATGTGGGGGGGAAGAGAAGCTAAGGACAAGGAGTCAGACTGTGGAGGGCACTGTAGGGGTTGAAGGCTAGGATTCTGAGAGCCTCTAGAAATGTTCTAAGGAAATGGAGAAGTGACAAGTACGCTCTCTTCCTGACTAATTCAGGAAACTCTAGAGGAACTAAGTATCCAGGCTAGGTAGTGATTCATAGCCTGCCTCCCTACTCTGAGAGACGAAGCCTTCCTTTTCTCTTTAGGGTCTTCCCAAAGACCGTCAATTCTTAGAGCTCTCATCTATAAGGTCTAGGGTCCTGAGGGTCTAGGACACATGGCCAGGAGCCTGGAGATTTGCCTCCCTGTCTAAACCATGTCACACCAGAAGTCACAGTTAAAGCAGAGGTCCCCAAGCATGTGGCCCATGGGCACAGTTCACAGATGGGGCTTACCATTATACTCAGTATTTAATTAAAAATTGGGAATTTCCACACAAAATTTTGGAATTCTGGTTTCTCTGGATAAATCGGAAGATCTAGCAACACTGAAGCACACTCTAGCGGGCCAGCAATGGACAGAGTGGAATGGCGCTTCCCTCTTTGGATGGGCCACTTGCTTCTTTTGTCAGCGTTCCACCATTCCTCGTAGCCACGACAGTAGCCTGCTCCACTCATTAATCTCCCTGACTCCCGAAGGCATCTGAGCTGCAAACTCTACTTATCCTTTAAACACTCCCCATTCCCAGGGTAGTTCCAAATCTGATAGAATGGGTAGCATATATATGCGTACAAGCCACATTAAAGGAACAGTCTTATGTGATGGGGGAGAGAATATAAAATAAATTGGAATAACCTTAATACATAAAATAAACTGATGTAAACTTTTTTTAAAGGTACATGCACACCCATTGAGTAAACAGTCAAGCACTTTTCTAAGGAAATCAAAAGATACAGGGAAAGGTTTAAGTACAAGGATGTCCATCAGAGCATTAACCCCAGCAGGAATGGTCAAATTGCTACCCTAAAGCCTACGGTCTGGTTTCATAAGTAGTTTATGGGGATATGGCCATGTCCATTTGTTTGCATACAGTCTGTGACTGCTTTCAAGCTAGACAGTACTAGAGCAGAGTTGAGCAATAGACCTCATGTCCCCCAAAGCCTAAAATACTTACCCCGTGGCCCTTTACAGAAAGTTTGCCAACCTTGGGCGCCTGGGTGGCTCAGTTGGTTAAGCGGCTGCCTTCGGCTCAGGTCATGATCCTGGAGTTCCAGGATCAAGTCCCGCATTGGGCTCCCTGCTCAGCAGGGAGTCTGCTTCTCCCTCTAACCTTCCCTCCTCTCATGTGCTCTCTCTCTCTCTCTCATTCTCGCTCTCAAATAAATAAATAAAATCTTTAAAAAAAAAAAAAGAAAGTTTGCCAACCTTAAATCTGTAACAACAGCAACAACGACAAAATGGAACAAAAATCTAAGAGCAGGCAATGGGTTAAATTAATTATAAGATGGCCACATGAAGTTCAGGGTTCCCCCAACCTTGGCCTAGGGCCAGATACTTCTCTGTTATGGGGCTGTCCTGCACACCGCAGGATCGTCAGCAGCATCCTTGGTCTCTACCCAATAAGATGCCAGTAGCACCTTCCCTGCAACACCCATTGTGACAACCAAAAATGCCTCCAGACATTCCAAACATCATCGGGGGGGGGGGGGCGGGGAGCAAAACAGCCCCCCGTCGAGAACCACTGCATGTAGATGGATACAATGCAGTCATTAAAATCCATATTTTACAAAACAATTTAATCAGGGGGAACGTTCAGAATGTACAGAGGAATCCAAAGCAACTTAGAAACACTATATACACTGTGATCCTAAACTGGTTTAAAAATGTTATACATCAGCATAGACAAAAAAAGACCAATTACCAATCATTCAGTGATCTTAACCATGACTATTCTGGGATGATGAAATTATAGGGGATTGTTACTTTATTGGGGTTCCCCCCATATTTTCTATAATCCCTGTGGCACTAATTTTGTAATTTAAAAAAATCTACAAATTCCACAAAAACTAAATTCTGTGGATCTGGACGAATAAAAATATATTCAGGCAGACTTCCTCTACTGAAAATTTTGCAAACAATACATAAACCCATGAAGTTGTTATATAATGATGAAATCTGTCTCATTTCAATTTTCCCTTTAAATACTTGATCAGATTAAGAGGACCCTGTTATTCATGAAATTTTTAGTCCAACATTCAAGCCCCGACAGTTCGAGTTTGTATAATATTTGACACATTTTTATGGTTTGGTAAAGGGCTGTGATTACGTGGTCCAGTGATACCCTAATAATAACCCATTGTAAGGGCTGGCCACTTCTCCCCCTCCTAACAGGAGCTGTGAGCGCAGCACTCCACGTGCTATAACTTTTCAATCTGCCCCAGTTTAGCACTGCCTCAGAACTGCAGACGCCTTTTTGTCTTAGTATTTCCCCCCCCAAAATGCCCCCATTGTTTGCAGTTTATCGGGTATTAGAGATCATTATGGCACAGGCAGCAAAACTCCTTTTCATAAGGACCGGCACTCTTAAGAAACTGGCAGTGGTCAAGTTTGTCAGAGATGAAAACATTGCCCTGGGCTTAAGCAAAAGGTCAGTCAGAAATGAGAGCTGAAGGCTGCCGATTTGAAGGTCAAGTCCACACGGGCTGCAACTGGCAAAAAGCAGCCGCCTCCTAATAACACAGACTTCAGGGTCCATATCATGAGACTGGGGGGTCTCCTGGTTTTTGAGGAACTACATTGTCTTAAATTCCTAAGACTCGTTGCCCAGATTATGGGACAAGGAAAACCTGGTTTGGAACAAACCACCCCACGGGAGTGCTTTCAGAGCATGCGGGGTGCTGTGCTGAGCCCCTCAGAGGCAGGCACGCGGATTCTACCCCCCTTTACCTACTCAGGCGGTCAGGCAACCAGCATGTACACAGGCACTGACTGATCGTATGGAGAACAGCAACTACAGCTGGGCTCCTGGCCCCACAACAAAGCTATTTAAGTTGGGGAAGCAGAGACAAATGCGATGGAAACAAATCGACAAAGAAAGAATTTCGTACAGTGACTCAGTGCACTGCAGACAATAAAACAAAGTTATTAGGAGAAAAGGCTGCTCGATGGTGGTGACATTCTTGCCTGAAGCCTAAATGATGGGAAGAAGCCAGGTATGTGGAGAAGCCGAGGAGCTGAAATCCCGGGTGAGAAGCAGCCGGCGGATGGGAGAAACAAGGATGTCAGCAGTAAGAGTCCAGCGGTGATGGAGCCGTGACCAGGTCAGCGTGTGAACTAAGACAGCCAATCGGGACCCCCTGATTTGGGGTTTTGTAGGCTCTGTGAGGAATCTGATTTTTCTTCTCTGCTACTTCAAAGAAACCTTTCTTTCTTTGGAAGGTTTTAAGCAGAGAAGTGACATGATCGGATGAACATGTGTAACACAACACTCTGGGGCTGACATAGATAGGAGGTAAGAACGGACATAGGAGGAATAACTCGGAGGCTCCTGCAGCCCCATATATGAGAAAGGATAATGCCTTGGACTCAAATATTAAGATGCCATTGGGTATGAAATAAAGGTTACGGGGTCTTGTGCCTGGCTTGCATCAAATTTAAGAAAAGCACATACGAAGAACTAACAACAACAAAGAAGACTTTATACAATGCTCTGAAATGTCTCACATCACCAATAAGAAGTTAGTATAAATGATGCATATAGTTATAAAATATCCCCTATAGACCTGTTTGGGGCCCACAAGCTAAGCGTATGGCCAGCTGTCAGAGTGCAGTGGAGAGAACCGATCTACTATTGTTAATATCTGGCTGGAATTTCAGATAGACCTGAATTCAAATCCTAGTCAAGTTGCTTAAATGCTTTGAATCTCAGTTTTCTATCCGCAAAAATGGGATCATGGATACCTACCTTGTAGTTGCTGAGCTTGATTTGTGTATGTGACAAAATGCATGAGAAGTGCTTAACACGAAATAAATGCTCAATAAATTAATACTAAATAAATTAATACTAAATAAATACTCAATAACTAATACTATTATTGTTAGCCCTGGATTTTTTGCTTTCCCATTCTAGTAGACTGGTGTTAGGTCATTTAGCTCATCTATCTCAAAAAAAAAAAAAAAAAAAGGCAAAGCCACCTTGAAGGAGTAGAGAGGGCAGAGGGAAGTGGGGGCCATGTTCAGCCTCTTCCAGGCAGGATTTTATGTCCTTCTCTTTAGCTGACTCAAATATCACAGATGGACACTAAGGGCAGAAGTGGATAAACAACAATCTTAGTGCATGGGACACTTGCTGGCTAGAGTATCTTATGGAAGGCTTTTGTGAAATTATTTCTCTCTTCTACTTTCCAAATCGGCTAGCTCAGTCACTGGTTCTTAAACTGGGCTTCAGGAACCTGGAAACTCCTGAAAATTGCATGCAAACTTCTGAGGTGCATTTTTCCTAGGAAGAGGTCTAACAAAAGAAATAGGTGAAGATGAAATTCTGTTTAGGATTTACAAGGGAGAGGGAGGTATGTACATGAAACAAGATGAGCCCTGAGTTGTCATTGTTGAAGCTGGGGGATGAGGATGTGAGGGGTCCATTACATTATTCTCTGTTTTTATATGAGTTTGAAACAACCTATACACGTTCATGCACAGCATACATATTTATGAATTAGGTATTTTCATGTGGACTCATTTTTTATCTTCTTTTCCTATAAAAAGGCGAGTCTTATGGTAACATATTTACTAAGCAAGCGCTTGGTTAATCCATCAACGTATCATAAGGATAAATGCCTGCTTTTTTTTGCTTGCTCTTCTGGCCTTATGCCCAAACTTCCTTCTCAAAGGGCTGATTTTATGTTCTGTGAATTGGTCGTGGATTCAGTATGGTCCATGCCATTCCTCTGTGGTGGTGTCAGCCTGAGCAACTCTCAGAGAAACATCTTGTTTACAAAGTAATTCGGATCTGTCCATGAAGTGTTCTCACTGATCAAAGCAGGAATGTGTATTTTAGCCACAAATAAAACATTTATTTGCACACAGGGTACAGAACTGAATTCATATTGACCTTTTCAGATCAAAATCAGGACTACCTCTTTCAAACAAAATGCCCAATGATCTGTATTTATGTCAGATAAAAAATACAAGCAACTGAAGCTAAAGTTTATAGAGATATTTAGAAGTTGTTTTTATTCATTAAAAAACATTTGCAAAAAAATGATTCATCATACTCTACAAAGCAAATTCTAAGAGGGGTTTTAAATCTGCCATATATATATATATATATACACACACACACACACACACACACATACACACACATATATATAAATTTATATAAGTGGGGTACACTTACTATAAAACCAAAAAATGGGATAGCCCTGTTTGGATTTTTGTGTGTGACAAAAACAATGAATAAAGGAAGTGAACACGAAAAGGACAAAATACTCCTTTGGGAAAGAGAGGTGAGAATTTTAAAAGGTATAAGAAAATGGGACTATACTGGGACTTCTCACAATGAGGATAAAGAATTAAAAAGTGACACTGAAGTAATGATTAGCACTTACTATGCAAAGGGATTTTTTTCTAGACGTTTTCAATGGATGTGCTCATTTCATCTTCACTCCAACCTTATGACGTAGGTAGGAGCTGTCATTCCCATTTTAGGGAAGAGAAAACTGAGGCTTTTTCCTAGCCACGAGACTAAACACTACCAGGTTATGAGTTATCTATAGAATTCATATTTCAACGTAATATTTCTGGTTTTGATACTGTACAGGCAGCCTCTGTAATAATTACTTCTTTTGTGTACTTGCTTTCACGCTTTTGTCATAAACAGGCCTCTCTTTAATATTCGATCTTCACCTGGGTGGACAGAAGGCATTTAAACCAAAGCTCTACTCAGTTCCTAAGTGAACAGATGCAGGCACTCAGGCCAACAGCGGGTCAAAGAAGACAGGACTTTACAACAGAGAAAGTTAAAGAGAACATTTGTTATGGGAAAACTGCCTCAGGACTCTGAGTAATTTAAGAGTTGATGCTTTTTCTTTCTTTTCCTTTTTCTTGGGGGGTTGGGGGAGTGTTGGGGGGGGCCGGCAGGCAAACAGAATCTTCCAGACTCAATAGGAATTTTGTTAACCAAAAACATCTAAGTATCATGGGGTTTTTAAAGGAAAGATTAAACTATTGTATGATATAGTAATTCTTTTATGAGAAAGAAAATGGGCCACTGTATTATAGAAATGCCAGTTGCCATATACCTAATTATAAACTGTTATCAAAATAGGGAAGAAGAGAAATGTGCAGATCACCCTTTTGTAAAAAAGACCCACTGCACTATACAGTTTGGATAAAGACAACAAAAAGCAATGGTTTAATCAGTCCCCAAAAGTCTATATATTACACGCAGTAGATGGAAAGAAAGCCCTCAATATGAAAGAAAATCCCTCATTCCTGTCCTCAAGGAGCTTACAGATGTAGGGTTGTGGTAAGGGTGGGAGGAAAGGGACACCCACACACAAATTTACACCTAAGGTGCCCCTACCCTTTAAAACAGTGGTTCTCAACCACGGGTGGTTTTGCCCCGCAAGGAACATTTTCTGGTTGTCACAGCTGGGGGTACTGGGGTTGGGGGCGTGGCTGTGGACACCCAGTGGGTAGAGAGTGGGGATGATGCTGCACATGGTATGGTACACAGCACAGCTCCTCACAGGAGAGAGTTACCTGGCTCCAACATTGACAGTGAGAAGCCACAACCAGGAGATGTGGTGTCCCCTGCCAGCACCAACCCTCTCAGGGGTAGTTTCAGGAGACAGCAATGAAACCAGTCAAGGCACAGCAAGGGCATAGATACCCCATGAACCACGATGTGCTTCCTCCTGGTATCTGAGCCCTGCAGTTAGGCAAGAGTCACTTCATATCCCGTCTTGACATGCAAAGGACAACTTTTTAGTTAATTGTAAGGAGGAGGAAATGTCATCACAGTAAATAGCTTAATTCAAAACCCTTCATATCCTGCACCTGGGTGGCTCAGTAGGTTAAGCGTCTGCCTTCGGCTCAGGTTTTGATCTCAGGGTCCTGGGATCGAGTCCCGAGTCGGGCTCCCTGCTCAGCAGGGAACCTGCTTCTCCCTCTCCCTCTGCCCTCCCCTACCTTGTGCTCTCTCTCACTCTCACATAAATAAATGAAATCTTAAAAAAAAAAAAAAACCCTTCAAATCAACTACATAGTAATGTGGGAAGGAAAAGTTAACACTGGAAAACGGAAAACCATCAATTCAACACAATAATAAACTGGGCCTAAAGCTACGCAGGAAGAACGTGGATGATTCCAATTATTTAAAAGCTCACTGGGAACCTGCTTTGAGGTTTCTGAACATGAACTGAGTACACTATCGATACCACGGAGTGCCATTCACAAGTCCCTTCTGTCCGATAAAATACTGAGTAAAGGAACAGTACTTGTTTACAGTACTTGTAAACAAAGCCATTCGCTAGTGCTTAATTTTACATAAGTCCTCCTTCCCATCCTAAACCGTCAACAGCAAAACAACCACAGTTCCTTATCTATTCATTTTCTACAGCTTAAAGGAGAAATTGTCTTTTTTTTCCCCTAGTTTTTGGGGAGGGGGTGGGTTTTTTTTTTAATATTTTTATTTGAGTATAGTTAACACACAACATTACATTAGTTGCAGGCATACAACATAGTGAATGGACAAGTCTACAGGTTATGCTATACTCACCCCAAGTGTAGCTACCATCCATCACCATACGGAGCTATGACAATATCATTGCCTATATTCCCTATGTTGAGCCTTTTATTCCCGTGACTTATTCATTCCATTACTTGAAGACTGTATCTCCCAGGCTTTTATCCATTTTGCTCATTCCTCCACCCCCTCCCCTCTGGCAACCATCAGTTAGTTCTCTACTTATAGATCTGATTCTTTTTGTTTATCCATCTGTTTTTTTTTAGAGTCATATATGAGTGAAATCATATAATGTTTGTCTTTCTCTCTCTGACTTATTTCACTTGGCATAACATCTTCTAGGTCCATCTGTGCTGTCGTAAATGACAAGATTCATCCTTTTTCATGGCTGCATAATATTCCACTGTGTATCTTTTTTCACTATATTTTAAGAATTTTCAAAAGTCATTAATTTATCATTTTGCATGTGACACACAGACTTTATTTTATAATTTCTTTTAAAAGTACAAATGGAAGTGTAGCAATGCTGATAACTGTTAAAGATAAAGAATGGCAGAGAAAGCGTCAAAGAGTCACACTGGGCAATTCTTCCCACTTTCATATATATTAGAAATTTCCATAACAGTTATTAAAAAAGGGAAAAAAGTTGGGGCGCCTGGGTGGCTCGGTTGGTTAAGTGACTGCCTTCGGCTCAGGTCATGATCCTGGAGTCCCGGGATCGAGTCCCATGTCGGGCTTCCTGCTCAGCAGGGAGTCGGCTTCTCCCTCTGACCCTCTTTCCCTCTCGTGCTTTCTCTCATTCTCTCTCTCTCTCAAATAAATAAATAAAATCTTAAAAAAAAGGGAAAAAAGTATAAATAGTTCTTACACATGCACACACATACACACACACACAAATGTGGCCTTGTATGTTTACATAAAATAATTTAATCCTGTTGACTTCAATGGCAAATTCTTTGTGGTCTTAAAGATTCTAGATCTAGCTTTATTTTGCTATCTGCCTCCCCATCATCTACATTTTAAAAAAAATCTGCAAAATGCTCAGAAAGGAAAAACAAAAAACTCCCTAAATTTGTAGAAATAGCCCTAACTAAACAATATCCTTCCCACAAAGTGTCTCAAATGTCTATAACAGACAAAATCACCCAAATGACTTTAAATGGACTCTATCTTTTAGCAAAATGACAAGAGGTTTCAACTGCCAAACTGAAGCTTCTTTGTATTATGTGTTTTATCTAATTAGCACTCTAGGAAATGCATTTGTGGTGACCAAACATGAGGATTCCCTTCTCTTCTACTGACCTTAAAATATGGAGTGATGCAGTTACACCTTTAATATAAAATAGTATGTGTGTGCAAGAGAGAGTTCTTTCTTCAAGTAATAGAAATGATTAAGGAAACGCGTATAATAAAAGGCCAGATAATATAATAATTTTGGCTTGTTTTCCTTTAGATAGAGCATGATTGTTTACTTAACAATAAGCCATATCATTTTCCATATTCAACATGGTCATTGGAGGGCATGAGAATGAGTTATAATACAATGTTCACCCTCTCTGTTCAGGGAAAAATAATTAGGGAAGAAAATTAGCTTCTGCTGAGCATCTCTTCTATGTCAGGCATAATACAGGCCTTTAAATACATTAATCTTATTTGATGCACCCATGAGAGGTAAGTGCTCTTGCTCATCTGGTCTTATAGATGAAGGAAACAAGAGCAGAGAGGTTAAATAACCAGTCTTATCTTACCTGCTTGCTCTTATATAGTGAGATATTTAAACCTTAGTTTGCTGGGCTCCAAAACCAAGTGAAATATCCAGGGTACATTATGGCTTCACTTCTCAGGAGTGATCAGTATCCTGCTAAAAGTAATATGGTAAATATGCTTATTTGAAGACCACAAAAACTGTTACCACAAAAAGGAGTGCACTAGAGAAAATTCACCGAGGGAATTTTATTGAATTATTATCGTCTTCAAGCCTAGGGACAAAACAAAAGTTTTATGACTTTTCTTATTAAAAATGTAATATATGTAGTTGAAGATAATTTAAAGAATAAAGATGAGCAAAGGAAAAGAAAAAAACATATCACAAATAATCCCATACTGAGAGATAAATCCTGAAAGCATGATGGTCTTTATCTTTCTATAGGTCAAAGTAGAATTGTAATGTGGTCATCAGGCAATGTTAGCAGGACTAGAGCAAAACTTATCGTGTTCAAAAAGAGCAAAGGTTCCATCCTTCTTTCCTCCATCTTTCCTAAAGGGGGATTTATACATATCTCTAAAACAGAAAACATACTCGCTAACCTACCCACCAAGATTATGTACGATTACACTCAATTCGATCTCTGAAAGTAGAGTTCAGATTTGGATTATTAATTTAAATTACATTTTACTATTCCTGACTCTTTACATGTTGTAGGGTCCCCATCCTAGAGAATACTTGGGGCTATAATTAGCCCTTTGCTAGGTATCAAGGAAGTAGAAATGGAGTCATCAGTGTGAGGAACACAAGGAATGTGCTGTAAGGAGAGACTTACTGCTGAAAAATCCTGTGCTTTCCCCCCAATCCTTCCACTTTTGCTACGCTGTCTTTTCTACATCATGCCATAAGTGCAACCACCCTCACCCAAGACAGCATTACAACCTATATTGGGCTCAAGGGCTAATGACGGCAAAAAAAAAAAAAAAAAGACGGAAACTGTATCAAGTCAAATATCCCCATATTTCAAAGGCAAGAATGGTGAATAATACCTAAGCATTTTCCAGACCTGAGTTCTCAAACTATGTACCCTAATCTAAATGCCAATAACTTAAATATGCACACATGAGATTCTTTTGGTCATTATTCCCAGAAACAATCCATTGAGGTTTTTCGAAAGCATCCACACATACATTTCCATATTATAAAACCACCTCCTTGATGGAAGCCCCTTGACAGAGAACAGACTTCCTTCTTATTCTTGTACTCTAGTACTTAGCACAGTGTCTGGTACGCATGAGACATGTAATAAACACATCTCAAATGAACAAGTGTTGATAAGAGAAATTCACAGGAGAGAGCAAGTCTTCTAAAGATTCAAAATGGTAGACTGACAGATTTACCAAAGAGGCTGGCTAATAAATTATGGTATCATTCTATGATAATACCATTTAATTCTAAAAGAATCCACTTGTAAATACTGTAATTGACTCAGAACATCCACAAAGTAAAGAGAGTATCATTCTAATAAATGTAATTCTGATGAAAATGGCATGTTTTACTTTCAAAAAATATTGAGGCAAGTGTTGATAGTCACAAGGTAGCCATAAGCTTATTATCATGCACATCAAACTACCTCATCTCAATACAGGGTATTTATTATTAGGTCATGTATTTATATTCCTAATATCAATTTTAAAAGCAGTGCTATTTAGTACATGTTTGACTAACAAACATAGCTTGCCTATGCCTGGCTGGCTCAGTCAGAAGAGCATTCGACTCTTGATCTCATGGTCGTGAGTTCGAGCCCCATGTTGGGTGTAGAGATTACTAAAAAAAAAATAAATAAACTTAAACAAAATACTTTAATAGTTCAAACAGCCTCAATTTTAACTCACTCAATTGTAAACCTATAAAATTTCACATCAGAAGGAGTCAGAAATGTGTCTACATTTAAATCAATTACAGAAAGGTATAAATTAAATATATTGATTTCTTATTAGAGAATGGACAGTTAATAAGATACAACATCCAGATGCCAGAGCTTTAGATAGGAACATCTTCACCATCATCTTTCATAATAATAAAAATGTATCAGCAACCTCCAACATTAGAAGAAATGGCAAAGAACATTCATTTGAATTATTATGTAATTAACAATGATACACATGGAGAATATACAATGTAAATACATTTTATATGCAATATAAAAACACATGATATTGAAAATAAAACAGTAAAATTTAAAAAGATATGATTACACTGGTGTAAAAATAAACTAGAAGGTTAGAAAAGATTAAGATAATTGTATTTTTTTGCTCCTATTTATTTAAGTTTTTTAATTCTAGTTAGTTAACATACATTGCTATATTAGTTTCAAGAAAATTGCATTTTAAAAGAGCTTTGTATCTGAATAGAATACATTTTCACCTTTTCTACTTTCCAAAGTTTGCCTTCTGACCATTATAATAACAATTTGCCAATTTTCTTTTCTTTCTTTTTTTTTTTTTTGTCTTCAGAGTCTGCTTCTCACTGAAGAAAGTGGGAAAATGTAGGTATTTCTTTTCTGGCCTCCCCTGCAGCTCGAAGTGAACACATGACTTAGGATTCACCAATCAAATGTGCCCGCACTAGACTGGGGCACTAGAAAGAAGTAGCAGGTACAACCACGGATGGTTGTGTCGCAAGAAGACTCAGTTCCTCCTGCAACAGGAGTGATGGAGCAGGCTCCAGTGGTAGTTCTCTAGACGAGTTCTGCGGTGCCGTTTGAGGTTCTGCTCCAGGCCATACAGCTCCAAGCCTGGTTCTCCTACCTACTTCTGCAGGTATCCCAACATCCTTTCTATAAATTTCTTTTCTTTTAAAATTAACCAGAGTTGCTTACTACTGCTAGCTATTAAAACCTCTGACACAGGGCTAAGATTTGATTACTTTCATAGATACATATTATCAGTGTTATAAATATGTATTTATTATAAAATACTACATATTTAAATATATATGAATGCATGTGTCTGTATGTACAAATATATTTACACAGATATAAGGAGGAATTAGTATTCATTAATCTTTACATAGTAGGAAATTTTACCCAAACAAGAACTGTATGGCATGATTCATTTTTATTATGTCTGATTATGACTATTTGTGTTTAAAGGAATACAAACTCTAGTTTAGAAAAGAATCCTAACAATATGGGAAAACTGCAAATGAATGGGTTCTCTTAGATTTCTTCCCATTGGAAGCAAATGAAATTAGCTGTTAACATTTCTCTCTGGGTTATATGTTACAATTAAATGTAAATATGTGAAAGCAGGTAGTATCTCTGATTAACACTGGAGCAAAGGGTGATTATGTTTAATATCCATGCTTGTATCTATGTATTATTGGACAGTGACCCACAGGACATAAGAGTTGTTTGTTACATAAAGAAGCACACCTATTTTAGGGTGTTTACCTTAGAACCTACTCAACTAGGATTTAGATCTCCTCCTACACTTCATCCATAACTCACAGAAGGTAGTGAGTTGATGTGAACTCTCCTGAATTTGCTCATTATCTTGGAAGGTTAAGTCCCCCAGAAGAAGTCAAGCTCCAGGTTCCTCTTCCCAGTCTCCTCCTCAACAACCAGCCAACTATTACAGCCCATCCCCGTGCAGAGCAACCAGCCCCTAGCAATCACCCTTTTTCACACACTTATTCATCCGACCCTGCACAATGATGACAATGACTTGATGCTCCCGTGGGGCAGGTATCCCCACTGCCTCCTCACAAGTGGATAAAGCACCCCTTCGAGCAAGTAACAATATGCCCAAAGACAGACACGGAATACGCGATGGGAGTGTCAAGTTCATCTACTAGGGAGTGTTCAATGCATGGCCCAATCTAAATGTCCTCTTCTAAAATCAACACTGTCCTTTAAAAGCAAAATTGTTCAACTCCAGGAGCAAGAACTGATGCACTGTGGGTGAAACTGTCTGTCTGTCCAATTAAGGGGCAGGAGAGGAGGATAACCAGAACAGAAACAAATGAAGAAGCCCATGAAAACAGCTTCTCCCAAGAATAAGCATTTTATTAATTCACATTTCAAAAAGAGAGAGAATTCCCTTTCTCATTTAAAGTGCCATAACCCACAGTGTCACAGTTAATAAAAAGCGTAATATCAAACCTATACTGCATTCATGAAAGCCAGTTACAGCTTTATATCGTCCTGAATATGGAAAGGTTGAATAGGCACCACCACCAAAACAATTCAAGGGCCTTCGTTTTATCATGCTATTAACACATTTGTTAGAACGATATAAAATCGCTGGCTTAGTTTTCATGCTGATGACACCCATGGAACTGCCTGGCTCTACCCTCCTGTCCAATGAACTGTGCTATTATTTATACCTAAAAAGAATCGACTGTATTATCATAAACAAGATGCAGTCCATCACTGTGCACGATGATCAAGTATCTCAAGGGCTGAAATCTGAGTCACCTTCATGCAAATTCAGCTATGCACCATTGTCACTGCTCCATTACCTCAGCTTTTTCTTTGGAACTGTAGAAAAAACTTACATTACAAATGCAGGGCAAATGAGAGCTCTCAAGGAAGAATTCATCTCCTAAAGAAAAATAATGGCCTACAACATGACACGTAGCTCATGACATGCTTCCTTCACATATTTAGATAGAAATGTCATCCAAACATTAGCAATACTGCTAGGTTGTTAATTAAACACTGATAAAATAAGCTCATTAAAAAAATCTTAAAACAATAAAGACAAATGTAAATCCAGAACAAAAGCCTGTCCCATCTCCTTCTTCTCTTTTATTTCTACTCTCTGAAAGTAATCAATTTTAGAGTCTACATGCATTTTCTATATTTCTAGGCTAATTCAAACAGAATTACATAAAAATGTAATTACATTTATGCGATATATGTATATACGATACATGCATTTAAAACAAACACCTGGTTGGGTGATGCACAGGTTCCTGCAGTTTGCTTTTTTAAAACAATAACATAATCTGGACAACTTTCCATGTCAATACACCTTGATCTGCCCCCTCTCTTTTAAAGCAGCCACCTAATGTTCCATTCTAGATTTCTAGATTTAAGGACATAAAGGTGGTTCGCAATTTTCACTACTACAAGCAATGCAGAAAAAAAAAAAAAGTAAGTAATGCAGATGTGTATATCACTGACTTCATGAATATTTTACACCATTATATAAGCTTCTGTCTTTAAGGCAGAGGGCAGCTGGACAAGGAGAATGCCCGTTTTACATTTTAGTAGATGCTGTCCAAATTCCCCACTATAAGGCTATTCCACTTACATTCCCAACAGAGGATCCCAGTGCCCATTGACCCACTCCTTCCCCAACACTGATTCCAAAAGGTTTGAGAAGCTTTCTAACAATTTTTGTGAGCAGCTTAAAAAGCGAGTGTCACATTTTTCCTTAGGAAAATGTATGAAGTTTGACTTCAAAGAAATCACAGGGAAAGCTCCTGCCCCAAAGATAATTACAGCAGAAGAGAAAATAGCAAAAACGACAATTAAAAATAGCACTCAAGGGAGCTAGCCAAGCAAAGATAGTATGACAAGCTTCTGTGATAAATACTTTAGTGATCTCTTTGGTTGAGATGAGCCTCAATGCATTTTCTTTCTCCTTGAAAGGTGTTTAAAAATTTAAACAATTTAAATTATTTTTTATGTTTTTATTGAGATATAATTGACAAATAATATTAGTTTCGGGTGTATACCATGATTCAATAAATGCATATATTGTGAAATGATCACAATAAGTCTAGATTCACCCCACATAGTTACAATTTTTTTATTTTTATTTTTTAAATTTGTGAATCATATAATAGCAATCTTCCTGTCCCCAGAAAGAAAAAAAAAATTAAAATATTGTTTGTTTGCTTTGGATTAAATATTAGAAATAACAATAAGTCCCATTCCCGTCTCTCTCTCCCCAGATGCAACTATTACCCAGAATTTGTTGTGTATCCATTCTGTCTATATCTTTATGCATTTATAACATAGCACCTATAAAATATGTTATTTTATGTGATCTTCTTTAAAAAATACATAAATGTTGACCATATGTATGACTGAACCAATTTGTTTTTATCACTTAAGTATTACATTTCTGAGATCTATCCACGATGATATATACACACCTAATTCATTTGTTTTCTCCACTTAATAATGTTCTGTGTAATCCATTCCCTTACTGATAGACATTTAGGTTAATTGCCATTTTTCACAATCACAAAAAATACTGAGTAAGCATCCCTGTGCATGTCTCCTTTAGAGGAATTGCTACAGAGTAGGTTCCATGCATTAAAAACTTCATTAAATGTTGCCAATTTTTTCCCAGGGTATTTGTACAATCTGTGTCCCTGCTAGCAATGTATGAGGGCTGTGATTTCTCTGTTCTGTCCAAATATGGTATTAACAGGCTTTCTAATTTTTGTCAACCTGATTGTATGTGAAATAGTGTCTGGTTATTGCCTTAAATTGCAGATCTCAGATTATGAATCATGTTGAGCTTTTGTGAATTGTCTATGTATATTCTTCTACCCAACACTTTTCTCACTGATTTTTCAGGAGTTCTTTATATATACTAGGTACTAATCCTATGCCTATTATTTGTTATCAACCTTGTTTTCAGATTTATTGCTTGTCTTTTAACTTTGTGTTTCTATTTAACTACATCTACCTTCCTTGAGAAAAGGATCAGGAATAAAAAGCCCTTAGGAAGACATGTTCCATTGTTAATTTTTCCATTTGAACTGTGCTTTCATCAAGCTTCCAAAGTAAAATTTAAAGAGTTAAAAAAAAAAAAAACAAAGAAAGCATACACTGTTTTTAAATTATTTCCAAACAAAATATTTTTAATAATCTTATTAGGGAACTAATTCATAAATATTGTATTAAAGGTATCAATATATAAAATCTGGCTTCTTAACATTGGAAAACAGCTTTTTAAAAAAGATTTCATTTATTTACTTATTTGAGAGAGAGAGAGAGGGAGAACATGAGCAGGGGAAGGGGCAGAGAGAATCTCAAGTCAACTCCTCACTGAGCACCGACCATAGAGCCCGATCCGGTGCTTGATCTCACCACCTTGAGATCACGACCTGAGCTGAAACCAAGAGTTGGACGCTTAGCCAACTGCGCCACCCAGGTGTCCCATCAGTTGTTTTTTTTTTTTAAGTGAGAATTTCTATATACAAGATTCACTATTTAAACACAATCACTTAGAATGATATTCAAACTTAACACAGAAGATTAAAACCTTATATAACCTAACTTCTGTGGCAACTCAATTTGCCTTTCACACAATCATAGCGTCAATGTCCCAACTTTTATAATACCATCTCCTGAAAGTGTAGCTAAAAACACAATTTAGTGGGGCACCTGAGTGGTTCAGTCAGTTAAGCGTCTGCCTTCAGCTCAGGTCATGATCCTGGGGTCCTGGGATCAAGTCCCGCATTGGGCTCCCTGCTCAGTGGGGAGTCTGCTTCTCCCGCTGACCCTACCCCCTCTCATGCTCTCTCTCATTCTCTCTCTCAAATAAATAAAAATCTTTAAAAAAACACACAATTTAGCAACTGGTAAAGGAAATCACCATATCCTATAACAATAAGCATCAAAGACGTATTTTCTAGGGACTTATTTCACATTAAACATATTTTATAACATAAATAATCTCAAGTTAAAAGCAGAATTGACACTACAAAGGAACAAACTCTGATACAATCTTCAGAAACTGTGTTTGCTCAAGTACAAACAAATACTCTCAAATTGTTCTTTATTCTTTTCTCCAAAAGAGAAAAATAAACTCTATGTGGAATTACCAGATAAAAGGATAACATAACACTGAAGCTTTTGATGCATTTTGCCAAATTTTCACCACAAAAATACCAATTTACATTATTACTGGCAGTGTATGAGTGCCCATTTCCCCACATCTTCATAAGAAATTGAATTGCAGTGAACAAACCACAAATATACAGATAATAATGTGGCAAACAAAAAGTCATACTATTATTTTATTTTGGTAATATTTAACATCGTTATTTTACTATAAACTTTTTGAGGATGATTTGTTATGCTTGTTAAAGAGCAACTATTTTTTTCATTGTCAAATTTTTAAAAAGTTGTACCACCCAGGAATTTTTTTTTTAACGGGAAGGGAGTAAAAAAAGGGAAATATGAGTCAATCTGTAAACTCATGCCAAATAAAGGAGTGATATAGGATGTAAAAGAGTTTTATTTTGTTTTGTTTTTAAAATTCCATCAGGCAAAGCAGAAAAATGGAAACCATTCTTCACCATTCAACTGCACTGGAGACAAGGAGAAGACAGAACTATATCCAAGGACAGCAAAGCTCCCTCTAGAATGTTTTCCTGCTGTTTAATATGCTACAAAGTTGAGTCATACCCCCAGAGTTAAGTGGGTGGCCTAACCAACTGCTTTGAACATTTCTCCATTATCTTTCCATCTCACGTATCCCTCCTGGATGCTACAGCAAGACCAAAAGGCAAAAGGATGGGACAAATGCAGCAAGAGCATCTGCAAAAGAGTATTAAAAGAAAAAAAGACCTGGATATTTTGGGTTATTTTCCTCACTCTTGAAATAAAACCATTAAAATGATACACAGATCATTTCCCTCTTCCTTCTAAAAGTTGTTTTTAAGATTTGTGTTTAAGCTTCTCCTGAGTCAACTTTGAGAAATTCTCTTTGAGTCCAGCAGACACGTTTTCTCTGGTGTTCAGAGAGACACTATTTATTCTCAAGAACAATTACTCTGTTCGGGGAAGTTTGCTCTCAGACGTTTAAAAGGCACATGGAGAGATGAATGGTCTTGGGGAAAACTCAATACTAGGAAGTACAGCCAATGATCTAAGCTAAAGTAAAACAGATGGTCTACTAAACTAAAGAGAGCACTCAAAACTGCCAGGCACAGACAGGCTGGGTCTCCTGCCTGAAATCAAAGGTAATTTCAACCTTAAGTTTTGTCGCTCTATAGGCCATTAGCCGGGGATCGGAGGAGGATATTACATCCAGCTCATAGACTAAGCCGTTTGTATTATCTCAAAGTTGTCCATCATGTGTCCCTCCCCAACAGAATATAACCTTCATCGAAGAAAGACCTTTGTGTCTGTTTATCTGTTTGTTGTGCTGCTGTACACTTGGTACCCATATGTGCCTGGTATATAAATACTCAGATTTGTGTTGAATTACTCAATGAATAAATGATCCATTTATTTATTCAAACATTTGACCCACAGGGCCCCATCTCTAAATACCATAAGACTTTTTCATTCAGTGGTTCAAAAGAGAACATTTTGGACATAGAAAGTTAAGAATTCCAGAGATCAATGGCCTATTTAAGTTGTATTTCAAGTTTTGAATCCCTTTCATTCTTTCAGTGCAAAGGGTATTACAGCACAGTGGTTAGGAACAAAGAGTATTTGGGGAAGCAAGGAAAGGATCAAATACAGGATCCATCACTTCTAATTGTGTGGCCTCTGGCACATTTCTTAACCTCTCTCCAAGCCAAACAAGCATTGATAGCACCTACCTCATAGTGACAACTGAAGTATCAAGTATAACAGTTTGTATGAAGTACTTAGCACAGTGACTGCCATATACTAAGTAGCCAAACAATAAAGCTGCTTCTTTTATTGTGTACATGTGGTCAAAGAAGTAGAAAAGGGAGTGTGTCGACAGCTCCTATTATAAATCACACCCAACAGTCCATAGGTTGCCAGTCTCCATTCTAGGCTCTCTCCACTTGGGCATCTTATAAAACAAGCAAACAAAAACTCAACCACAGCCCTCCTGGTGGGATTCTACAATCCACTTCAGAATTTACCAGAGTTTGATCAGTCTTGTGACAAACTCTCTGAAGTCACTTCTTAAATGTTCAGTAACTATATTGTTAAAGGCTTTGTAAAATAAGGCTTACAGAAAATTAAAGATTAAACAAATGGACTTGTTTAACTCATTCCTCAGCTACTTGGGAAAATTCTGAAATGTCTCAGAATAATAAAAAATAAATTACCTTAAGAAAAAGACACCTAGTAGAATGTCAAATCATGGCATTTATTAACCAGAGTGATAAAGCAAAGTTTCAGTTTTACTTCTCTAAAGGCTGACATCATGCACACGACTCTTAACCATTAAATTCCACTGGAAAAGTAACAACAGAAGAACAAATTGAAGTGCAGACACTACCTGACTTCAACACTTACTATAAGACAGTCTGTATCAGTGCAAGGCAGATCAGTAGAAAAGAACGAAGTAAGGAAATAGACTTACAACTGATTTTTTGAAAAAAGTACAGACAATGCCATAGAGAAAAAAGTCTTTTCAACAAATGTTGAAACAACTGGACATCATATGTAAAAAAAAAATATTTATTGTCTTACAACATACATGCAGCCTAACTCAAAAATGAATCGTTAACACTTAAAACTGTAAAACTTCTAGAAGAAAACATAGAATAAAATCTCTATGATCTTAGGTTAGGCAGAGAGTTCTTAGATATGATACCAAAAGCATAATTAATAAAGGAATGGATTGATAAATTGGGCTTTGTCAAATTAAAAACTTCTGTTCTTCAACAGACACTATTTTTTTTCAACAGACACTATTAAGAATGAAAAGATAAACTAGAAACTGGGAGAAAATACTTGCAAAGCAGACAACTGATATAGCACGTCTTGATCTAGAACAAATAAAGAATTCTCAAAATACAATAAAACAAAGAACCTAAATAAGAGAATGAGCAAATGATTTGCACTGACAGTTCACCAAAAGAAGACATAGAGATAGCAAACAGATACATGAGAAGATGCTCTACGTCGTCACTGAGGAGACGTGAATAAAAACTACAAGGAGATAGTATTATACACCTATCAGTACACACACCTCTCAGATAATTAAAAAGATTAACCATATCAAGTGTTGAAGAGGATTTAAGGAAATGGAGCTCTCATACACTGCTGGTAAGAATATAAAGTGGTACAACCACTTTGGAAAAAGGTTTGGCAGCTTCTTAAAAAGTGAAATATATGCCTACTATATGTTTCAGCTGGTCCACTCCCCAGTACTGACCCAAGAGAAAAGAAAGAATCCAATCACACAGGGAGCTATACACCAATGTTTAGAACACCTTTATCTATAATATTCCAAAACTGAAAACAACCCCAAATGTCAAAAAGTAGGTAAATTTTCTAAGCTAGCATTTATGTTTTGTCTCTTTTGTTCACCACCGTATCCCCAGTGCCTAGTACTCTGCTTGGCACATAGTTAATACTAAATTAGTATTTGCGAAATGAATAAAAATTCCAGAGAGGATGAAAGGAGACAGTAATTAACAAACAATTATGGGTGACACTGCTTTAAACCAATGATGACAAGTTGTCTCTAGAGTTTTATTCAAAATGTGTAGCAATACGGTTATACCAGCCATTAACTATTATTGAACACTTACATTTTTATACACAGAGGCATTATTTTGTATTTCCAACAACCTTACATCATTATCCACAACAACCTTACAATCATTGTTATTACAATGTGTTGTATTACAACACAATGATGATTATTATTGCCTTTTTGCCAAAGGAAAAATAGAGGCTCTCAGAGGTTAAATAATTTGGCAGCCAGATCACACCCCTAGTATGTATATAGGAGAGGCAAAATTAGAACCCAGGTGATCCGATTCTAGCACCTCTTGACCAGACACTCCCAAAACATATCCCACATGAAGGCAGAGTTAAAAGTTATGACTTCTAGAAGGGAGTTGAGTTTCTGAATTCCAGCTTCAGTGGATACTGGAAAGGACTGCTGAATCTCAATTAGTGGCAACTCAACAACACCCCTCTGCTGACCACTGATTTAAAAAAAAATAAGAAGAAGAAAGAAGTCCCCAGCGATAAGGCATAGTTAACAAAATGAGCTGCCTTTAGAGAAGATGACCCCAGTCACCCCATCACCCAAGAGTTGGTCAGGGTCAGAAGCAGGTCTCAGGTCACAGAACAGAGCACAATCAATAGGCCAACAGACAAATCATGCCGATGACCTTGAACTCATTGAGCCAGTGTTCTAAATCAGACTTTACTTATCATCAGAAACCACTAGGGAGATTTTTTTTTTTTTTAATAAAGATTGAAAGAGTACTTCCACATCCTAGGTCTGGGCCAGGCTATCTTTATTTTTAAGAGCTCTCCAGGGTATCCCAGTGATTTGGTAGTTTGGAAATCACTGTCCTCAACCACACACTAGACTCACATCCTAGGGAAAAGAACTGTTCTTATGATACACATTGAATCTTCATCTCTATGGTTTCATAATAATTGAAACTAAGACCCATAAATGTAGTCAACTTAAAAGAGCAATCTAATTCCTAAACTCTTTGAAGACTCAAGAGACCATAGCTTATCAACTCCACAAACAAAATGGGAAATGATGAAACATGTTAGAAAAAAACCATTACTGCATTATTTTCACTATTCTATATTTTTGTAAAACAAAACCAAAACAAAATAACATATTAAAACTCAAAAACAAATTCATTTGGATTTTTTTGTTGGTTTTTCATCTTCTTTTTAAAAAAGTATATATTAAAATGTTCTATCCAGAGGCAATCCCAATTAAATATCATGGACTGCAAATAATAACCAAGTCAGAAAGCAAGATCTCTAAAGACAAAGAATTGAATGTGTTACCATCTCAGGGTTCCAGAGGTTATGAGTATAACTAAAGACTGCACAGCAACTATAAGCAGTATTTTTGTCAGAAGATCAAACTAGCGTCATATATTTAAAAAAAAAAAAAAAAAGGCCTCAGGCTGGTTTTCAAAGGGGTCTATTTTATACCAGAATAACCTATGAGCTGTTTAACTTTTCATTTGGAGGAAAACATAAATCATCCACACAAGCCCATTGGACAGCTAGGTCACTCAAACATAAAACTCAAGGGATGAAAAGCGAGCCATGAATTCAACTGTAATTCAACTCCATTAACACTTATGAGCCTGTAGTATGTCTCAGTACTCTCCGGGCGGTGAGTCCCCAGCAATAAGCTAAGTACACAAGATCCATGTTATCATGAAGTTAAAACCAAGCTTCAAGTATAAGCCTATTAAGTATAGAATAGTTATGAATTTATATAAGTGGAAAAAAAAAGATGAAGCACAGTGATCCATCACTGGAGAAGCAAAAGAAAAAACTAAAGAAAGTAACAACCACACAACATGAATGTATTTCTTTGTAGTAGATCTTATGATTCCAATGTAAAAGGTCTCAATTCCACTGATCTTTATTCTCACCAAACATGAGGGACTCCAGAAGGAACATCCCCCTCTCCTGAGGCCACATCTCCATTTCCAATGCAAAGCAAGCGGAACTACTACCATTTGTTCCCATCTTGCCAGACTGGGCCAGGGTCCCATCAGCCCATACTATCCCCATATGGTCATGGAATGGACAGCTCCCAGTGTGTGCCTGCAAGGCTCACACATTCTGGGATAAATGGGTCAATTAATTGCCTATACCATGTGAGCAATTAATGACACAGGGATGGGAAGCTACACTCAGAATACAGCCCATGTTGGAGGCTCAAAGTTCTGCCAGATAGGTGGTGACATGTTAAAGGCCTGGATTCACAATTCACTATGATATTAATTAGTTTCTTCATCTGGTTGCAATCTATGCGGAAGGATGGAGCTATTCACAGGATAGAACCAGTTGTCTTATGTCAAAATGACCATGGGCCATGGGGGGAAAAACAATTAAACAACCACTAATCTCCATGGGCTCGCACACTATTCATTCTGAGTAGACTCTGACAGAGATCATCTTAAAGAAATACAAACTACGGTGGGTGGGGGAGGGATAGAGGATGAGCAGAAGGGTAACCTGTGGCACAATGGCCCAAAACTTGGATTTCTAAGTTGAAAAGACTGTGCTCAGACCCATAAAATTTATCTAAACCCTGGCAAAATGGCAATGGCAAAAACTGTTACTACAAAAAACTAATTACAAAAAGAGCCATAATACTTGCGTTATTAATGACAAACTGTTCCTATTTAGAAAAATAGGCTCTAAATGAAGCATACTACTACTAATTTTAACACAGAGGCAAAGACTTACTTAACATATATCAAATTGTTAAACATCATTAGTTCATATGACCACTAATTTAATTAACAAGCAATTCCTTTTATCTAGCTGGTCTGGGAGTATGCTGCTTGATATTACAACCCAAACCCAAGTCATAGATAGATAAATAAAAGTTACACTGTAGCAACTTTCATCCAAAGAGCTGAATGTACTTCACACATATCTCATTCCATCCTTACAAGTTTTTTTTTTTTTTTAACTGAAACAACTTTTCTGGGGAGACTTTAAAAGCGGCAGGGGGCTTCTGGTGTTTACCATACTTTAAAAGCCCACTTTTCCTCTGTATAACTTTTCCAGGCAAATTCTCCTCATTTTAATAGATAACAAATTCAGGACTTTCACTTTTATTATCTCTAAAATAGACACTAGACAGTCATTTTTTACTCTATCCATTGATTGTATTTGCCCTTAGTGAGCGCTCCCCCGCATCCTTTGTTTGCCTTAATTACGTTACTTTTGTCCTTGAACAAATGATCTAGTCAAATATTCAAAACACAATTTCCTTTTAATATATTCACCTAAGCTGCTTCCTCTTTACTAAAGAAAGCGCTGGCTGCGGGCTTCTATCTACCCTTGCCCCCTCTTTTATCAGCTTTTGTCAACTTCAGCTCGAAAAGAAGGTCACTGGCTTGCCAAACGTCAGCCACTGTCACCTCCTGAGTCAATCAGGATGAGCATAAAGAACAAAGATGTGGGAGGTGTTTGGTTAACCGGCGCCAGGAAGGATGAGAAGAAATTCAGGTAATTGTACCACTCATTTTTTTGCAAAACTAATTAAGAAGACACTGCTAGAAAAAGAGGGAGAAAGGGTTTAGAAACAGGAGAACATAGGCACGAACAAGACAGGGAGGTATCACAATTTTTTTAATTCCGTGGAGAAAGATTATCAATGACGCAAAAATAAACCAGCTGCAACAGGGCTGCTTGAGGTGAGCCTTGACTGGGAGCAGAGAAAAGGCCACCCACCCACCCACCCACTGTGATCAGAAGTTCGGCAGAGGAAGCCCCCCAACAGCATCATTTCTCACTCCCCATCCAGGCCAATGGTGATCATGTTCTCTTAACATACAAAGATTTCTTGGCGGACACCATGTGAGTTACTCTTTGCAGCTTTCTTGACGCATCAAAGAACAGGAGCGCAGAAGTAGGGAGGGGTATAAATGCCTCTTTAAGAGAGAGGTCTCTGGAAACCCTCCTCCACTTTGCAGTCATGTCCCCAGACAGAAACCCACCAGTGGTAACTCAAGCCCAAAGCCAGTGACCCTCAAAATCATTCCGTTTAGAAGTCACCTGCACTTTTGTCTTTTTGCCTAAAACTGGTTGATCCAGAAATTCTGATCTCCTGATAAAACAGTGTATAGAGTCAACATGGATATTATTCTCCTCAGGAGTATTTTCTCCAAGAGATTTTAGGAGAAATTTCCATGCTGTTTGCCGTGCAGGCAAAGGGTGGATATAAACTAGTGTTTCCCTGAGCAGCCTCAGAGGACCCACTCTCAGACAATGGAACCACTTTCCCCTGAGATGGGAATCCTTCTCAGGACTGTCTGCTCACGTTGGTTCAGAAGGGTGTAACAGCTTCACATTCTCTCTACAAACAGTAAGCTACACTTCCTAAAATTTAAGTCTGGTTAGCCTGGTCACTCCCTTTCCATAGCTTCCCACTGCTCTTGGGACGAGAATCCTTAAGATGGTCTACAAAGCCCTGGATGTTCTGGCCTTTGCCCACCTTTGAGCCTCGTACTATACCATTCTCGCCCTCGCTCTCAGCACACAACCACCTTGACTTCACGTCTTGCTTCCTGGAGCTGCCAAGCCCTCTGGCAGCAAGGGCCTGGCCACAGGCTTCTTCTCTGGTCTCTGAAATGTTCTGTCACTACAGACTTCAGAGCTAACACCTCTGCTTCCTTCAGCTCCAGAACTACTCGGAGGATTCGTCCCTGCCCAAACGACTCCCTTTTCCTCTGCTTCATATTCTCACAGAACCCTTTTTCTTTCCTTCATAGCACTTACCTTAATTCACTTTTTTGGGTGGTACTGGGAAGATGGTTTCAATTTTTAATTTTTTTAAGATTTTATTTATTTATTTGACAGAGAGAATCACAGTGAGAGAGGGAACACAAGCAGGGGGAGTGGGAGAAGGAGAAGCAGGCTTCCTGCTGAGCAGGGAGCCAGATGTGGGGCTCGATCCCAGGACCCTGGGATCATGACCTGAGCCGAAGGCAGACACTTCACGACTGAGTCCCCCAGGTGCTCCTATACTGGGAAGATTATTTGATTAAGTGTCCATCCCTCTCCACACACGGCCGTCCCCCACCCTTAACAGTAAGCCCCAGAACAAAGGCCCTGTCTGGTTTTGCTCAACACTGGATCCCTAATCCATAGATGCTCAATACCTATTTGCTGAATAAGTGAATGAACATATACTTGTTTTTGTTTCCTCTCTGCTCATTCATTCAACAAATTGACAGCTCCACCCTACCCCTTCACTACCAAAAATCTATTCTTTCAAAGGTCACGGCGATCTCCCAGTGGAATAATCCAATGCACACTTTTCAATCCTTAATTTCTCGGACATATACGCCTTATCTATGATTGACGAGCTATTCTTTCACCTCAGAACTTTGCTGCCATGCAGATTCTCCAGGTTTTGTTCCTAGTTTTTGTATCTCTCCATTTCTCCATACTCAGTCCTTCCCTCTTTTGGTGTGTTCCAGAGTTCTTCCCAAGACCCATATCTTTCTCTCACAACACTCTCTCTGGTAAACCCATACTCTCTGGATTAAAGTACTTACTGAGTCTCAAACTTGTAGTTCAAGTTCAGACTGGGATCAAGAAGCGGAAGGATTCCTGATCCTAATCACAGGAGCCCTGCCCATTTCTCCAGTCTCACACCCCCAGCATGGCCAGCTTTCCTCTTTGTTTTTTGCCTGCTCTGACCTGCCACAGGGCCTTTGCACATGGATCTGCTTGAAATACTCTTCCCACATCCCTATGACAAATTAAAGTCTACTCACTCTTCAGACTGCAGGTCAGGTGTAACTAGGAAAGTCCTCCCTGACTTTTTACACTGAATCTTCCACCTCTAGCTCCCCTAGCACTGTACCCCTCTCTTTTCTGCTACCCATCAACACTGCAACTGTGTATCCATTTCTGTGATTATGTGATGAACATTTGTCTCCTCTATTAGCAGTGAGCATCATGAGGGCACATAAAAAATCTTCAAACCGAGAACACCCTATATGTTGGTGTAACTCAATAAATACTCATTTTATATTTAACTCCTGCCTTGATAGCTTTATAAGAATTAGAACAGAATAAATATAAAAGCACAGGCTGCAAATAGGTAGATTTAACTCTGCTACTTTGTTCATTCATTCAATCATTCACATTCATTATTCATTAATCCAGTTAAGAGTTCATTTATGAAGGCTTACTATATATTGGACACAGTGTAAAATGCTCATGATCAGAGGTGAACAAACAAGATGTGATCCCAATTCTCAAAGACTGGAAGCCTATATCCACAGACCAGAGGTCAACAAACTTTTTTTCTATAAAGATCCAGAAAGTAATTATTTTCAGCTTTGTGGGCCATGTGGGCCATGAGTCACCCCTCTACTATAATGTGAGAACAGCCAGAGACCATACAAAAATGAATGAGCATGGCTGTATTCTAATAAAACTTTACAGAAATAGGCAGAAGGCAGAAAATGGCTTGTGGACATTGTTTGCCAAGCCCTGGTATAGGTCAATGTCTTCATCTCTGCTATGTTCTGTTCTCCTCTATGTCAAATATGCACAGTATTTTGCTACCTTCCTTCTCCTTTCTATCTAACAAGTTTCGGTTCATTTCACCACTTAAGGCTTTGTTTTTTTTTTTTTTAACTCCTGCTTTCTACTTAGGTCTTCTAAGACTTCTGGAGTCAATGCTTTCATAATTTATTCCCCAAATTATTCTGATAGCCTCCCCACCTCCCATGATATTCCTCTAAAATGGAACCCCCCACCTCCACCAGCTCCCAGAGGCATCTATCTGAACATCCCTCTTTTTCTCTGAAATGAAAATAAATGAACAAACCCACAGAAACAAATACAAATACGTACCATCAGTGGCTACCCAACATCCACACCATCAGATCTAACCTCGGTAGGGTCACATACAGGCCCTTCATGACTTGGCCCCTGCTCATCTGTCCAGCTTCACCTCCCAACACACTCTCGGCCCCATCTTCTACTACCTTGCATTCCACTGCTTCACACCAAGGTCCAGAGTAGGTAATGTTGACTCGCTCCTCTCCTCATGCCATGCTCCCTGATCCTAGAACTTCTGGCGTGGCCCTCCTTGTTCTTCACAGTTCCACTCAACATTAACTGCCTCACCTTCTGGGGCGGAACCGCAGTCCCTCTGTGGGCTCACCGTGTTTTGCCACCAGGCAGACCGACTGCCTTGCCAGAGTTGGGAAAGTGAAGGGTCCAACGTTAGAAGGCTTTCCTAGTACCGGCTAATATTTATTGAGTTCAATCTTACTTGTCCTTCAGGCTTCCACTCAAAGGCAACCACCTCAGGAGCTGTGCTATGTCCTTTACATACATTAATTCATTAAATGACCAAAACTCTGGAGGTGATTCAGGTGTTTCTGCTCTAACTCCATCTATACAGTCCTGAAAAATGTCACATTTTGCAAAATCACACACTATAAACAAGATGGCATATAGGAAAAGAGGTTCGGGCCAGACCTCTCCAAACTTCTGGACCTTTGTAACCAGAGCACGAATAACAACAATCAGTAAACCCTAATTCAACACGAGCTGGTTAAATTTCTACTGGCATTCGCAGCCAGCTTCACAGACAGTTTTAAACCCTGCTTCCTCCCCTCAAAAGGTAGAGTATGGAGGGTAAGTGCTTCTAATGGAGATCATTTCTTTAAAAATTACAACCTGATCCTGGATATGGCCTTTTTTTGTGAGTGATTGCACCACTGTAAAGGGAAATATCTTAGCAGCTCCTTCCTCTGCACACTCATCTTCTCCAGAGAGTGGAACGTGGTGGAAAAGGCAAGCAGCTCTAGCAGCCTGGATTGCCTAAACCTTGTAGACATTCTGCCTATTTTAAAGTCTTCATCTATGGCTAAGGCTTTCTGTCTAAATATGATAAAGCTTGCCCTTGACTGCTTCCAGCATTTACATGCTGTGGAGAATGAATTCAAAAGGAGTTGCATGTTACACCAGCATGAGTTCTTCATTTACCAATATTAACACTGGAGGTACACACGCTAAAGAAACATACTGCAACAGGATGGGGGGGGGTGTACTGATACTGTGCCCATTTTACAGATAAGGAAACCAAGGTTAGACTAGAGATTAGATCACCTGACCAAGATTACTAATGACAGAGCTAGGATTCAAAGACAAGCTGCGTAATTCCAGATTTGTACATTTAAGGAAGGAGAGAGGGAAGGAGGAATGGCAATATCACTGAAAAGGAAAGCCTTTGAGAGAAAACTTGAAAACACACACACTCTATCTTACTTTCTCTCTCTCAAGAGAATTCAAATCAGTATTAATATATAAACTAAAGTAAAATTAATAAATCTATAGAAGTGAATCATACACTCCTGTCCTCACCTTCAATAGTCAATCATAAACAAACATCCTTAGCCTCCACTCATTTTCTGCCTAGTAAAGGGAAGAAAATAAAAGCTATCGAACATTCTGTGACTGCAAATTATGTCAGAGGGGCGCCTGGGCGGCTCAGTCGGTTAAGCATCCACCTTCGGCTCAGGTCACGATCCCAGGTCCTGGGATCGAGTCCCACATCCAGCTCCCTGCTCGGTGGGGAGCCTGCTTCTCCCTCTCCCCTTTCTCCTGCTTATGCTCTCTCTCACTATCCTTCTCCCTCTCTCTTTCTCTCTCTCTGTCAAATAAATAAATAAAATAAAATATTTTTAAAAATTATGTCAGAAAGGAGTTTTCATGTTAGAGATTCAGTAATCCTGAGAATTAAATATTTAAGATGGATTTTAAGCAGTTTGCACAAATAAACTCGTGGCAGCTCTGGGTTCATCCTCACCATCCAGTCCTATCAGACCTGTGCTCAGTCTCAGAAGGCCTCAGGAACATCTCAGAGACATGGGAAGTGATAGTCAGTAATGATATTGTTATTATTACAGGAAGTAAAGCACATATAGGCAAAATAACAGAACATCTTAAATAATAATACAAGAGGTTTTCCAACTCACCTTTTGCCAACCTCCAGGAGAAACTGGTCACTTTAACTACAGTGGAAGTGTAAGCCTTATATACACTGAGGTCTTTGTCATGGTAACTGTTCTGTGTATATCATGCTGAAAACAAACCTAATGTTTCTTTCAGGGGCTTTCAAAGTCCTTTGTCCTCTTCATATTACCACGAATTAAATTCCAGGGATGTGTAGGTGGGCCCTTCTCAAGGAAAAAGAAGAGGCAGTTCATTGAATGCCAGTGTTAGGAGGCAAGTCTGAGACCAGCTAGTTAGACAGGGAGACTGAGGCCCAGGAAGGCAACTTCCCCAAGGTCATACTGCAGGTCGATGTTTGATTTCAGGGCTGTAGTTTTGACTGTAAAGTAGCAAATACTGTAAGATCGGTTGAAGACAATGGCCTTTGGTCTTATCTCAAGATAATACGTATCATGGAAATAAGATAAATGGTTTAATAGCAAAAAATAAAGGTCAGTGAGTAAACTAGTGTTGAGTACAGAACACTCAAGGTGACACATGTTTCTAAAAGGCAAAAAAATAAAAAGGCAAGACTAAAATTTTATATAAGTTACAAGAGATGGGGTTGGGACAGCAGGATCTTAGACAAGAAAAAAAAGGATGTATCCTGTAAGGAAGAAGTCAGGTAACCCCAGGGCATGTTAGTCAAAGTACCTGGATACCAGAAAAAATAATTATGCCATTTGATTATCGATAACAATTTTCTGAACTCAGATACTGGTTTCTATCAGTTGACTGGCTCTATAAAGCAGGCACTGGAGCTCATGGATGAGATGCTGTGATTAAATGTATTTGGAACCTCTACTTACCTAAAAACAGTAATGCCTTCAAAAGCGAACAGTTCATAAAATCATGTATGGTCACTTATATTTAACCAGAGTTCCAGAACCAAAATTGCTGACTTCTCAGCTTGTAAGTGAAAGTTTAATCTCAGAATCAAGGGAGCATTTTGATAGCCTGACACCTATTAAATTTTTTTAAATTTAGCCCCCATTTATACCAGTTTCTCCAGAATTTTCTATAAGCAAAGATTTAATCTTTACTGTCAATCATCAAAACAATTTCTAAGAATTTTAAGTAATGGGCATAAAGTAATTTGGGGGGACAGTTAAAAACTGTGCCAAGCATCCCACGATCTTTCCCCTCCAAGAAAAAGTCACTGTGAAGGGAACCTGCAACACCAGATGATTTTTAAGAATAAAAATTCCTTGCTACTGAAATGTAATTGAATAGTTACCAGTTAAAAGAATCTTTATACCTCCCATAGACCACTGGAGAAATTAATTCCAGATCGTATATACAATCAACTTTCCTTGCCTTTTGCCAAAGTATTAACTTTTAATCATTTCTCAAGCACCCATTATGCGGCTGAGTCACCGTGGACGTGGTGTGTGTCCCTGGTTGAAATGGTGACGAAAGTGATCAGCATTAATAAATACTGTGCCTCGTACAGAGCTAAGTGCTTTGCAAGCACCATGTCACTGGCTTCTCACAGTAACCCTATGAACGAGAGACTTCTATTATCCTTGTCATACAGACAAGGGAACTATGGTTCAGAAAGGATCTGGACAGTGCCAATCTAACTCCTGATCCCATGCCCTTTCAATGTGAGAACAGGCACAGCACATAATCAAACACCTTTGGGCAAGAGTTCTTTGAATTTTTAATTGAAAAATGGTAACTCTACCAGAAAAGCAAAATTTGGGGGCAGAAATTTGCCAGGGGCATCTTAGGGTTATTTCTGATTTCCTCCTCTTAGTAGGAAGGAAGATAAGACCATAATCTTTATCTTCTGGTGGAAGCAAAGTGCACTTGATGGCTCCTATGTGAGCCAAGCCTCTTTGAAAGCTGGACTTAGGTCCACACTCTGGTTGTACTAGTGAAGGACTCCAGCATCAGAACGAGTTGGTCTTGCCTGTGAAGCTTCCAAAAATGAACCTTTGTTTTATTCCAACCAGGGGGGCAAGTTGGCCACATGCACTGGATATACTGCCTTCAGAGCAGAAACTAATACTGGAGAAAAGAAAAAAGAAAGAAAAACACTTTCTGTTGATGTCAATGCATCAGTGTAAAAAGGCAAAGCCAAGACTATGGTCACGTCAGTGAAGACCTTTGATGTCACAGACTGACACATCAAGGGCCTTCTGCTTGTGAAATTATAGATGTTAGAGTCCCTTGGACTCTGAAAGGCCATTTTGTGTTACCACTTAACTAAATCCAATTTGACAAAAGGAATGTAGTTTCCAAAAGCAGAATTTAAGTAACAGTTGATAGTTAAAAGTTTCTTAAAAAGTAGCTCTTAATCTTTCTTAAAAGTCAAATGCCTTAAGGCCCCATTTGATTAGGAATTGTGCTTTTAATTTTTGTTAAGAAATGTATAGAAGTAAGGGAAAAAATGAAATCCATGGTTCTTGTATCAACTTGCACTCTGTTCATCACAGCAGTGCCAACATTTACTTAAAGGAGCGATGTATGGTATATATGCAAGTGAGGTATAAATTTAGTTGATAAATATCTGTGGCCAGTGGATTTACTGACCCTTCAGAGCTCCTCCAAAGGCACAGTGGTTTCTGTAGCTTAAAGTAGGAACCACTGTGTAATTTTAGAATTGCTTATTTCTCGTCTCCATGGGATTTTACAGGATTAATCTATTATTATCAACTTTGCACAAGTACAAGACTCCAAAGGACCACTGGATATTTTGCAACTTCTCTCTCTTTTTAGAGAGAGAGAGAGAGAGAGCACACATGCATGAGCAAGTGGTGGAGGGCAGAGGGTGAAAGAGGATCCTAAGCAGGCTCCACACCCAGCACAGAGCCCGACACAGGGCTCCATCTCAGGACCCTGAGATCATGACCCTCAGCCAAATGAAGAGTCGGATCCTTAGCCCACTGAGCCACCCAGGTGTCTCTGTTTCAAAACTTCTACTTACCAATTTTACCTGAGAGCAACATCTACTTTGTCATTCTCCTCCCCTCTCTTCTCAAATAAGTGCCTACCTATTGTAACACTCTTGGAAATTTGCCACAACTCTTGACATATTTACCGTAGATCTAAGAAGCCCTACAGGAAAGAAACTTGGTTGACTTTATTTATACTAGTATTTCCCAATTTTCCTTACGTTTCTTACAAATTAACTTCCAGACTTCTACAGCAATGATTTTCAAACATGAGCATGCATTAGAATTTTCCAGAGGGCTGGCTAAAACAGAGATTAATGGCCCCACCCTCAGAGCTTCTGGCTCAACAGGTCTGGAATGGACTCAAGGAATTTGTGTTTCTAAAGAGCTCCCAGACATTGCAGGGGCTCTAGGCCCCCCGGCCACACTTTGAAAGCCACTGAGTTACAGAATATTCTCCCAGAAACACCATGTAGGATTAAGTTCTACACACATTAGCTTCACGTCAAACTGAGTAAAATTTTACATCAAGATTAAATGTCCTTCCAGAATGTTATGGCTTTCCCCCCATCTATGAGATATCGGTGGTCTTGAGTGTCCATAAAAATGGACACAATGACCCATACTCTTAACACTAAATTATGAATTCTATCAAGATGATGCCAATTAATGAGTTGAAAAATTCTTGAGGTATATGATTTTAATATAAACCTGGAAAGCTATTAGGAAAATTGAAATCAACTTTATAATGGCCTATATGTTTATTAACTTTCATCAAGATGATAATAAAAGAAGTAATAAACATTGAGAAAATATATAACTCCAAGCTAAGGCAATCATAAAATCTAACAACACAACGATTTTTCTTTCTGGAAGTCACAGCATAGTTAATATTTTTGCTCTCTTGACTTTCTTGCTTGTTGTAATTGTACAAGAATGCTACTTTGTAGGCTTTTAGTATTATATAAAGAACAAATTAATCTCTCCAAAACAGTTTAATTCCAGTATAATCAACTCATTGTTTGCATTAGGAGTAACAAGGTATCTAATAAAATTTAAATTATCATTTTAGGTGTATTATTTCTGGTTTAATAAATGGTCAAAACTGGTATCAAAACAGAAAACTTGGGTGCCCAGTGAATAAGAAAAGGAAGAAAAATGGTTTTGTTGAATTATTAGCTGTGCTGAAAATGCCTAAAAATATACTGTAAGTTAATGGAAAAAAAGTTGCCTTAGCGACATGAGCATGGACAAAAATCATATATAAAACCCCACCAGAACCACTGGCTTTCAATAACTTACATGCAATTTCATTATAATGAATATATAGTACATTAGTTAATCCTAGGATTAACCAATCTCCTTTTCCTTCAATGTCTTTTTCTGCATCAAGAACCTTTTATCAATGTTAAAATGCTTATACATTCCCAGGGTCTGAGACATCTTGAACACGCTAGACAGGCGCTAGGTAAGTGTGACATGCAGAGGTTTGAAAAGAAATTGGGTTGGGAGCATGAATAAGATGTGTGACTAACAAGTCAAGAGCTGTTACCGCGCTCAGGCCTGAGTGGAAGGCTGTTGGCAGAGACAGGTCCAAATGCCACATCACCAAGGGTGACTCTTCACTGTGCTCTCAGGTGAGAGGCTATTTTTGACATAAAATATCAACCATACATAAGGTATGTCAGCTAACCTGGGCTCCAAAGGGTTGTGAGAAGGAAAATAATGATTAAATTTTTTAGGTTCTCTTTGGTGGGGAGGGAGGCCGTAGGGAACCAATTGTATTGGGCAGGTGTCATGGCGGCATAGAAGGATGTCAACAGGGGCACCTGGGTGGCTCAGTTGCTGAGCGTCTGCCTTCGGCTCAGGTCATGATCCCAGGGTCCTGGGATCAAGCCCCACATCGGGCTCCCTGCTCAGCAGGAAACCTGCTTCTCCCTCTCCCACTCCCCCTGCTGGTGTTCCCTCTCTCGCTGTCTCCCTCTCTGTCAAATGAATAAATAAAATCTTGATTAAAAAAAAAGATGTCAACATGGAGATGATATTAATTACTGTATTTAGGTAATTAGTAACTAGAAATTATTATACCATTCATTATCAACAAAAATAAAGCAGAATCGTTTACTGAGCACTTTCCATCCACCCGGCACTGTGTTAAATGCTTTGGGTCTGTGCTAACACAGAAGTTGCAGGCCACATGTGGCTATTGATAATGCTGCAAATATGGCCAGTGTGACTCAGAAAATGAATTTTTTACTTTTATTTCATTTAAATCCAAATTTAAAGATGTATACTCAATTTAGTTATTAGGAATCTTTTACATATGTCTGAGACAACTTGAGGAATCTTTTACATATGTTTGAGACAAAGTATAGGCATCTACTTTTTCAACTGTAAATCTCAGAAAAGCTAAACACAAATCGAGCAATTCCAATGAAAGTTTAGCATCGAACTGAGATGTACTTACAGACGGAAAATACACACTCGATTTTGAAGACTTGGTATGAAAAGCCTAGTATGAAGACTTATTATGAAAAATAAAAAGAATGAAAAGATCTTGTTAATAATTTTTATATGATATCTTGAAATGATAATACTTGGGATATACTGGGTAAAATAAAATGTACTATTAAATTGCTTTTCTTTTCGCTGCTTTTAATGTGACCACTAGGAAACTTAAATTACCGTATGTGGCTCACATTCTGTGTCTACTGGGCAGCACTGATTTAGGTGTACAATCTCGTTTAATTCTCACAAAAACTTCTACAGAGCAGGTACTCTGACCTCCATTTCACAGATGAGGACACTGAGGCCCAGAGAGAATGGTAAACTTGCCCAGTCACCCAGTTAAGTATGGGAGCCAAGCTAATACTAGGTTTTCAATCAGGGAAGCTGATTATGATTGCCTCCCAAAGCATGAAGAAGCACACCAGTTGGCACGAATGGAAATTTAGCATCCAAATAATAATTTACTACATTGTATGGATACCAAGATTACAAGGCTGAAGTCACAAGGTTCTGTACTTCTCACAAATTCAATCTTTTCAGATTAAGCTGCCTGTCATAAATATCACCAAACACTTAACGATGCAGGAGGAGCACAGACCATTACTACAGCCTGTCTTACCAGACGAGGGATTCCAATTAAATTCCATCAAACTACACTGAGCCGATACACTTTGACAAGCACCTCACATCCAAAACCTCCAAGAGCCTGGAATTTTTTTTTTCTAATTTGCTCCCCCGTTCTCTTCACCAAGAGACAAAAGAAAACCCAGTAAAATTGCTGAATGGGGTAAAAGCAAACACAACAAAGTTAGCAGGGGCCTATAAATGGCCCTTCAGAATTTGTAAAAATACAAAAACAAGAGGGCGCATTTCCATCACTGCACAATATCGCTTTTGTTTAAGAGCCAAGTCTCAGGCTTGAAACGTGTTGGTAATAAATCAGCAGGCATTATTTTAAATCAACTGGTTTTATGAAATAAGCCAAGAGTTGAAAGAGGCAGGACTAATTACCAACATTCCTTGATGAATTACTTAGCGGCGTGTGCTAAGTCAATGTGCGTCTACGTCTTGATCCCCAATTTTATCCCATACTTATTTCCCAGGAGGTAAAAAGAACATGTGGCTAATTAAGGCACCGATCTCCACAGCCAGAAGTACTCAAGGTAAGATTTCTTTCGAAAAAAAGAAAGGTTCTTTGCCTGGTACTTATTAATCTAATTTTTACTACTTCACTAGAAAAACAGAGCTAATCTTGTCACCTTTAGGCAGTCTGAACTACCATGCAGTGCTCAGAAAAAATGTTACATATTTGTAATTTAGCCAATAAGAATTTCTTAAGCCCTTCCTAACCAGCAGGAATGTCTCTGGTTTGTCGCTTCTAATTAAGTCTCAACAAAATTTCTAGCTCCTAAATTTTAATTATACAAAACTCAGGGCCAACGGGAGATTACGACAAAGCTATGCCTGGTGGTAAGGTAGCAGAAATCTGAATTTCGCTTTTCATGTTGGGCCTCTTAACTACTTTTGAAAATTATTCACAACCTGGTGATTCAAATCCTTTTCTTCATTTTTAATTTTCAGGACCTGTACACCTTGCAATCTTTCCTGCAGGAAAGGCCATGAGAGTTACAGGATGTGTGGAAATCTAGTCAACTCACCTGACAGACGAACTGTACTGTTCAGAAAGTTGTGAGCGAAGAGAACTTTTTCAAGGCTCCTAAATAAAATATACTGGAGACACTCACTTTAATTACATTAAGAATATATGCACACACTCTCCTAATAAAAACATAAAATAAGGCCTTTGACCGCCACCACCTCTAATTCTAAAACCCACTCGAGGTAACTAATACAAACAGTTTGGTACAGATTCATCTAGACCCTTTACTAAAACATTAGTTTTTAAAAGAATGGTTAAAACAATTCTTTTTCTCAGACCACTCTCAAGCAGCCTCCTACTTCATCTGCTTTGTAAATGCTCCAATTTTGATTCATCTCATTTGTGCAAAGTTATAAATTAATATGCAAAAACATCCAACTTCATAAACAAAGTCTGAAAGCCAGGAACTATATTTTCCTTAAAGTTCAAAATGACACTCAAAGAAGTCAATAAAAAGAGACATATTCAGGACAAGAGCTAATATTCTAGCCCTGATTGCAGCTATACCCTTGCACAAAGCCACTGTGCTGATTTACATATTTTTAAACACAGATCCCACCCACTTATTTTAGTAGGGCAATGGTAAAATTAGATTGTGCTTACACATGTCCACAATCTCTGTTGTTCAAGGTCGTATTTACAAAAGGTGGTCTTTCAAATCTAAGCCCGCCCTCTCATTGCTGGGAATAAGTAGGTAACATTCGTGAAGAAGACTAGTGCCTTTCTGTATAGTGATATGATTGACATTATTCACTTAAAATTTGCTTGAAAGCAAACAGAAAAACAATCATAATTGAAGCTCCAGTTTTAAGTGCTACAATATAGCAAAAGCTTTAATACTGCAGGAGGGCAGGATAAGGAAAACTAAAAATGCAACCATAATTGCAGGAGAAAATTCCTATTAAAAGATATGTGAGTCTATCAAAATCAGTATTTCAAAAGCAATTTGCTGCAAAACAAATGCACTATATATAAAACATACATAGCTATAAAGGACATGAATTGGGATAGCCTGAAGCCAAGAGGATCTTTAGAACATAAGTGATCCTGAGTTACGATTTTTGGATGTTGTCACAGAAACTTTCACTGCAGTGCTTTTTTGTTCAATAATGATACTATAACTAAACCATAAATTACCATTATGGTCACTGTGGCCAGGCAGTCCTTTTATGCAATAAGAACACATCCAGATCTTTCATCTGGAGGAGACTCAGGGATCCACTCTAATTATTCAATATAGATGGCCCCTTAATAATTCTAAGTTCTTCAGATCATGTATCCTTCCATTAAACCTATAAAACTCCTCTAAAGTTTCTCTCTGACCTCCCACTTTGCTCTAACATACTCTGTTACTGGTGATTCTTTAGAAATGTTTACAGTATGTCCTTGTATGTCCTTGAGCTCTATAGAAAACACAGAGGCAGCGGGGGTTGTGGATATAAGTAGACAGGGTAGGGTGTGGAGCCTAACTGTGTGTCAACAGTGACAAATCTGTCTGTGCCTCAGTTTCCTCATCTGGAAGATGGGGCTTATCCTATCTAGCCCATAGGGTTGCTAGAGGAATAAATCAGATAAAGAATATGAAGTATTTGGCCTACCACCCAATACAGCCAATAATCAATGCCTGTATAGTCACTGTCTTTCCTCCCCCAAGTTGTTTCAGGCAATACCACATTTATACTAGTAATTCTTTTTTATTTACTTATTTATTTCTACTTATTTAATTTTTTTAAGTAAACTCCACCCCCAATGTGAGACTCGAACTCACGAACCTGAGATCAAGAGTCGCATGCTCTACTTACACTCTACTGGCTAGGCACCTCTACACCAGTAATTCTTATTAAAATTTTAAGCTGTGGCCTGAAGCTGTGTAATAAACACTTGCTGCAGGCCCTAGGCTACCATGTCACTTGAGAGCGTAACACAACTCCTTCTCCCTCCTGAAGTTTCTCAGGCCATTTACTCTAAGAGAGGTACTACCACCAATGGTTAAGCAATCTGAGCCACGGAATCTTAACTGAGTGGGTTCAAATCCTGACTGTTCCCACCTGCTTCTCTAGCTTTGGATGAGCTGCTTACCCTTTGCCTTAGTTCCCACATCTGTGACATGGGGATGCTAATACTAACTGCCCGGAGCTGGACATACCAACCATGACTGATATTCTAACAGTTCTCCTTGGGAGACACAGACTGGCTGGAATGTAGGAGTCCCATCGATGAGAGCCTTGGTAAGTGTTCTCTAAACAAAGAGAGGAGTTGAGGAAAGTGCTAAGCACTCTACAGAAATGTTCCTCAAGCTTTTTTTCATCATCACCCCCCCTTAAGGAGCCTTTTTAGACATTTTTCCCCCAAATTGCCTCTCCTCAATCCCACATCCATGAAATTTTAACAGGCACCTAAACTTTATATACAACGGCCCTTTAGAGGCCCAAACCACTCTAACATCTATGACTTTTTGCCCTCCAAGGACCAATCTCTGCCCCCCGAGGGGCAATATCACCCTTGTTGAGGATGCATGCTTTACAGATCCCATCACATTAAAAGGAAATTACCATTCAGAGTCAAATTTTAAAAGCCCACTTCAATTTTCAGTCCTTACTCCTAGGCCCCCAACCTTAATATTCTCCATAAAACACTACCCTAATCTCCACTGGTACTGAATGATGAGAACTGTGTCAATGAACAGAGACACACTTTATTAGCACGGCTTCTTTTAATAGCAGAAAGAGAAGGAGCTGAGCAGGCACCTGCTCACATAAGCCCCCAAGAAGACTTTGGTGGTTGCAACGTAGCTCAGTGACAAGATGATAACGATCCTTATGCCTAAAGAGAAAGTGTCCTTCCCAAACCTGCATGGTCCAGGTGTCCACTGAGTGCAGCTGGCCTACCCACAACCTAAGGAAATCAAATCACCCGGATTCTATTGTACTCCTCTGCCACATAAAAATGGCCCTGTGGTCACAGGAAGAGAAATTACTTACATTTTCTGCGAATATTACCAAGTGAGTAGGTGATTAGAGCTGATGTTTCAATGTTTTCAGAAAAGTGGAATTAATTCATACACTTAACTGTGTCAAGACTAAATATTTTGTTAAGATAGCTGCTCTAACCATGGCCCCGCCCATTTAAGTGGACCAGGCCTAATAATCTAAGCAGAGATGACTCTCTTCAGCCAGCATTTCATTACTAGTTACTAGTCACTGAAAGCACTGCAGACAGAGAACAATATCTAAAATTAATCAGTGTGCATTTACAGATATTCTTACACTACTTAGCCTGTGTTAAGTTTGATTTTACCAATTGAAGACAAGTTAATGGAGCAGCTTCCTGTGCCAGCCCTGAGATGACTAAATCCTTACCCGCAGGGGTTTGTAAAGCAGCAAGGGAGGCAAACAGTCTGTCCGTCAGTGCTCATGGAAGCTGGCACACACTTGTGTCCCCAGAATGATCTAACTGCTTTCCAAACACAGAGTAAGAAGTTCCCACTCCGCCCCACTTCGGGAAGAACAGTTTGAAGCAAGAGTCTCAAAGTAGAGAGAATCCAGAAGAAACACTGTTTCTTTGGTTCTGTTTGTAAATGTGAACAAAGAGAAAGGCAGGGTTTATGTCTACTGATCAAAACTGCCTAATATATTTCTTCAGACCTTGCTCCCACAAAAGGCAATTGTGGGATGGGAAAACAGCAGAGGTCAGGGAGGCTATACCCTGAACAGCTAAGAGCAGCTTCTTCCAAGGAGCTCGAGGGAGGGAAGAGGTGAGAGGGAAGGAAGGTGGGAGAGTTTCCAGTTGGGATTTTTCTTTCCCACTGTTCAAATTGGTTCCATGTTAACAAACATGGTCTACAATTTTTAAAAATCAATAAAAATGAGTTTTGAAGAGAAAGAAAATTACCTTATGTGTCACAATGAACACATCAAAATGATACAACCAGAAGACTCAAAGAGCCCATAGGGAAATGAAGTCTCTGGGAGGATGAGAAGTTGTATGAACCTGGAATCTGACCCCCGAAGAAGGATGTGGCCTTTGAGACACTGAGTTTGATGCAAAAATGAAAGGACCCCAAAGTTTATAAATAGTTCTGAAATCAAGGCTCACAGAATGTGTATATCACACCATCTAGTCACAAAAATATATGATGGACCACAGATGAACAAGAATAAATATGTGATGGCCCACAGACTATGGTATTAGAAGAATTCTTGGACACCCTTTCTTTTGGGGACAGCACCTGTAGCAACAGATTCCCTAAGTAAGAGGAACAATGTGAGCCTATCTGAGACATGCTGCACCTGTTCCTGATTCCTGTAGCCACCATGACACTAATAAGGTTCCGTATTCCTGGCTAAATAAATCAGGAACAAAATCTAAATGCATAGTGGAGTACGGAAATAGTCCCTTTCGCTAATCTGTAACCCACCAACCCAAAGGAACTCCAACACCCTTTTTCGTGCTTCTGTATTAACCTCAAGGAGAAGCAACACCTTAAAAATTCTACATCAGGTCTTCTTCATAAGTTATGGACAAAAGGCCAACAAATCAGTCATGCACCTTTCCCTGGCTAGTGAAATCTCATGGACTACTGGGTGTAGAACAAGGTGACAAGGAAGCAGGACTTCCATCTTGGCTCACCAGAGTATCTAAACGGAATGCCACATTATTACACAACCAAATAAATGCCAAAGTAAACTGAGTTTACAACGCAGCAGCCCTGGCAAATTGTTTGTACATTTCATGGAACACCAAGCACTGTTTCAAATTTTGCAGCAATCTGCCCAACTTCTTGGATTATCTGAGATTAAAAAAAAGGGGGAAAAATACAGTCTTGCAAACTACTTAAAATATCCTAAAGTTACAAAAATACCTTTTTTTTCCTTTCACATTCATATAACCTTTCTCCCAAAGCAGAACAGAAAATTCCAATATACCATCCAGTCCAGAGAGAACAACATGCCTTTAAATTTTTAAATTCCAAGGTGAAGAAAAGAAGGGGATGGAGGAAGGAAGGGAAAACGTTGGTGATTCCGTACAAAACTCTGAACAGAGAAATGTCTTCAAACTATAAACTAATGTCTTCAAGTTATGAGCTGTCAGAGCCCTTGTTGTGGGAGGGAACAAAGGGAGAAATTCTGATGAACTTGCCAGTCCAAGATGAGAGCAACCAGCTGCTCCTCCAATCAGCCGGTGTTACAGATGAGACAGTGAAAACACAAGCCTGGTAAGTGTGCGGATGGTAACACAGAGCGTGGTTCTGTGATGCTTCCTTAACTATGAGACCTGACCTGCGTCTGCAGGGTCTACCCCTGGTTCCTCTGCTTTTGTTTGAAAGAAGCTAGATCAAACTGCAAAGCTAAGATGTGCATGACTCCCACGTCAACAAAACCCACTTGTGGAAGAAACTGCTTCCATTAATGGTTCCTAATGACTTTTTGTTAGTTCATAATTTGAAATATGAGGTGTGTTCACTACGACGAATAATGCATTATGTATGCTAAGTGTTGGTTAATTTATGATAAAGAAGCATCCTTAAATTATAATACCCAGTTGAGTCGGGTTGTTCTTAAGAAATCCAGACAATATATCTAATACTTAAATATACAGCAGTAAGGCTAATCAGTCCATATTACCCACCATGAAAGTCAATAATAAGAATAAAGCCACAAGGTAATTAAAGAAATACAGAAACAAGAAGCTAATCCTACAAAGCTTCGCAAACTTACAGACTAAACGGTGAAAACGTGAGGAATAAGTAGTAATGCAAAATTTCCATGCTCTAATCTGAATTCCAAAGACTGGACCTAAGTTTACAGGAAACTGTCAACAATTTTTAAACATGCTTTATAAAGCTCCATTTTTTTTAAAGCCTAACTCTGCCAAAAAAAGGAATTAACCTGAAAACATGAAGTTAGCTTTTCAAAAATCATTCAACCCACTGATAGTAAAATGTTGGTAATGAGTGTGCGTGTGTGATCTTCCATCAAGTTCTCGAAAACCAGTAGGAGATGGGGAGATTTAACCAGGATTCTCTATAGCACTTGCTACCACATCTGACTATACACATCGACCTCCCCTGAGAAGCAGGTATGTTCTGTTTTAGCAATTTAAATCTTCAAAAATTAAATGAAGAATTTACTGACGCTACACTATGAAAAAATATGTTCAACATAATCTGTATCATAATGCTCTCAATTACTATATTTGCTATTACTCATTCCTTGAAAATGTATATTCATAAAAAAACAGTCCAAGATTAAGCAAATTAACTGTTTTTACTATGAACTTTACAATTTAACTTTACAAAATTACGCTTATGATTTAAAAACCATAAAAGGGAAAAGAAAAAAAAAAGACCACATTTCTCTCACTTACCTTTCTATAGTAAGTCTTTCATAATAATATTTTCATATATAAAAGTTTTGAAAATATGTAAACTATTTTTAAGTACCAAATCCTTAAGTATCTGGAGCCATCCCTTACATACTACTCTCCCCAAAAATATTATTTGAATTTCTTATAATGTCATTTTATAGGAAATCACATATTTTTATTTGGTCTTTTATCAAAGGGCACTACAATTTGTATAAACAGCTATCAAACCCGTCTGCATTCCTATACCAACTATACTTTTTTTTTATATGACACACTTCACTACTTTATATACTGAAGTATAAAAATGCGCAACTTAAACTATATTCAGCTTGAAATACAGATTTACCAATTGCTCATTTTTAGTTAGCTTGGGATTTCTATGTCTAATAATTTATTTGTGCTTTAACTTGGGACATTTTTCTGTGATACCTAAATTGAAGGTTGTAGCTCCAGCCACTGTTACCAGGACACAACATATAAGGAAAAATGGGTGTATTATTCAAACCACATAGTATAGGTTTTCATTCTAAGCATTTTCAAAATAACATTTTAAGTAATAAAACATTTAGGAATGATATCCATTTTAAGATGATACAGAAATGGTATTTCAATGCATTTGCATACGGGGTGATTTCCGCACCATCACATGTAATTGCCTTTACAGAAATACTGATTGCAATTAATATACTTTAATACAATATGAAACATTACCTTTGAATTGGACAAAAATCACTACTAGCACAAATCCATGTCATCTCTTCTACAATGTATCCTTCAGATTTAAAAAGTAGACTATTATGGTGAAAAAAACAGACATATTTCTCCACATTTTATTATAATTTAACTCATAAAACTTTAAATTCATCTAACTTTAAAAGGCATAGACAAAACAACTGTGATTCCTGTGAACACCAAAAAACTTGGTTTTTGTCAATTTTCACCCAAGCACAATGGAAAGATTGAATGTATAATCTACTTGCCTTTATGGGGGCGGGGGGGGAGGGGAAAAATATGCATTAATTGTGGCAATATCTAGAACTTCAATCACATCAGAGTAATATTATATGCTAAACTGTTTGGATCTTTTTGGCCCTCACCAAATTTCTGCTTGTTTTTTCATGAAAGAGCTTCCTTATTTCATCACTACATCTTAAAAGAGTCTATGCAAATAAAAAACAACTGACTTTAAATTTGTTTTTCAAGAATCTTTCCCACTTCCTGGTAAGAATCATATATTGCTTCCAGTTATAATACATCATCCCTCTATTTACTTTAATTGTAAACTTTAAATGGTGGGAGATGTTTTTATCTGAGCACACGAATGAATGCAAAGACCAACAATGAATCACCAGTGTGTAAAGTTCACATTGTTTAATGAACACTAACACTTGGGACTCTTTCAAATGAATCAATTAGGTGAATGGGTTAAAAAAAGGTTCTTTTAAGCAAGGAAGTTCCCTTACTTGCCCTTTTAGCTTTCCTTGCCTCAGTCATATTGAAGAGTTGGAATGTTTATCTTTAAACAAGGAGTATGTCCAATGTGATGTGGAGGACACACGTGTGAGATGGAATTCTATTCTTAGACTTGTTACAGTTTTCCCCAGTAATTAGGAAGCTATATGTCCCTGATAGAATGATGCTAACAAGCTCCTGCAGTTTCTACTCTAGCAAGAAATCAAAGAGCCCCAAAACAGACCACTTCAGTTAAAGGATGATGCATTTCGGTTATTAAAGTGAAGAAAGCTCTCCTACAGTTTTATCCCAGAAGAGACTTTCTAAAATGGTCAGATCCTAGAGTCAAGATTGCTTACTAAATAAAGAGAAAATTAAAAGAATCACCATGGAACATTTGGAGGCGGGGAAAAAAATACATTAAGTTATTAGAAGAGATTCGTTTCAGGTAACTTAGACATTTTGAAACTTTCCCAAAAGGAAAATATGGAAAAATATCAACACACCTGATGCCTATTCCTACCTGCTATTTCTCGTGGAACACCGACACTCTTCCCCCATTTAGTGAGGGCTACTACTCCATTACTTTGCGCCCTTCTTTGAGCATGCAAAGCCATGTAGCATCAGTAGAGTTGGCACCAACAAGACAGATAGGATTCAGACGGGTTAATCTGACCAAAAACACGAGATAAATAAAACACCTAGGAAATGGAAAATGTTGGTCTGGAAGAGGGCTTGGCCCCGCCAACGAGAGCGACACGTACCTTAAGGACTTCCATCGGCACCTGGGTGGCAGAGGGAAGGGTGGTGGGTACGCTGACGTTTATGGCTGGGGTCGGACTCACAGGCACTCTCTGCTGCATGAACTGGGCGGCCTGCAGCTTCTGTTGCTGCTCCCTTCGCTCCTGCTCCTGCATTTGCTCACGCATGAGTTGCTGGCGTAGCAAGATGCGTGATGTCATACTGGAGGAGCTTATCGGAGGCTTGGAGGCCCCAGGATGCTCCTCGGAACTGCTGTGGGAAAACCAAAAAAAAAAGGCACAACATTTAGTTTCCTAATGAGACCTCTCGTCTGCATTTTGGGGGGTATCCTAAATTGCACCCAACTATGAAATGAGCCTGTGTGACTATAATCAAGTCGCAGAATGGTACTCCACGTAATTGAAAATCAAGAGGTGACAGGATTTAAGTCATTAGGAGTTGAATTAAAATAAGTCGGCTTGATTGCATCTAGGCATTTTTATCATGCGGCTTATTTTTTTTTTAACATTTTATACCACATACTACTCATCACCACCAAATATAGCGCCGCCATATGAAGTGCCAAGAAGCAGTGCGTCTTAATGGCACCCAGATTTCCACATTTAAAAATAAATTGCTTGATTTGCTTTTTCATAACTGAATCTAACCAAATAACTACTCCTACATGTTATCTAAATTCCTTGAAGATGTCTAAGATGTTTACTAACGCGGAATAATTTAAAGAAAAGGTGAACTTTGTCATGGGGAAATTCTGCAAGGATATGGGAAGTAAAAACCATTAATGAAAGAAGCATTTGGACCAGAATGTTAACACAGGGCTCGACTTCAGGCTTTGGTAAGGGGGCAGAGGACGAGCTGGTTTGACAACGCAATTCTCCGTCTGGTTTTCTTTGTACGGTCTTTTCTCCTGATTCATCTTGGCAAGCTCTCTCCTACACGTGTCTGCGAGATCCCCATGCGACCTACTTCTAATGGTTTTGGTGCTCGCTGTATCCAAAATTACAGAAAAAGCTTAAACACTAGTCCTAAGTTAGGACAAAAAGACTTCCTAATTTTCCTAAATATGGGTTGCGACTGCTTATCTTGCCAGCTCTACAGTATCAACAAGTTATTCAACCTCCCTCTGCCTTAGTTACCTTATCCGGGAAAGACGGATAATAATAGTTTTTTACACATTTACTCATTTATCAAGGAGAGCTGGTTTAAAAACTTCTGTTACATTCCTTATATTTTATGGCCCTACCTCTTCGGGATTTTGTGCGGATTAAATAAAATAATGTACATAAATTGCCTAGTACAATGAGTGCCATGTAGTACTACCTCAATAAAGGTTTGTCATTGCTATTATTATTAGCTAGAATTTTTCGTTATTTCCAGCAATATGGTTTTCTTTAAAAAAAAATCTCTGTTTAGG